>NC_138941.1:60927125-61527125 GCF_965226115.1 Aulonocara stuartgranti | reverse complement strand
TATTGTCCAACCGCCGACCTCCTAGATGGCGACACGTGCTTGTATTGTCCAACCGCCGACCTCCTAGATGGCGACACGTGCTTGTATTGTCCAACCGCCGACCTCCTAGATGGCGACACGTGCTTGTATTGTCCAACCGCCGACCTCCTAGATGGCGACACGTGCTTGTATTGTCCAACCGCCGACCTCCTAGATGGCGACACGTGCTTGTATTGTCCAACCGCCGACCTCCTAGATGGCGACACGTGCTTGTATTGTCCAACCGCCGACCTCCTAGATGGCGACACGTGCTTGTATTCTCCAGCCGCCGACCTCCTAGATGGCGACACGTGCTTCTATTTCCCCATTCACTGACCTCCCAGGCGGGGTTTGGCTTGCCTTCCTCATCTGCCAATGTATTCTTTCAAATTGCATCAAGACCAAATTTGGGTTGGGGGTGATGGGTGGGGGGACTAATTGGCCTATGTCAACTTATGACATAAGGTAAAAGATGACTGGTGACTCTAGACTTGTCACCAGTCATCAGACTGGGAAGAAGCTGTAGTAACCATCTGTCAGGGACCTTTATGCTGTGAGGATGCAGTTTTTAAATGCGGTAAACTCAAAACCCCCTCCACTTTACTGCAGTGGAAAGGTTTTTGTAGAATTTGAGCTTTGGTCGATGAAAATATTGTCGGGCATAAACCGATCCGTGGCGCAAAACAGGTTGGGGACCACTGCTTTAATACGATTATAAAGTCTTACACTGTCTCTTGCCTGCTAAATTATGCTTTCAGCTGTTGCTAGGTGGCTCTAGGCGGTGTATCATGTTCTAGATGTCTTTGGATCTGAAAGAGATTTGAAAAACAATTAAAAACAAGTCGTTTCCCTTGTTTGTTTGTTTTAAACATTGTTTACCAGCAAGCACATACCACTGCAAATCATGTAAACTAATTTTACCCATTTTGGTGCAAATCAAAGACACAACAAGAACACTGCTCTAAAGGGAATCTTTAAGCAGGTGGTGCAGACAGTTGCTCTCTCCTTTTTACTCTCTCTCTCTCTTTGCTTTTTACCTAGTTTTCCTTGTTGTTTGTGTTCTTGTCAACTCTGATAGCATGAGAATTCTTCTGGACAAGCTCGTGATTGGATGATAGACAATGTCCTCATGGGACTCCTTTCAAATCTGGATCAGGCATCAGTGAGCTCCTAGAAAATTCAGGTTGTCATTTCACAGTTACACTTTTATTTGCACCAAAGCAAGTAAAATTGATTTACAATAGTTCATAAATGGACAGATTGAAATTTAATTGAGTAGGTATTTTACTGTGTGCTGTTTTTTGAGCAAAAAGAAAACTAATCTTACTCCACAAGCTGACCTTTACTCAACTGGTTGAACAAGTTCATGTTTTAAGTTCAGATGCAACTACACATTTGAGTGATTGGATCTGGCCACTTGTTCCAGATCATATGCAGGAAATTTAGTCAGTCGCGATCTAGTCATGACACACAATCTCCTCTGTCAGTCCCAAGGCCTCCTTCAGGCTGGAGAAGGCCGGAAACACCTCAACAGGCTCCATTTGATGTGAAGGAGCAGCAACTTTACTCTCAAATGACCAAGCTCCTCACCCCATCTCTAAGGGAGAGCCCCACTCTATGAAGGAAGCTCACAATCCATCACTACAGATGTGTGCATCAGAGCACCAGGACCTCTGCCCGATCCACAAATCCCAAAGTAGTGTCCCACAGAAGAATTGACCCATATAGCTTCTTCAGCTCGAGCCTGGCTGGGCCAACTGATGTTCGCCCTTGAGCCTCTCCCCAGGCTTGGCTTCAGATTAGGACCCCAGTAGCCATGTCCCAGGCAGGGTATGCTGGTACATTGATTTTTCTTGGCATTGGAGTTATCTAAATCACTTTTCCCTGCATATTCTTTTGATTGGATCATGATGCCCAACATTTCAACATACGACAACAGATAAGTCGAATACACAACGCATTTAAAATAGGTATTTATTTAAGTTTTCCACACGGGCAGGTTGGCGCCCGCTTGTATTTCCCCATCTGCCGACATCCCAGGTTGGGGCCCGCTTGTATTTCCCCATCTGCCGACATCCCAGGTTGGGGCACGCTTGCGTTTCCCCATCCGCAGAAATCCCAGGTTGGGGCCCGCTTTCGTTTCCCCATCCGCCGACATCCCAGGTTGGGGCCCGCTTGCGTTTCCCCATCCGCCGACATCCCAGGTTGGGGCCCGCTTGTATTTCCCCATCTGCCGACATCCCAGGTTGGGGCCCGCTTGTATTTCCCCATCTGCCGACATCCCAGGTTGGGGCCCGCTTGCGTTTCCCCATCCGCCGACATCCCAGGTTGGGGCCCGCTTGTGTTTCCCCATCCGCCGACATCCCAGGTTGGGGCCCGCTTGCGTTTCCCCATCCGCAGACATCCCAGGTTGGGGCCCGCTTGTGTTTCCCCATCCGCAGACATCCCAGGTTGGGGCCCACTTGCGTTTCCCCATCTGTCGACGCCCTCAGTTGGGGCATGTGCTTGCCTTCCTCATCTGCCGACGTCCCAGAACTTTGGTGGGTTCAGATGTAGTGGTCACCCCACTTTGCTAGAGACTTGTCTTCACTCCTATTGTTTCTTTTCATTCAGATGCACTGGGTTCTTTCAAATTGCATAAAGAAAAAATGTTGGGGGGACGGGCTATGTCAGGTGACATAAGGTAAAAGATGGGGCACCAGTCATCAGACTCCGACACAGAGACAACCTCACACTCACATACACGTCTATGGCCAATATAGGACTGCTATTTAGGCGAGCATGCAAACCTTTGGACTGGGAGGAAGCTCGAGTACACAGAGAGAAGATATGCAGGGACAGACAGAACGACCAAACTGTATCTGTCACACGGATCTATGCTGTGAGGATGCAGTTTTTAAAGCAGTAAACTCAAAATCCCCTCCACTCTATTGCAGTGGAAAGGTTTTTGTAGAATTTGAGCTTTGGACAAGAATGTGTTTGGTCTCACTTAGAATTGTTAGATTACTGAATTATTTGCAGATTATTAATGTTATTTGCTTTGTTTCTCTGTCAGATTCATTATTAGAAGGAGGAGAAAAGGGTGAATTCTTTTTACAGCAATTTGTAAGCCACTTTATAGCAGCTGGCGCACATACACAACCACACACAACCACACCAAAACAAAGACTGACTGCCAGCCCAGGATGTTCTCTACTGGCTCCATCCTCCTTCCCTCCATCCTCTGTGTCCCCTCCTGTCTGACCTGCAGGTGAGAAACAGGTGTGAGGTGTCAGCTGTCAGGTAGGTGATGAGTGAAGAACAGAACAGAATCCATTTCCTCTTCAAACTGCTGTCAGACATTATCTACTGCACTCTGATCACATCACTCAGACCAGCTGTGGCTCAGAAGGTAGAGTACGTCAGGTCGTGATTCAATCCCTCTCGAATATATGTCAAAATATTCTTGAGCAAGACACTGAACCCCAAAATAACCCATGCTGCTTTCACTGATACGATGATATTCTGATATTCCCCACCATGTATTATCCATTTGAATCATTTCAAATTATGGAAAAGACTTTCATTTACATAGTGCTTTTTATTTAAACACGGCATTCAGTCAGGTTTGTAGTTTTGTCTCTGTATATCATCTGCCATTTTTAAACAATATTCTATTTTTCAGTTACAGAAAATATTTTGCTTGTCCAATTACTTTACTCTGGCAAAAAAAAGAAAAGGAGAAAGAGATACAAGTCCCCTTTAAAATATATTTCAAGAGATGAAAGTAGGGGTGTTTCTAGATTTATTGTACCATTTAGCTTTGTACTACACCCACCCGGTGGTATACCCAGGGGAGGTAATGTTGTGAATAAGCCTGTCTCACCTGGGTCAGTAACGTTGAGGAAGACCGTTTTATTAAAGTATCTTCCACCATCGTCCACCCCTTGAAGCTCGTATGTCCCACTGTCGTTGCTGGTCAGGTTCTTCAATGTTACAGAGACTGTGCCGCTGATATTGCTACAGTCCATCCCCTCCACCCGACCCTTGATTGACTCCTCCTGGTCACTGGGACGTGTTGGTGTTGAGTCTTGGCAGTAGGAGATATATTTATCATTGTTTTTATATTTTTCAAGTCTTTTTAGCCATACAGATGTGGTGTCAGTGGGAACCTGAAATGTCAGATTGACACTCATCCCAGGATGTCGTAAGATCTGCTGGTCTGAAGCTGAGGAAAAGAAAAGAAAACAGAGTGAGGACTCATCACCTTCACAGCAGCCAATCTGCTTCTGTTCAGAACCACCCACCAAACTACTGAGCCAAACTTTAACACTAGAAGTGATTCGCTCGCTGTAAATCACTTTTAAGCAGACATCTGATGACCCTCTAATGTACTTGTACTGAAAAATGCCCACTTTATGTTGCCAGCACTGCACAACCAAATATTGTTCACCGTGTGTGGTGTAAGTCACCATGTTGTTGGGGATCACTTCCAGTGTGTATAAGGCTTCAGTGCAGGGTTAAGAGACAGGATGTGCTTACCCTGTGACCAAAACGCATTTCCAAAATAGTCATCTACCTCCCATTTAAAACTCTGAATTAGAATCCCAAAATTCCTCACTAACCAATAAATCTCTCTTTGAGGTGACACCGCACAGGTCTCAGTGGATCATGTCATTTAGACTGAGATCTTACTATTCACATTTTTAGGCCCAATAGCTGTGTTTTACACAGGAACAGCCACAGACTCTAAACGTTTCCCGTGACTCGCCGTCAGGAGCTGTCCACTGAACCAGTGACATTAGAAACAGGACTGTAAACAATGTACATAGTGTTTAGTGATCGTGTGTTGAGCCACGGGTAACTTTGCGGATTTTACCTGTTACCACATGTGGGGACCGGTCTATAGTTATTTTTTCTAGACGTTTCCTTTTCCACTAATTTTAGGAGAACAGTTTGATACGTTTTAAAGCCTGAGTTTACTCCTCAGATTTGCATACGTTTCTAATCGGTTCAGTCCAGCTTTACTTTTGACGTTAAACCTGTCCGGTCACCAACACACCCATCGACATATTTACAGAATGTGAACTTATTTATCTGTGAGTTTCTGTAACTTCACAAATCATTACAAAACAGCAGCATTTAAAACCTGCTCAGCCTTACCTGCAGAGCCCAACGAGACGTGGATGACCAGTAAACTCAAGCAGAGACCCAAATATGTCCCAGCACTCATGGCGTTGTTGTGAGTCTTTCTTCTTCGACAATAAAACGTTTTATATTTTATATGCGATAGATCCCCCGCGATAAATAAGTTTAAAAGAAAATACTATTACTAAAAAGTGGAAAAAAACTTCCCTGCGTCTATCCTCCGTGCGTCGTCCTTAATGTCGATGGGTCCACTGAAAACCGGTGAAAACTGGATCTTCACAAGTTCCGCATACTTACACTTAAACCAATCAGCAGGAGGACCTCTATCAACTTATACTACCTGTGAATAAATATTGGTTGAAAGTACACGTGCATGTCTGGGATTGGTCAGTCATCACTGTGCTCTCTGCAGAGGCGGTCCTAGGCTGTTTGGTGCCCCGGGAGAACATCCATCTATCTATCTATCTATCTATCTATCTATCTATCTATCTATCGAGGGAGAGAGAGAGAGAGTATGCAGACGGCTAACAAACAGTCCTTTTAATTTGTTGAGAATAGCAGACAAATCAACAATACATCTCTTCCAATTAATGAAATAATATTATTATGCTGAACACAGTCCAAAAGATCCAATAAGCCACATCAGCGTCTACTCTCTGTCTGTTCAGTATCATAGCCAAGTAGCTAACAAAGATAAACAGAAATTTTCACTATCCCTACCAATAAATGTTATCTTGTTTCAGGATGCATGTCATACATAATACCTGCCATTATCCAGTGACACATCTGCTTACCTGTATCTTTTGCTCCTTTCTCCTCTTCTTTTTTAAAGAAGAAACTGAGCAGCTGTTGGCTTTGACGTTCTCCTGGCTTGGATTTACAACGTTACATTACATCACGTTACACAAATATATTGCACAGGTTGTGTATGAGACTTCAGCACAGCAGCAGCAGCAAGCAGGTGCACCGAGGACCCTCACGCTCACTTTTCACGTATATGTTTGTGATAGAATTTACAAAACACATCGGTGCAAATTATAAGTGTATATCATGATGTGTGGCGTTTTTGTGTTTGTTGGCCCCCACCACGAACCCACTCTGGGCAACTGCCCATGTTGCCCATGTAAAAAACTGCTATTACTTATTATTACTTATACTTATTTTCCACCCTAATTTACGAATAAATTCTTTACAAATCCTACCATGTGAATTCATGGATTTTTTTTTTCACATTCTGTCTCTCACAGTTGAAGTGTACCTCTGGTGCAAATTACTGACCTCTGTCATCATTTTAAGTGGGGGAACTTGCACAATCGGTGGCTGACTAAATACTTTTTTGCCCCACTGTATAAGAATAATGATGTGGTGACATGAGATACTCTGTGGTCTCATGTCATCACAGAGCATCACCTCTGAATCAGAGCTCGATTGTTTCTTGGTGGGTCTCATTTACATTGTCCTCGTCACCTCTGTTGTGGAGTTGATTTGAATAAACGGACTCTGATGCAGTTCTCTGGATGTTTTTATGTAGAATAAATAACAGTAATTGTAAATATTCCAACTCAAAGGAGGATATTCATCATGTGCTGTCTATGTATCACTGCAGCTATAATGTGTTGTGCAAAGCATTCCTTTTACTTCTCGACTGATTGATGGGACTTTGTTTTCTCTTTGTTGCTCTAGCTTCTTTACCTTATGATATGAAATGCACTGAGGCAACTGCTGTGGTGATTTTTTGCTATATAAATAAAATTGAAAAAGTACTGGATCGATACTATCAAGAGCAATACTTTTTTTCTATCCTTTAAAATCAGTATGTAGCCCATTGAATTGTGTTATGTTTTTAAATGAAAATATATACTTCAAACTTTACTATGACAAATGTTTGAACCTTTTTTGTGTTGACTAACATGTCTATTTGATTTATAGCCTGTATGAGATTTAAACAGAGAAAGTTGACCCAAAGTGCATTAAAGACAGATACATTTACATTCCATATAACTGCTCTCCCTAACGTAAGCTCCCCTAATGGGTTAAAAATATCAGTATCTGCAATACTGAAACTGTATTTACTTGGAATCATTGTTCTATAATCCAAATCTATAGTATTGCACTACTCTTAACTAAAATGCTCATGTAGGCTATAACAAATTTTGGTTGCAATAAAAACTCTAAAACTCATGGCCACAACTATCCAAAATTGATCCAGCTTTTTGAAGGCTACGTTTAAAAAAAAATAAAAATAAAAATAGCCTAGCTACATAACAGTACAGGTAATGACTTGTTTATGTTGCATATATGGTTTGTGTCACGGCTGCCGAGGCGAGCCGTGTGGAGTTGGAAGAAGGACCCAAGATGCAAGCAGTGGATGAGATGCTAATGAGGTTTATTTACAAAGGTGTAGTGGCAGACAAGCAGTGGGGCATGACAAATAACTGAAGACACCTAAACTGGGAGAACTAAAATAACAGACCTGGAAGCATACGACAAAGGGATGAGACGCAGCCAAGGAACAGGACACCGTTGAACACAGGGTAAACGCAGACTGACACGGAGGAACACAGACGAACCAGCAACAGGCAGGAGAACACACAGGGCTTAAATACACACACCAGTAATCAGGGGATGAGAGACAGGAGGGCAACACAGCTGGGAGGAATCAGAGCTGAGGGGACAGGGGAAACGTAAACAGAACACACTCACATCAGACAGAGACCTTCACAATAAAACAGGAAACTCAGACACGGGGAACCAAACAAGACACAGAACTAAACAGACAGATTCACAAACAGTTGGGGTGACACCATAGACAGAGACACAGACGCAGACTCAGAGGCAGACCAAACATAACACATAGAACTCAAACAATAATCATCATCATCATCATAATAAACTAGAAAATGATAACAAACTAAAAGCGCTGGGTAACCGACCCAGGACCATGACAGTTTGTAAACTTACAGTCTGTATAGCAGGATGCAGACAGACAGCAGAGAGACGCAAACCTCCCAGCACCCTCTTAGTTAGGACATCAATGCGCTCACTAAGTGTATCGGTGATTACATAACCTTCTGCACTGACTCTATTGCCCCAACTCAGACTTTCCATTGTTACCCAATAGAGCACATCCCCACTGATTTAGCTGTAGTAAGCCTGCACACTCTTTGTCCCTCTCTCCACATTGCACTATGGCCTCCTGTGAATGTCATTGCACCTCTTTCCCACCTATCCCTTTCTTTGATAAACTCTTCATAATGAGCGTGAGTCTACAGAAGGTCCCAGTGCTGTCCAAGACATTTTGCATTGTTCCTGTACCAAAGACACCACATCCCATTCGCCCCCAGGATCTCCCAGGATCAGGTTACCCACCATCGGGAAGCCTAGCGTTAACTTTCATTGAGTGGAAAAAAGTTAGTGTTTATCATCCAGCTTCACTGTTTATATTATGCTAACATAGCTGTGTCGCTAGAGATCACGTAGCACATCATTATATACCAGCCAAACTTCAGTAACTCTACAAACGTCACTGCTGTTTAGTTTCTTTTCTTCATTTATGTCGGAAGTGATAGCAGAGCTGTACGTCTCAATTTGTTTCAGAAATCTCTCAGTCAGGACATGCTATATTATATTTAGGTGGAAACTAGTGAGCTAACTTCCTTCTAACTTCTAACTCCGTTACATTTAATAAATTCTGTTTCCATGGATGCCTGGATGTTAAACTTAATTGTTACACCTGGTAAAGCAGCAACACTGATCATTTTAATACAGATGAAATCATTTAGACATTATTTAGAGAGTTGAAATTAGAGTTTTTCAACTCTCAGTGATGCCGCATTTCTCGTTTGACTTTGGGACCTGCACCAGAGTTTGGGCTCAGACACGGCTAATGACATCAGATTTAAAGACCGGATAGTGAGGCCAAACTGGGATCCCCTCAGTTCGCTTACCAGCACTGCCTTGGAGTTGAGGACATCCACCTACACATCTGGATGCCTCTCTCGTGTCCTGGATTGTTGATTACTGACAGAAAGATCACAATATGTGCATCTTCAACATTTTGTGTCTAACAAGGCGATCAGCAAAACAGGGGTACCACAAGGGACCGTCCTCTTCCCTTTGTCATTCACAGTCTACACCACAGACTTCAGCCACTGCACAGAGACCTGTCATCTTCAGACGTTTCCTGATAACGCTGTCAAACGTTTGTGCTGCAAAAGTTTTTGTTTGTGCCTCTATCATTTTAAAGATACTAATATAAGTTTCTAGAGGTCATCCAAGGTCAATCAACCCCTTTTTTAGCTGTGAAAAGGTTGTGAAAAATAAACCAGTGCTGGATATTTTTTTTAATCATGGCCACACTCTTAAAAATAAAAAATTAGGTTAACATATAACAGTCAAAATAAACTATGCATTGTGTTTTATGTTTTCTTTACTCACATCAATAAAATGGGTTAAAAACACCACTGCACTCCACGGGAAGAGCGAGAGTCAGCTTTATTCTCCGAGGCAGCTGGGCTCTTTTAACATCTGTTGGACAGTGCCCAGGATTTTCTATGAATCTGTTGTGGCCAGTGGCATCCTCTTTGCTGTTGCATGCTGGGGCAGCAGGTTGAGATTTGCAGATGAAAAGAAACTCAATAGACTGACCCACAAGGCCAGAAAGTTGTCAGGAGCTGGACTCTCTTAACGTAGAGACAGAGAGGTGGATGTTGTCCAAGGTAAGGACAATACCTCCCACCCACTCAATGACATGCTGGCCAGTCACAGGAGCACGTTCAGTGAGAGACTGAGATTACTGATAATGTACGAATGAACGACACGGAAAATCCTTTCTACCTGTGGATATGTTTCAGTAGAACTCTTCCATCTAATGTACAGGACACATTCCGATAGCTCTACACCCTTGATATTTGCACATCCCCTTTTGAGAGAATTAAGTTTTAAAGTTTGGTAAGAGGAGTACTAGAGGGTAATGGTCTTCAGGTGCTGCAACTCTGGCCCTTTAGATAGAGAGAGCAGGTTGGGTTATCTGTTCCACAATTATTTAAATTAAACAATCATCAATGGAGCTGTGATATAAGGATTCCTGGTGCTCACAAGTACAACAACAAAGCCAGAAATTCAAAAAGACGTTTATCCATGCAATCAGTACCTACCTAGCTTACATTTTCAAGTTATCAACAATAACTCTGGATTATGGACAAAGCCAAAATGGACTTTTTGAGTAAGAATGTCATAAAGTTTTTATGTGTCAGTTAGAATGATTATTTTCTTTGTTCCCTGATTAGACTAGAACACTTAAATAAATATATAAAAAATACATATGGTGATTGTACAGGGTTCAGGATGGGGTAAACCCTCATGAACAACAGTAACATCCTGTAATAGAGTCACAGAAACAATTTTTAGCTGATAAATCCAGTGATCGCTGCCTCTGTCCTCATTCAGATTAGTATATTTTATTACAAAAATAATTAACTCTTACCTAACAGACTTCAGTGTCTGTAAACACCCACACTTGTGTAGATTAGAGATCCGATATCAATTGTACGATATAGGACATTAGAAAGTCTGACTTGACAGGAGGATTCAAAGAAAACCTGCCTCCTTCTCTACTGTGTCTCCTTCATCCATCCTCAAAATTAAAGCCTGTCTGCTGTGAGAGACTGAACCAGCAGAGTTCACATTAAATGGTCACACTTATGGCTATATAGCATCACACAGACTCTGACATTTAAAAAAAAAAAAAAAAAAAAAAAACGACAAATACATCAGAAAAAAAACAAATATTTACTTCAATCATTAACACAATTAGACAACATGTAAAAACAAATAATTTGATTAAAAAAACAAATTCCATATATTAGCATGTTTTTAGCATCTTAAATACTGCACAACAGATTTCATGATTAGATGTCTCCATAAATAAATACATGTTCAAATGTCCACCTTTGCACAGGTATAAAAACAGGTTCATTCTCTGTTGACAGTTTCTTACTTTATACAAACTCTACAGGGGTGATTTTTTTAAACATCCACCTGGATGCTGGAGATAAACTTATCAACCCACACATGAAGGCTTTAAAATGTGGAGTCTAGCCAAAGGTTGGTGTCACCGTGTCCAAGTCCTTCATTTATACAGTTTATAATTATACCAGGAAAGTGAAGCTCTCGCCACGACCTGAGCATGTGTTTTATCCACACTAAAAGTTGAAGTTACAGGAACTCTGAGATGTGTCCATCCTGCTGCTGTGGTCATCATCTTAATGACAGGATGACGCTGTGGGAAACTCTGGTTTGTCTGATGTTCAGGGGTCCAAACCCAAGGTGCAGTTCATGTATTCATGAAAAAATAAAATAATCTGTCTCCGTCTCTTTCCGTTACACGGAGTTAAAGGAAAAAATGGTTTGCTTCAGACAAACATCTTGATCAGCAGGAAGGTCATGAGAATTCTTCTCCTTGCATGTAACGAATTTATAAATTATCCCAGCAATGACTGCAAAGAGCAACAAAGTACAAACTGTCAGTCCAACTTTGAGTCCGACAGATTGATCCTCCTTCCCTCCATCCTCTGTGTGTCCTCCTGTCTGACCTGCAGGTGAGAAACAGGTGTGAGGTGTCAGCTGTCAGGTAGGTGATGAGTGAAGAACAGAACAGAATCAAACTGCTGTCAGACATTATCTACTGCACTCTGATCACATCACTCAGACCAGCTGCTTTCTACAAAGTCTCATCAACAACATCTTTAGAAACAAACATCAACAACCAGGAAGCAGCTTCACCTCTGATCACACACACACTCAACTCTGCTCACTCACCTGAAGGATCAACAACAGTCAGGCTGATGTTGCTAAGTGATTTCCACGAGACTGTTTCGTCCTCGAAGACAAGACACTCGTATGTTCCAGTGTTACTCCTCGTCACATTCTTAAGGGTCAAAGACAGGTCTCCATATTTCATCTGTCTGTCCTGCAGATCCACCCAGTTCTTAAACGATGGATGTTGCCCTTGTGGCTGAGGTTGCCCTCTGCGGTTCAAATAGACATATTCTTCCCCCAGGTCAGCTTTGCGCCACTTTACACCTATCAAGTTGTTGTGTGGAGCTTGACATGGCAGAGTGACGTCCTTTCCAGATTCAGCTGTCTTCGTCTGGACTAAAAAAGGAAACAGAGAAGAGTTTACACATTACATGAATCCCTTCCCTCCATCCTCTGTGTTCAGCTGTCTGATCTGCAGGTGAGAAACAGGTGTGAGGTGTCAGCTGTCAGGTAGGTGATGAGTGAAGAACAGAACAGAATCCATTTCCTCTTCAAACTGCTGTCAGACATTATCTACTGCACTCTGATCACAACACCCCGGCTAGCTATCGAGCTGGTGGGTAAAATATGTCTCCGAAAACGTCGGAGTGCTTTTGCAAATATGTGATGTCTTTAAAAACCGAGCAGATATTTGAACTTTACACAGCTACATTCTCGCCTGAAAATATGTTAAAAGTTTGTTTTGTGACGCAGAAAGAGTAATAAGAGTAATATTAAAACTAAGTAGCTGCCGCCATTGTTCGAAACTGGAATAGGCTGGGCTGTGCTATGAATTCTGGGATAGGTTGGGCCACGAACGATACACCCGACCCATCCTTCAAATCCGGAGAAATGAAGGACCCATTTCTGGGCCGCATTTGTCGGAGTCTTCGAAATTGGACAGCCTTCGTCGTGTCGCATTGATGTAATGCGGCCTCAGGAGGATGTGGTTCCTGTATTTGGACACAGCTAGGATACTGGACACAGCTGCTTCTTCTTCTTCTTCGAGGTTTAACGGCAGCTGGCATCCTTGTACATGCAGCGCTGCCATCTTCTGTTTCAGTCCGTTATTACACTCTTAAATCCTGCTACTTATTCCAGCGTCTTTTGGGATCTTACAAAGCTTCAAACGACTATTAAATTAGTCGTCGACGATTTTGATAGTCAACGTAATCGTGACTAGTCGACTAATCGTGGCAGCCCTAGTTTCATTTTAATAGACAACTTTTGTACACAAACGTCAACTCGACACCCACTTGAGATATAAACACATAGATCCTGCATCGAGCTTGTAAGATGTTCAGGGTGTCAGACTGTGGGATGCAATTTTTTCATTCAATGAGGAAAGATTCTAAAAGAAAACATGGCAATACAATTGAAACATGGCAAAAACAGGTAATTTTCTACAGGTGACACTAAGTTAAACTATAGCTTAATGAACAATGTTTTAATTATAATATATCATATATACAGTATGTTTAGTTTTTATTTAAAAGTGCATCATAAATACACTTATAACATCTGTAAGCACACTTCTGGTTAATAATGCAGCAAGTTATTATTGGCTCTCTCTGTCTGGACAAATTAATTTGAGTTAAGGGTATAAACTCACACCGTCATCTTCATCCGGGTTACCACACACACAAAATAGATTAAGCCTTGCCACACTCGTCTATACAACTCCTCATTCAACAATCATTTTCAGTGAGCCAGCAGATCACACACAAGTTACAGTACGAGCATAAGTGCTAACAATATGTCATTGTTTTACAAAAAAACCCAAACTACTCACCCATGACACCTTCATGTTTCACACCCACCATTGGCTTCAATGCCCAAATCCCAAGTCCTGGGGGGTGTACTCATCCTCCTGTCTGCTCTCCTTCCGCTCTGGAGCACCAGTTTTTTGTTTGTTTGTTTTTTGGTTGACAAACCCAAAGAAAACAAAAAACCCTTCAAAATGAAAATATTTTTCTTCTACTTAGTGTGTCCCTAACACTCATTTTCCTCAGAGCTCCTCTTTTGCAGAGTTGGTTCAAGTGATGTATTTCCCAAAAACATTTCAAAAATGCCTTTTTAATCAGTGGAGTGTAAACTCCCCAAGTAAATATTGCAGTTTGATATTTGGACGTGTCAGTAGAACTCATGTGGCACCTAGTTTACTGGAATTCTGCGAATATGAGCATCCAGTGTGACGTTGAAGAGGCGGCCCTCCTACTTTTTCGGCCGTGGGGGGATTTGATACACTACAATGCATCAGTCGCGTCATCTCTATTCACTCCAATGGATCAGTTTTGTTTTTTGTTTTGTTACAGCGATGGCAGACGGAGCACAAGAGAGAGGATTTTATTATGGATTTCAAAATCTTATCTGGTTTTCTTATTCAGTTCAATTTCATTTATATATCGCCAAATCACAACAATAGTCGCCTTAGGGCGAGCCCCCATATGGCTAAGAAAATGTCTGGAGGCGGCCCTGTTTGCAAGCATATTTGTGCCTGCGTCTTTTTTACCTTATAAAAACATCTGAACAAAATTAAAGAAATGTTATATATTGGCACTCTTGAAAGGCGTTTTTTGTATGTCTATTAAAGTTATTAGCAGAAAATTGATTGCAGCTTCTCCCTTTTGACAGGAACGTTGTTTGTGGCTCAATGTTTGACAAGTAAGCGCCGCAGGGAACAATCTCAAGTCTTCATGTTTAAACTCGCGACTCTCCCAATCAACAGCTCCCAAACCTCCGACCAACGCGCCATCTACGATGACCTGACGTCGCCACAACTTTAAGATTTTGGAAAAAATTTTAACCAATAAAAGGCTTCAAATACTTAATCACACAAAATGACGTTTTCACAGTCAGCGGGGGTGATTTGTTTTGGAGTGTTCAGTGATGTTATGAATAACAGAACACGGTTCGGCGCCGAGGCGAAATCTCACCGGCGAAAGTGGACGCGGTGGCGACGACAACGAGCATCAGAATCCAGCAGGGCCACGAAAACGTTACAACAGCCATTTGCGCTTAACCTAAAACAGCAAAGAATGAGGAAGGAATAGACGCAGGATTAAAGTCACGGAGTCCAGTTAGTTTACGTACACAGTAAAGATTTACTGAAATATCCGTTTGTTTACCGTCGTTTTAAACTACGGCAGAAAATGATGTGCTGTACCAGCTCGTACCGTGAACCCGTTTAAACGTTAGCGCTTTACAGATTAATGGTGAATAACACGGTAAACATCGACGGTCACGTTCAATGTGTCAGTAAAAACAGAGACGCCGGTAAACGTTTATCTTTTAAAGGTTTTCCGTCAGTTACTCACGAGCTCTCAGCCACGTACAGCCAACACGACCACGGTGGAAACTACTCTGAATGAGCGCACCGGATCCGGTGAAGCTTCTTTACCGGCTCCAGAACTTTCTGGAGTTTTCCAGACCAGCGGAGGAGCCGAGAGTTCTGCTAGATACATTAACCGACATTTGTTTATTCGTTTAGATTTTTAAGGTTCCGAAATTACATTAAAGTAAACATGGTTCGTTTAAATAGCTGATTGATGTCGTTCTTTTTTTCCCAATAAAAAGCTAAAATAATCACGCGGAAATCGTTCAGGAAGTCTGTGGGCGGTTCCCGTTCGAATAGGAAGTAAACAAACCGCTGTTTTTTCCTCTTCAAACTTTAGTTATAAAACACGCCGCCCCCAAAACAAACAAAACGAACTAGAAAGCACTTACAGAAAGGTACCGCACTAAGAGGATCACTTATAAGTAAAAAAAAAACAAAAAACAATTCTACCAAAATATGTAATTTACATAGACAGGGAAGAGTTTCATCCATCCATCAGGGAAGAGTTTCATCCATCCATCCATTCGCTTCCGCTTATCCTTTTCAGGGTCGCGGGGGGCGCTGGAGCCTATCCCAGCTGTCATAGGGCGAAAGGCGGGGTACACCCTGGACAGGTCGCCAGTCTGTCGCAGGGCCAACATACAGGGACAGACAACCATTCACATTCATACCTAGTGATCCAATTATCCAGTTATCCAATTAACCTATCCCCATAAGCTGCATGTCTTTGGACGGTGGGAGGAAGCCGGAGTACCCGGAGAGAACCCACGCAAACACGGGGAGAACATGCAAACTCCACACAGAAAGACCCCGGCCTGATGGTGGATATGTATATCCATATATGTATATGTATGTATATATATATATATATATATACACATATATACATATATGTATATGTATATGTATGTGTATATATATATATATTAGGGGTGCAACGATACAGAAAATTCACGGTTCGGTTCGATACTTTGGTGTCACGGTTCGATATTTTTTCGATACAAAAAAATGTTCATGCCTTTTTAATTTGTCATTTATTAAAATTATAAATATATATTTTAACACAAAAGTACAGTTTTTAAATTTAACCCTAACCCTTGTGCGTGTTTTTTATTTTGACAGCGAATACGCACCTGTGGACCACTTATATGCAGCCCTGGTTATTTAGCTCGTCATATTGCAGCCACAGAAATTCTTTTGTCCATGAAACCATAAAGCTTATAAAAAACCATATAAAACCATAAAACCATATATATATATATATATATATATATATATATATATATATATATATATATATATATACACATACACACGTATATATATATCTTGTTGGGTCTGTATAACTGCTAACTGCAATTCCTTCCTCTGCTTCGCTTTCCCTGTTTTACCTGCTACACTTACAGCTATTCTTTCTACCAGCATTTTACACTTAACTTCCACTAATGTCCTTTCAAATCCACATTTCTTACGCCAACAACCTACATACTGCGTGCTGCCTGGTAAAAATTTCTCCATAAATTTTACATCTCCTTCTAAGGCAGACTTACACATTTTATTCTCCATTACAAGACAACAATCAGCCACACTCACACAGACCACGTCTGGCCCGCACACACACAACATAGGCCTATCGCTTGCGTCTGCACGCACAGCTAGCGCTCTCTGTTGAAAACTCTCCAACGCCCCAAATGACGGAGATTCCGGACTCCTTCACGGCGGAGACGCCGAACCTAGGTTTTCTCCACGCCCCAAATGGCGGAGAAGTCTCTACGCCCCACACGGCGGAGAAGCCTGCGTCTCTCTCATGCGGCTAGCGCGCTCCCGTACCTGCGGTCAACGCAGGGTCACGTAGCCGCTCTCTAAGGCCTTCTGTACTCACTGTTTGTTTACGTTCATGGGAAGAGTCTCTGGATCCCGTCAATCGTCACCCATCCCGAGGGGAGGTCAGGCGCAAACTTCCCGGCCTGGTGACAAGCCAAAAACACCAGGGCTTTACGTCAATCATCCCAGACGTTGCGGTGGCGTCCTCTCCCTCTCCTCGGTGGATGCAATGTGTTAGGCTCCAGCTCCAAAGGACCAAATAAATGTTGGGTCTGTGTTTCCACAAACCCCGCTGATTCTAGAGACTTATTCATGATGAAGAAAACAAGATAGTCGATCGATCCATTACTTGCGCAAGGGAGGCCTCGTCTGTGTCCAGCACGACAAAGAACCCCATGATGGCCTCCTCTCGCTGCCTTTTATTGACAAACTTCAAACAATAGTTTACAAAACACCTTCCCTTGCAACTCCCTTTGGTTACAAAGACAAGGCACTGTATGTAAATGTATATGTGTGAACTTCTGTAAGAGTGTGTGTGTGTGTGTGTGTGTGTCAGACCTCCTGCTGACCAAAGGGTCATAAACCCAGAAAGTTTACATCAAAAGAAACAGATCTTTCAGATAGGATGTATCTACAATAAAACCTCCCCCAGCACAAAGTGGCTGGAGAGGTGGTCAGGATCAAAGGGATGGCTTTGATCCTACTGCTTAAACTAAGACTGTACAAATTTAAGAAACACAATGGCAACATTCAACAATTAGACTTAACAAGGCCTCTGGAGAACTTCAAGACATGTTGAGGAGCTAATTTAGCCATTTAAATCTAATAATAAACTAATAATAATAATAATAAATTTAAAACAGCTGTGATGGATCAAGGACACATCTAAAACCTGCAGGACACCGGCTCTCGAGGCCTGGAGTTCCCTACCCCTGGTTCAGAGAGATTCAGATCAACATAATGAACCCTCACTTTACAATATCACAGGCTTTACTGTGATATATGAAACACGTGCAGAGTCTCAGCCTATCCTACCTGCTTCCTGTCACAGAAAATGATTTCTAATAATAATAATTACTAATTTAAGAAAATACTTGTTCTATTAAATTGATTGACAGTGCTCACACATGTTCACTACAGTTCTTGTTTTGAACCACTAGATGTCAATAAACCTTCATTTTTATGGTGTGAAGAATGAAACTATATTCCTGATGTTTCACAGTTTAACATTTTTTCATATTTCAGACTTCCTGCAAGTATTTCACAATAAAAAAAAAACAACTTTTCACACTTTTTTCAATTTGAAGGGCTAAAACACTTTCCATGTGAAATGATGCAGAAATGTCTTTTTTTTTTAGCCATAAAAAGAAAACAGAATTATTATACTATTATTCAACTTCTATGGATTTCTCATTCATTATTCTGCCATAGCTCAGCCTAGTAGTATTCACCTGTAGTAATAACTTATTGATTTATAAATAATCTCTATTCATTTCAATTTTATTAATGCATAGCCAAATCACTACAACAGTTGCCTCAAGGTGCTTTATGTTGTAAAGTAAAGACCGAACAATAATACAACCCAGCCCAACCCCCTGTGAGCAAGCACTTGGCAACAGTGGGAAGGAAAAACTAGCTTTTAACAGGAAGAAATACCTGACAGATTCACACTCAGTGGCAGCTATTTCGTGTGACTGGTTGGGGGTGAGGGGAGGGAAACAGGACAAAGACACACAGTTATTAGATGCTGCTTCAGCCAGTCAGAGAATCCCCCGCCGCCCCGCCCTCTCCTCCCTGTGCAGCAAGCAGCAGGCGCACCTCGCAAACGGAGGGCGCCCTTACTCCCAGCAAATGGGCGGCAGAAAACCGATCGGTGCCTATGCTATTCCCAATATGCGCTGGCATGACATGGGGGCAGGATGAGTACAGCAATTTTTTTATTTTTTTTTTTTGCCCATGTCGCCTGTATCAAAAACCTCTACTGCATAAGGGCATAAGGAAGTTTGTCTAATGACACCTGTTGTGGATAGGCATAGCTTTGGGTCACGTGGTGTCTGTAATAATGATTGCTATATGACCTGTTCACGTCCCGAGGGAATTTTTGTGAATGAGTGGGTGATGGGGGAAGTCGACTTTTGCTGACTGTTCAAGTTTAGAATGTTTTTGATTGTTTTTTCTACGGATTTTAAGGATTTGATAACAAATAAAGGAGTTTTAACCTGGTACTTTGACTTACGTTTTAAACAGTGGGCGCGTCAACATTATTCCCCTATTCAGCTGCTCGGCGACTCAAAGGCTTGACAGTCGCCAATAAAACCTTTACAAACCACCCGATTGTGGTTAAAAGAGAGAGAAGCACAACACCACCTCCATCTCACTTCCTTTCATGTGAACTGCTCTCACTATCAGGAAAACAAAACCTAATGTTCTGACATAACAGGTCATCACCTCATCAATCATTGTCCATTAAAGCTCTCTGATTCTCCCCATGAAAGGGAATCAAAGAGCTCATGGTTAATAAAATCACATTCATATTTACTTCATATTAGATATTAGAGCTTTGATTTAATAGAAAAGCCTCGTACTGATGAGTGAAGAGGAAACCACAGTCACAGAGGAGGAGGAAGAGGAGGGTGTGCATAGAAACTGATCACTTATAAACTTTTAACTTACCAAGTGTGAAGATGGGGGAAGTTTCTGTGCTGTGGCTGCTCTGTAAGTTCCCTCTGTTTCTACAAAGTTTAGTTAAAGATACTTGCAAAAGGGAACAAAAACATTTCTCCAAAGAATGCTTTTAGGGATGTTTGGCTTTGTTACGATTAATTTGTGAGACTTACTCAGAAAGGTCGTAATGATACTCTTACAGGAAGTTTGCATGTTTTTCATTTTAATACATTTTAATACTGTTACGTCCTGCTAGGGCCGTAACAAATACAAACGTTGAAATTGTATTTAAATTCTCTTTACGTTTGAATCAATTCCTTGTTTTCAGCACTTTTTCTCCTTCCTTTGCTGACTTTTCTTCAGTGTTTTTTTTTTCACTTTGCCCTCTGATCACTTCGTTAAACCTCTCAAATTAAAAACTAACCCAAGTGTCATTTGTCTTCAGTCCTGACCTCACTGCTGATCTACACGACAAACCAAGGTCAGTGAGCTTCGTCTTTGTTAGTAAAAACTTAATTTAAGCATTCAGGTGTTGGTTTAAGGAAAAGTTTTGATTATTATTACTCATTGATGACATGCTTAAACTCTCATTTCATACAATCTGCTTCACCCCGATGCTTCACAGGGCAACATGATGGTATAAAACATGAAAAAGGTCAAACTCGTGTTGTACCAAGAGAAAAAAATAAAATAAAAGGAAAGAAAACAAACAGCTACAAAGGGAGGAGATGGTTTTAACAAGAGCTCCCATTGGTGGCCTCACTGATAATGAAAGCAGAAAAGGAGGAAGTGACGCTGTTACAGAGACAAACAGACAGTGATCGGAGCATGAGAGTAGAAAATTCATCAGCAGGTGACCAGAGCTTGTTCATCTGTGCAGTCTGGGACTATAAACTGTATATAAAAGATGGCTGAAGTCAAATGGAACAACAGTATGTTAATGATTAGTGAACTGTTTAAAGCTTTAGTTTTAGCTTCAATCGGGAACATCGTACTTAGAAGTGACCGTACTTGGGTGAGAGGTCAATGCTAAGCTATTGGCTAATGCTAGCTAGTTAGTGCTAAGTGACATCCAAAGAAAATTCTAAAATTTCAATCACTAAAACTGGAGCAGAGACATCTTATATGTGCTTTTAGAACAATTAAAAATTTCACCTCCACTTGTCAGTACCATTAAATAAATATAGCAGAAGTAGTACATTTATTTTGTAGTACACATTTAGGTTTTTATGATTAACTGTATGCAATATTTTCTTTATATAAATAAGTTTTTATTCATTAGAATTATAAAGACAAACTGTTAACTGTTTGGTAAAGTCAAGACATTCATTTAAAAATGTGTTATGAATTAAGTCATTCAAGGGTGCTCACAAGTAGATTAGAGTTGAGATAAGAATCTGTTCATATGGTCTTAATGTTTACAGCCAGTGGAGTAAAGGCATGAAGACAAAAGCCTGGAAAGGTTGGTGCTTCGAATTGGAAGCATTTGTTATTTATTAGCTCTTCTAGCTAACAGCAGCAGGCAACTTTTTCTCTCCGACTTGTGGCTTTTGTGGTCCTACAGGCGATTCTGTGTCACTGTGTATGCAAGGTAAACATGGCTGTGTGTAAAAAAAAATATTGCCTTGCTAATGAAATACCTCTTAGTTTTAAACCTAACACTGGTAATTAAACATTGTTTATTTTGAATGAATTTCGGCACTGCCAGTAATCCCAATAAGAGTCCTGCTAATCCAGATTTGATAAACCTTAAAAGTCTGTACCTGGATCAGTGTGATTGCCAAAACTGGATCACTTACATACTGTTAAAAATTCAACATTTACGGTGGAAACTTGCTTGACCTTTGTGATCAGTGCTCAGGTTGACAGTTTCTCATATCCAAGTATTTTTTCCCTGTTTCATCCAGTTCGTCTGGCTGTGAACCCAAACAGCTCTCAGTTCTTCAAAGAAAAGTCTTTGTCTCTGAGCTGTGAGGGGGCCGAAAACTCTGCTGGATGGACTCTGAGGAGAAGCACACTTGAAGGACAGAGTCACTGTGGAGATGGGTGGGGAAGATGGTCCAATTATTCCTGTAAGATCAGCATGACGCTCCCATGGGACAGTGGAGCTTACTGGTGTGAGTCCAGAGAGGGTCCCATCAGTAACATGGTTAACCTGACAGTCACTGGTAAGCTGAGTGTGTGGAGTTAGTGTTGATGAAGCTGTGTGTAAATGGATGAAATGCTGTAGTTTGTCTCTGTGTTGAGGTGGATCAGTGATCCTGCAGAGTCCTGTCCTCCCTGTGATGGAGGGAGATGACGTCACTCTGCTCTGTAAAACGAAGACCACTCCCTCCAACCTCCCAGCTGCTTTCTATAAAGATGGTGTCTTCATTGGGAGTGAGACTACAGGTCACATGACCATCCAGCATGTTTCCAGGTCTGATGAAGGCCTCTACAAGTGTGACATCAGCGGTCATGGAGAGTCTCCATCCAGCTGGATCACTGTCACAGGTGAGGAGCTTCACTCTGATTTCAGCTCTGATTTCATCCACATATTCACCTGAACAGGTGGGATTCTCTCTACAGGTAATCCAATAACCACAGTCCTGCCTACATCTACACCCCCACCACCCACTTTTACATCCCTCACCCCTGGATCAGCTTCACACCCTGATGCCCCCTCCCTCCAGCTTGAGTTCAGACTGCCTTTCCACCTGCTGGTGTTCTGTCCATACTTCATTGCCACTGTCCTCATGGTGTCTTTATGTCGACGCAGAGCCAAAGGTAACACTTTGATTCCCCTCGAATATTTTTAAAGCTCGATCTGGGATTAACTTATTCAACAGGCACTCCTTGTTTCTTTGGTAACAGCACCACCTACCTGCACTGGACAGAAGTTGCCTGACGACTTGTTTGACTGACCACTGAGCATCAAGTGTGAGATGCAGCTTAGAAAAGTCAACATAGACTCTTTGTACAAAGATATGTCTGCTTCCTGATCTTTCCCTGTTAGGTCTTAACGTCAGGCTTTTTCCATAAATCCTTTTAAAAACATTAATAGCAGTTGTTTTTGTTGCTTTTCACTTGTAAAATTTCTTAAATACATTCTTAGGATCAATATGTGACTCACCAAAGAGAGAGAGTTTTGTTTTCTTCTTTTTATGTCCATGAGTGTTTAATTGATGAATATTGTGCTCACTTCTGGTGTGCCCAAGTTTCAGTCTTCGGCCCTCTTCTCTTCATAATTTACATCCTCCTTTTTTGTACCATTTTCCGCAAATTTGATCTTCACTTTCACTGTTTTGCTGATGACATCCTGCAGGTCTGTTTCCTCCCTCCCACCTTCTCCTCTTACAGAATGCTTATCTAAAACAAAATCCTGGTTCAGCTCTAATTTTCTAAAGCTCAATGAGGATAAAACTGAAATCCTCCTTCTTGGCACAAATCCAACCTACTGAAGGCGAATCATTTCTCACTCACCATCGATAACTCCACAGTTTTCCCTTCTCCTCAGGTTAAGAGCCTTGGTGTCATCGTAGACAGTTCACTTTCCTATAAATCTCACATCAGCAATCTCACCCTTTCTGCCTATTTCCATCTACACCACATTAACAGATTACGTCCTTCTCTTTCCACCCAGTCTACATCCATTCTGGTCCATAGTCTCATTCTCTTCCTTCCTCCTTCATTTACTATAGTAATTCTCTCTTACATGGTCTCCTCCAAAAATCCCTCCAGAAGCTTCAACTGGTTCAAAATCCCTTCTACCAGCACATCACCCCCATGCTCCAGGAATTTCACTGGCTCCCAGTGTGTACAAACTTCTTCTGCTCATCTTCAAGGCCTTTCATAACCTTGCTTCTCCTTATCTTTCTGACCTGTTAAGCACCTGACCTGCCTTTTCTTATATCTCAGCTCAGAACCTGTCTGTTCAAATCTGCATATTCACTGTGAATCCACTGTTTGTTCATTTTATCTTGTGCTTTTATTTTATTGTTCTTCATTGTGTCATTGTTCTATTATGTGTTTTATCCTATTGTGCAGTGTCCTTTGGTGTCTTGAAAGGCACATTTTGAATAAAATGTATTATTGTTATTATTATTATTATGAATACTTAACCGTTGGGACCTCTCTTTTCTTTAGGATTTATATTCAGTGCTCTTTATTGGCATAAAAACAATTATGTTTTCAATTCAGTTTGATTAATGCAGCACCAAATCACAACAAAGGTTGCCTTTAGGTGCTTTATATTGTAAGTACAATGAATGTTCTCTGTACAATAATACAGAGAAAAGAGAGAAAACCACAACAATCAGATAACCTCCTATGAGCAAGCAATTTGGCGACAGTGTCGCTGAGGTTAGTTCATAGACTGCAGACTGTTAGACTTGATGGATAGGATTAACAACCTGTTAGCTGCAAATAATCATGTGCAGTTCTGAAAGCGGTCTATGAACTAACCTCAGCAAACGGCAGCTAACAATGTTAGTGGGGTGGCGAGTAGCCTTCAATAATACTAATAAATCACACAGCAGTAGTACATTCATGTCGTTGTAAAAAGCATGACAGTATATTAAGTAATCCAAAGTCTTCAGAATATGTTACTCTCATTGAGTAACTTAACCAAATACGTTACAAAATACATTTGTGTCACAGGCTGGGTCTCTGACCCAGCACTCTGAGTTCATGTTTGTATTTGTCTCATTTTGTTATGTGATTAGTTTTGTGTCATTTCCTATCTGTCTTTAGTTTGGGCAGTTATTGTTTATTGTTCCTCTGGTTTTCTATGTTTTGGGTTCTTGTATTATTCATCACGCATTAGGTTTGTTAAGTTTGTGTTGTCATGTCTAGGTTTAGTGTTTCCTGTTTTATTCTGACAGTGTCATATGTTCTTTGTTCATTGTATTTAGCGTTCCTCTCCTGGTCCTGTCATTAGGTTTATGTCAGTCAGCTGTTCCCCCATGTGTCTTCACTTCCCCTGATCACCTCATGTATGTATTTAAGCCCTTTGTTTTCTGCATGCTATTGTCGGGTCGCCTGTTTACCTCACCTCAGTCATAGGTCTAGTTTTTGGTCTCAGTACCGTTTTAGTATTTTGTTTCTTAGTGTCTTGTCAGTTTACTTTGGTTTCCTGGTTTACTTCTGCCATCATCTAATAAAGCCTCACCTTTCTGTTAAAACCTTACTACTCTTCGTCGTCATCTGCTTTTGGGTCCTGTTTCATCACACATCGGCGCACCCCGCCGTGACAATTTGGGTGCATGAATTCTGTAATCTGCAGTGGAATACATTTTAAAAGTAACCTTCCCAACACTGTACATATATATGTATATGCTATATTTATGCTTTTATTCATCTAATAAATAAAGTTTTGTTTTTTCAATAAAGAGGCACTCACAGTGTTTTTCCACTCATCAGTTAGATGGAAAGTCCGTGTGCTTATTGTGGTCTGGCTGTGGTTGACAGGGCGACACATTCTCACATCCTCTTTGAGTTTGTTTTTTTGTTCTTTTGCTTACTTTTACTGAACACTGCAGACTCAACACACTGAGCCCGTGAAGCCGAAGTCTGGGTTTACGCTTCAGATCTCCTTTACATGATGCCTCTGTCCTCCTAAATTGTAAAACAAAGACTATATGTGCTCGTTTACGCTTGTGGAGAGTTTCAGGCTTTCAAAGTGCGGACATTGTGACTCCTCCTCAGAACATCTGCTGTGGTTTCTGTGGTTTTTGCTCCTCTACAGGCTTTTCAGAAAAATGCTTTCTAAACTTGGCTGCAGGTTTAAAACTGCCCCCCTGCTGGGCTGGGAGTCCTGCAGCTACGTTACTTTAAATAAGCACAATCATCCTCTGTAAAAACTCTTCGAAGTAGAGCCTGTGACTGTCCACTGTGCTCGACAAAATAAGCCGCTATTTTCCACTGCCATAATTTTTTAAAATTCCTTGGCTCTGCTGGAGTAACTTTGCATGACTCAGAACTGAAAATAATCCTCCTTTATTTTGTACTGGGCATCTGTGCAGAACCTTAGTTCTAGAGTTCAACCTTGTGAACTCTCCACTAGGAAGAAACAGTCACATTATTTACTTATGAGTGCTAAAACACTGCAAAATGCTCCAGTAATATCTACTCATCCCCAACCCATTGAGTCAGATGGCCGCCCCTATGGGCTCAAAATGTGGTCATAAATATTTTGTACTTGTAAAAAAGATTTGTGTAAAAAGAATTTGTGTGTGCGTAAAAAAAAGCATATAAAAGGGCATTTATTCCCTTCAAAGACCTGCAGTTCAAAAAAGCGCCCCTCCGACAGTCAAACCCATCTGTTCTCTGATTGGATTGTTACATTTGTGATTGACATGACATTGACCAATCAGATGAAAGGAAGAAAAATAGGGTCAAAATTCGCACTTGTAACTTGCAGGGGTTTTTTTTCTAAGTCCACACACAAATCTCTTTTACGCACACACAAATCTCTTTTACGCACACACAAATCTTTTTTACACACACAAATCTTTTTTACGCACACACAAATCTTTTTTACGCACACACAAATCTTTTTTACGCATACAAATCTCTTTTATGCACACACAAATCTCTTTTACGCACACACAAATCTTTTTTACGCACACACTAATCTTTTTTACGCATACAAATCTCTTTTATGCACACACTAATCTTTTTTACACATACAAATCTCTTTTACGCACACACTAATCTTTTTTACGCATACAAATCTCTTTTATGCACACACTAATCTTTTTTACACATACAAATCTCTTTTACGCACACACAAATCTCTTTTACGCACACACAAATCTTTTTTACGCATACAAATCTCTTTTATGCACACACTAATCTTTTTTACACATACAAATCTCTTTTACGCACACACAAATCTTTTTTACACATACAAATCTCTTTTATGCACACACTAATCTTTTTTACACATACAAATCTCTTTTACGCACACACAAATCTTTTTTACACATACAAATCTCTTTTATGCACACACTAATCTTTTTTACACATACAAATCTCTTTTACGCACACACAAATCTTTTTTACGCACACACAAATCTTTTTTACACACACAAATCTCTTTTACGCACACACAAATCTCTTTTACGCACACACAAATCTCTTTTACGCACACACAAATCTTTTTTACGCACACACAAATCTTTTTTACGCACACACAAATCTTCTTTACACATACAAATCTCTTTTACGCACACACAAATCTTTTTTACACACACAAATCTTTTTTACGCACACACAAATCTTTTTTACGCACACACAAATCTTTTTTACGCATACAAATCTCTTTTATGCACACACAAATCTCTTTTACGCACACACAAATCTTTTTTACGCACACACTAATCTTTTTTACGCATACAAATCTCTTTTATGCACACACTAATCTTTTTTACACATACAAATCTCTTTTACGCACACACTAATCTTTTTTACGCATACAAATCTCTTTTATGCACACACTAATCTTTTTTACACATACAAATCTCTTTTACGCACACACAAATCTCTTTTACGCACACACAAATCTTTTTTACGCATACAAATCTCTTTTATGCACACACTAATCTTTTTTACACATACAAATCTCTTTTACGCACACACAAATCTTTTTTACACATACAAATCTCTTTTATGCACACACTAATCTTTTTTACACATACAAATCTCTTTTACGCACACACAAATCTTTTTTACACATACAAATCTCTTTTATGCACACACTAATCTTTTTTACACATACAAATCTCTTTTACGCACACACAAATCTTTTTTACGCACACACAAATCTTTTTTACACACACAAATCTCTTTTACGCACACACAAATCTCTTTTACGCACACACAAATCTCTTTTACGCACACACAAATCTTTTTTACGCACACACAAATCTTTTTTACGCACACACAAATCTTCTTTACACATACAAATCTCTTTTACGCACACACTAATCTTTTTTACACATACAAATCCCTTTTACGCACACACAAATCTCTTTTACACACACACAAATCTTTTTTACACACACAAATCTCTTTTACGCACACACAAATCTTTTTTACGCACACACAAATCTTTTTTACACATACAAATTTCTTTTACACACACAAATCTCTTTTACGCACACACAAATCTCTTTTACGCACACACAAATCTTTTTTACACATACAAATCTCTTTTACGCACACACTAATCTTTTTTACACATACAAATCCCTTTTACGCACACACAAATCTCTTTTACACACACACAAATCTTTTTTACACACACAAATCTCTTTTACGCACACACAAATCTTTTTTACGCACACACAAATCTTTTTTACACATACAAATTTCTTTTACACACACAAATCTCTTTTACGCACACACAAATCTCTTTTACGCACACACAAATCTTTTTTACACATACAAATCTCTTTTACGCACACACAAATCTTTTTTACACACACAAATCTCTTTTACGCACACACAAATCTCTTTTACGCACACACAAATCTCTTTTACGCACACACAAATCTTTTTTACGCACACACAAATCTTCTTTACACATACAAATCTCTTTTACGCACACACTAATCTTTTTTACACATACAAATCCCTTTTACGCACACACAAATCTCTTTTACACACACACAAATCTTTTTTACACACACAAATCTCTTTTACGCACACACAAATCTTTTTTACGCACACACAAATCTTTTTTACACATACAAATTTCTTTTACACACACACTAATCTTTTTTACACATACAAATCTCTTTTACGCACACACAAATCTTTTTTACGCACACACAAATCTTTTTTACACATACAAATCTCTTTTACGCACACACAAATCTTTTTTACACATACAAATCTCTTTTACGCACACACAAATCTTTTTTACAAGTACAAAATATTTATGACCACATTTTGAGCCCATATGCCCCTCCCTGAACCTGGTTCTGCTGGAGGTTTCTTCCTGTTAAAGGGGAGTTTTTCCTTGCCATTGTTGCCAAAGCGCTTGCTCATAACACTAATGATTAATCAAGATTTAGGAAGGTCAGAGCCAAACTGGTACATCTGTTTCACAACGGATGTGATCATTCTCAGTCCGAAGGAAAGGCTTATGTCCAGGGATTGACCTCCTCAGACTCATCAGATGTATTTTTGTCCACTAGTGGATCTGTATCGTCCTCAGGAAGATGCTCATCCATATTGCTTTGCTGTTCTGGTTCTTCCTCATCTTCAGCAAAGATATGATCCCCATTTCATACTCATCACAAACATCATGACTTTCACCAGAGCATTTTATAATTTAGTGAAATTCTATTTTTTTGTGTCTTTCTGTCTAATTAGAGATTCCTGACAAAGTCAAATAAAACCTTGGTCCAATAAACAAATTTAAAAGAGACTTTTATGCATCTAAAAACTAAAAGCTGGGCAGGGTTTTTTTTAACACAACAGGAAGGTTTTTGTTTTACCAGTTTCACCATGAAATAGACATGAAATTAACAGCCATCACATTGCCAGCTGTGTGACACCTGTTTTTGACTCCACTGAAGCTCCTCTGGCACAGTTGTTTTTGTGTGCTGCCACCTCCTGGCAGCTTCCTGTCACTGCTCAGTTTGTCCTGAAGCTGAGCAGCTCCACAATGAACACAGGTCAGTGTTTAAAGATGGATATTTATTGAATAAACTGGAATTCATTTTATTAGTCATAATGCTGATTTCCGCTCACACTGGGAATAAAGTGGGTAAGAGTTTGACGATAGATAGATAGATAGATAGATAGATAGATAGATAGATAGATAGATAGATAGATAGATAGATAGATAGATAGATAGATAGATAGATAGATAGATAGATAGATATACACACACAACTTCTTCCTCCTATCTGCTTATCATCTGTATTTGTGATGGACCATCACCCTGATCCTGGACTGTCAGGCTACAGACAACCAACCAGGACATTTCACTCACTCAGCAGCTCACGTATCATGTCTCACGTGAAGAAAGTTGGAAACGAAACTCAATGGACTGTTGGCAGTTAGCTGACATACTTTTAAAGTGAGAAAAAATGATTTGAAGAAACAGAGGGATAATCTGGGAACAAGACACAGGAGGAGAGCACAGCTGGGAGCAATCACAAACACCGAGACACAAAACTGAAAACACTAACATAACACACAAGACTGTATCCCCAAGGACACATGGTGTAATGCCTTTATTTTTCAGGGCTGTGCCCACTTATACTACACTATATAACTTTATAATACTTATTAATAAAAAGCATAGCATTATTGAGGCACTGCAAATGATCTAATCTTAACAGGATCCACATACGTATTTGAGCAGCTATTCCCCAGCAAAAACCGCTCACGCCTCACAGACGACAGCTTACAGTCCTGCGTAGGGATGGGCACCGGTGTCCGGTGCCATGATGGGACCGGTTCTGACATAAACGGTAGTAACCAGACCGAAAAGCAGCACACATTTCGGTGCTTTATTTCGGTGCTTTTTTTTCCTGAGCTGTGATACACTTTAGATTCTAGCCAATAATTTTACATTTCCGAGGATAGTAGGCGGGTCCAGGTACCTACGTTCTTTTAGAGCAGAGCTACAGATTAAAAATGCCCAAGACGAAGCGGTCAAAAGTCTTGCTGTACTTCACAGCAAAATATGCAAACTCAGCAGCCTGCAACAAGTACTTTAAGCTGATACTGTGATACTGTCAAAGGAGGTAACACCTCAAATCCGATGAAACACCTGGCGACGCATAGCGTTTTTGTTTTTTTTAAAGCCGAGAAATGCGCCATATTTGATAGCTTGCTGCGAGACCTCACACCGTGCACATCTACTGCGGTTGTCCTGCGTAAAGATGAAAGTGACTTCGTACAGCCCCGGTCTGCTAACACTGTGCGTAGAGGTTCATGAGCAGAAGTCCCACTGTAAACATATCACGGCAGACCCGACGATGTTTAATAACGAAGAACATTAAAACATTACTGTTGGCCACATGTCGGCAAAGTTATGTGACATTAGTGATGTTTGTACTTTCAGCGTCAGCTTGGTTTTTAAAGCCTTTGCTTTATACGCCGTTAGATAGTCGACCTCAATCTTACAGAGAATCTGACGATTTTGTGGATAATTAAAGTCAGTCATACATCCACAAACACAACAAGCTGAAAGTCAGTGATGCTGCTCGGTCTGCAGTCCTGAATATCACGGCACAAGCAGGATTCACTGCACTGTTAATGTGAGCTATGTTATATTGCTGCCTCTGTTCGGTGGTGTCGAGCCAAACGGACTTTAACGTGTGTTTGAACGAGCTGACGGTTCAAACTTAATACAGTATGCTCGGATATAAAGCCTGACGGATAGCAGATGGTCAAGATATTGGTGGCACATACGACACGTGTACGACATGGGTATGCTGATATACTTATTTCATACATTTATATCTCATAAATTCTTTTTATGCATCTCTCACATTTATTTTGCTGAAGGTGGCATTTAGACTTTTAACAGTGGTTGCACTTTGTGTTTGTCTGTGTAGGACAAGTCCTTCGAGAAATGTCAAAGGGTATCATCACGTTGTTTCCATACCTGGCTTATCCTAGGAGAAGGTTTGGCTATGTAAGTACAAGCTTGGCTATGGGTTGAGTAATACTGAAGCTGGGGTTGTTTTTTTTTTTGCATGTCTTCCATCTGTGCTGCATTTTATATTAACTCTGATAGTGGAGCTATCAGGTAGCTCAACTGTAGATGCCGCCTCTGTATCCACCCCTCCTGGGTGTGGAGAGTGGAGCGGATGTACATAAAGAGAGACAGAGTGGTGTCCTCACAGAGACACCAACAGACAGATCTGTCCAAGTACTGCAGATCCACCAGATAGTCTCCTGAACATCAGCTTTCATCCTCCATCAGAGCTGCAGAAGGTAAGATGAGCTGCGCACTTGTACTCTTATTCTTCCTCTAACACAGGGGTCTCAAACTGAAGTCCTCGAGGGCTGGTGACTTGAAACATATCCATGTGTCCCTGTTGCAACACACCTGAATGTAATTAGTAGGTCATTGGCAAGAGTATAGAACTTGACTGCATGCTGAAGTGGCAACCCCTAACGCTACTCAATTAAATTTAAATAAATGTAAGTGTTTGGAAAATTGTACTTCTAAAAGTACTTTTATTGCACCATGTTCATTCACTCATGAGCTGCTGTAACGTGAATCAAATGGCTGAATTTCCACCTCAGCATGCAGTAGAGTTCTATCGAGTCTGCTAATGACATACTAATTGTATTCAGGTAAGTTGCAACAGGGACACATTGAAAAGATTCAATACACCGACCCTCGAGGACTGGAGTTTGAGACCCCTGCTCCAACAGGACTGCTCAGCTGGCATAGATACCACACATCAATTTTATGCCTGTTAACAAGCTGCATAAGCTGGACAATACACATACAGAAACAGTTTGAGATCAACATGCAGCTCTGAGGCCTTATCAACAGATATAACAGATAAAGTTAAGGAAACACGAACATAAACTTTAGATTTTTTTCATTTCATTTAACTATTTATTTTTATCTTCATTTAAAAAATAAATTCAGTGTTTTTGGCTCATAGTAATCACTCCTCTTGTGCTTTTGTCCTAATTGGATTGACTGTAAGATACTCAAAACCTGTTATTGTGATGACGTCCTGATCACTTTTAAATCACCTTATACTTATTCTCGTATGGCTTTAAAAGCTAAGACCTTTTTCTTTCTTCTTTACCCAAAAACTAGGTTTGCAAGTCCTTGAATATCAATGGCGTCTCAGATTACCCACATTTTTCTTTACAAAAGACATCAACTTATTCCACGAGTGTCTGGTTACCAAGGTTTTTCAGTACCAGGAATCCCTGTCTCCTTTGTTTTGTGCCATGTTATTACTTAATAAAGACATGCTTCAGAACTCTTAAGCTGCATCTTTCAACACTTACTAGAGCATAGGGCAAACGGTATTAACTTAATTCTTTACTTGTGAATAGAACACCTTAAATTTGTGCTGAATTCATATAGAACATTTATTGTGTGAATATCAACATTGCTATTTTAAATATTATAACAGCATATTTTTACTACGTCTCAATCATCCAGGTAAGTAAATCTCCAAAAGTTGATTCTGTTCATCTGGACGTAGCGTTTTGTGGGAGAAATGTTTCATCACTCATCCAAGTGACTTCTTCAGTCTCAGCTGACTGCAGGTTTCGCCAATCGTATAAACAGCACATTTGCATAATGACTGAAACCAGCCCACTGAAGGAACAATGGGCTGGGAGGTCAGTTCGTTAATTTTTACTGTGCAAATTCTCATGACCACAACAACCACTGACCAAAACCCACTGATCAATGGCCACTTATTAATGACCATGAGTACCATTCACAGAGAGTTGGGGAATGGCCGCAATCACAACATTGATTGTAACATTGTAAGATGGTGAAAGATGTACCCTTAGCCCCCCTTCTCAATTCAGAGATGGTGATCCCGCATGTGTCAGGAGGATCAGAGCAGTTGAGACGCATTTTTCTAAACATGCATTCTGTAGCTTTTAAACCCCAAAACACGCTGCGCCAAAAATTGGTCCACCCCAAGGATCGGGTCCCCCGACACAAACAGAGCAACATAGTGTACGCTGTTAAGTGCCAGGAGGATTGCCAGGATTTATACATTGGGGAAACCAAACAACCTCTGGCGAAGCGGATGCACAACACAGAAGAGCTACCGTGTCAGGCCGAGACTCTGCAGTCTATTTACACCTAAAGGCCAGTGGACACTCTTTCAAGGATGAGGGTGTACACATCCTGGACAGGGAGGAACGCTGGTTTGAGCGCAGAGTTAAGGAGGCCATTTAAGTGAAAAGGGAAAGACCACCTCTGAATCGAGGAGGGGGCCTAAGGGTACATCTTTCACCATCTTACAATGCTGTGATTGCAGCCATTCCCCAACTCTCTGTGAATGGGACTCATGGCCATTGATCAGTGGACTTTGATCAGTGGGTTTTGGTCAGTGGTTGTTGATCAATGGTCATGAGAATTTGCATAATTAAGATTAACCTCCTAAGATCCAAACTCTTCCATGGCATACATTTTTAATTTCTCTTTGATATTTGGGCATATTGGGGCCCGATGAATGTAAAAACAAAGAATTACCAGATCATTTTTTTTACCTTATTTTTGTTTTTAAGAGAAATCAGAGCCACATAAGGATATTTGATTAAAATTTTGATAGAACAGTAGCAGTATAGTGTCCTCGTAAGTTGATATCAGGCCCTTGTAGAGCAAAATTGAGTATTTTGGTCTAAATAACCCAAAATGTGATGTCCACGTATGTGGACGGCAGGTAGGAGGTTAAGGAACTGACCTCACAGCCCATTGTTCCTTCAGTGGGCTGGTTTCAGTCATTATGCAAATGTACTGTTTATACGATTGGGGAAACCTGCAGTCAGCTGAGACTGAAGAAGTCACTTGGATGAGTGACCAAATGTTTCTCCCACAAAACGCTACGTCCAGATGAACAGAATCAACTTTTGGAGATATTTTTACTACATTTTTGTCTTAACCAAATTTTGCTTGTTGGGAATCTTCCACATTTCCATTTTTGTTGGTACCAAATTCTTCAAAAATAAACAGGTTCGTTCAAACTTTAGATGTCCATTAAATGACTCAATAAAACTGTAATACTTTTTTAAGCAGAATTAAAAAGTGACTCCTATCACCCACAACCGCACTGTATCACAAAGACACACACAAGTTAATACGCTCGAGGCAAATAGCAAACTGTACATATCAAAAGGAAATAATGTATGGTATTTATCAGTCCATATATCAAGTCACAAATGATTATATTTTCTTCTTTGGATGGTGAGGGTTTCAAACATTTAGATAAACAAATGGAAACTTACAGACATTTCATCCACCTTGTGGGATGATGTACAATATTAGGATGAATACCAAGTTTTGATGATGGGAGAATGGGATTGTGACTTTCTATCCAATCAGAGATATCCAACTACGTGTGTGGTGTGTCTTACAGCTCCGTCGCCTGATTGGCTCTCTGCAACATGCTCCACCCCCTGCTCATCCTGTCTCTTCTCAGCTTGCTGACAGCAGGTAAGCTAAAACAGCTGGCAGTCAATTAAAAGCCATTTGGGGGTGACATTTAGTTTGTGACCGGCATTTTTTTTCCTTAAAAGAATATTTGATCTTTGTGATAAAATAGCTTGATCAGGACCTGACAATAATGTGTGATATTTTGCATGTGTGTCTGTTATGATTATCTGGGTCTCACACAAAGACCAAAATCACTCCTCTTCAGAAGGAAGTTACCTCGATCATTTACCTTTGATCATTCTCCATTTGAATTTATACTGAAAGTCATGTCCTATTCATGTATTTAGGAGATCTTCATTTACCCTGAAAAAAATCCTAGTGTCTTACTATTCATCACTGATTGAAGTAAATAAGAACAGCCCTAGGTTTCTCTTCAGCACGGTAACCAAGCTGACAAAAAGTCATTTATGTTGAGCAAACCATTCCTTTAACATTAACTAACAAGGACTTCATGAATTTCTTCACACATAAAACCAATCAAGGAAAAAGTATTTGTGACAATTATGTACAGCTGCTTTCAGTACCATTTACCATCCACTGACACTGCTCTGTTTTGTGTGGTCAACCACTTCATGGCTGAGTTGCAGTCATTGCCAATCGCAAGTGGTATCTTGTCACGGTACCGGGTGGCTTTAGCTCAGGAAGGTTGGTTGTTCGATCCCTGGCTCCTCTAGTCTGCATGCCAAGTATCCTTGGGCAAGATACTAACCCCAAGTTGGTCTCTGATGCATCCTTTGGAGGATGAATGTGTGTGAATACGGTTAAACAGCACTGAGCTTGGAGAAAGTGCTCGTGTGACTGGGTGAATGTGGCATGTTGTATACAGCGCTTTGAGTACTCTAGGAGAGTAGAAAGGCGCTATATAAGAATCTTTACAATATAAATTTACCATTTACCATGCTGGAATTCACTAAGCTCCTCAAAGTGACCCATTCTTTTCAAATGTTTGTAGAAGCCATCTGCATGGCTAGGACAAAACAAAATATATTCAAAGGATATTTTATTCGGACAAAATTGAATTCTTAAAAAAAAAAAAAACCTTAGATTGAAAACTATTCTCTAATTGACTTCATCAAACAATGTAGTGTCATGTCTTCCCATTTAAATCAGAATACAAAACTCATAGGGGCCCACTCACAAATGCATGGCTGAAACGGTCCAAACAATTCTCTTTAAATTAGAAAAGTCATATCTTTCAATCATAGCACATAGCTCAGGTTATGGAGAAGGTCATCTGCGAATCGAAAGGTTGGTGGTGATTTGATCTCCATGTGCTGAAGTCTGCATACCAACTACAGGGCAATCTGCAGGGCAAAATCCCAAGTTGCTCACTGATGCGTCCATCAGAGTATGAATGTGTGTGAATGTTAGATAGAAAAATGTGAGTAAGAAAAGTTGTGTCACATGCTTTAAATGCTCAGAGTAGAAAAGTGAAAACTGGGTTTGAAAGTCCTTGAATATCAATGGTGTCTAAGATTACCCACATTTTTCTTTACCAAAGACATCAACTTTTTCCACGAGTGTCTAGTTACCAAAGTTTTTCACTACCAGAAATACCCGTCTCCTCCCGGCGCTGTAACTAACCCGCTGAACGGCATACCTGAGCTTACTTTGAATAATTAATCTTATACAAAACTCTGCTTATCGCTGCCCACGTCTCGAAGGAAACTCGATCCACGGATGACCCGGAAGGAGAGATTTCTTTCACCAAAGACATCAACTTTTTCCACGAGTGTCTAGTTACCAAAGTTTTTCACTACCAGAAATACCCGCCTCCTTTATTTTGTGCCATGTTATTACCTAATAAAGACATGCTTCAGAACTCTTCAGTTGCATCTTTCCGCACTCAGTAGAACTTATTGGTAATGTCACAAGAAAAACAATGGTGTGTTTGGTTTCAACGTAACTTTATTCTTTCATGAGTTATTTACAAGTTTCTGACCACTTATAAAATGTGTTCAGTGTGCTGCCCATTGTGTTGGATTGTCAATGCAACCCTCTTCTCCCACTCTTCACACACTGATAGCAACACCGCAGGAGAAATGCCAGCACAGGCATCCAGTATCCGTAGTTTCAGGTGCTGCACATCTCGTATCTTCACACCATAGACAATTGCCTTCAGATGACCCCAAAGATAAAAGTCTAAGGGGGTCAGATCGGGAGACCTTGGGGGCCATTCAACTGGCCCACGACGACCAATCCACTTTCCAGGAAACTGTTCATCTAGGAATGCTCGGACCTGGCACCCATAATGTGGTGGTGCACCATCTTGCTGGAAAAACTCAGGGAACGTGCCAGCTTCAGTGCATAAAGCGGGAAACACATCATCATGTAGCAATTTCAAATATCCAGTGGCCTTGAGGTTTCCATTGATGAAGAATGGACCCACTATCGTTGTACCCCATAGACCACACCAAACCATCACTTTTGTTGTTCCAACAGTCTTGGAGGGATCCGTCCAATGTGGGTTAGTGTCAGACCAATAGCGGTGGTTTTGTTTGTTGACTTCACCATTCACATAAAAGTTTGCCTCATCACTGAACAAAATCCTTTGCATGAACTGAGGGTCCTGCAAATTCTGTGTGCCGATCTGAGTCATCCTCTTTGAGATGCTGCAGTAGCTGGAGTTTGTAAGGGTGCCATTTATGAGTAGCTAATATCCGCCGAAGGGATGTTCGACTAATGCCACTCTCCAGTGACATGCGGCGAGTGCTACGCTGTGGGCTCTTGCTGAATGAAGCTAGGACAACCACTGTTGTTTCTTCATTAGTGACAGTTTTCTTGCGTCCGCATTTTGGCAAATCCAACATTGAACCAGTTTCACGAAACTTAGCAAGCAGTTTGCTAACTGTAGCATGATAGATGGGTGGTCTCGTAGGGTGTCTTGCATTGAAATCTGCTGCAATGACCCGGTTACTGCGTTCACCAGATATCAACACAATTTCGATCTGCTCCTCACATGTTAACCTCTTTGACATGTCAATGGCTGTGAACAAAGAGAAACTTGTAAATAACTCATGAAAGAATAAAGTTACGTTGAAACCAAGCACACCATTGTTTTTCTTGTGACATTACCAATAAGTTTGATGTGTCACATGGCCCTCTTCCTATTGAAAAAACAAAAGTTGTACCCAAGATGGCCGACTTCTAAATGGCCACCATGGTCACCACCCATCTTGACAAGTTTCCCCCCTCACATATACTAATGTGCCACAAACAGGACTTTAATATCACCAACCATTCCCATGTTATTACAGTGTATCCATATAAATGGCCCACCCTGTATATTATTGTCTTTACCAAATTTTGCTTGATGAGAATCTTCCACCTTTACATTTAATTCTTCATTTTTAACCACAATAACAAAATAAATCGGTGAAGGGTGTAGGCAGGGGTGTCGCTGCCCTCAAAGAGAAAATAAATGTCAAATTTTGATGTGAAGTATTGAGAGCAGTTTCCGTGTTGTATTGTTGTTGTTGTTGTTTTGTGTAACAGAAATTTGATCTGTAACAATGTTGAAAACTGATTCTAATCCTTATGTTTCCAAAAAAAAAAACTTTTGAAATTCATATCAGCTATGCCACTGGCAGACATGCTGTATCCTGTTTCAAAAACAAACACACAAAAAAAAAACAGGGAGATGTTGTGTTGTTGCATTCACTTGGTACTTATTGCCCCTTTGGGTTTGCCATAATGGCAGCGGGTTGGTGGAATTAAGGAAGTGGGAGGTGTATGTTGGAGATGCATACAGAGTGAGTGGCAATAAAGAAAATGGTGACTAATAAAGCAGTTTAAGAAGACGTTTTATTATAAGAGATAACAGCAGAGCATTAGTGTCCTTACGGTACTTGAGTGGAAAAAAACTAAAGAGGAAACAACCTGAGAACCACAAGGAAAGCTGAAAAGGCTGTAAACTCCAGCACAGTCTCATAAATTTCTGATAATATCAAGCAAACAACCAAATAAAAGGTTAAAAGCCATTTGGGGGTAAAAAAAATTTTTCTTAAAACAATATTTAATCTTTGGGGAAAAAACAGGTTGATCAGGACCTGACAATAATGTGTGAAATTTTGCATGTGTGTCTGTTATGATTATCTGGGTTTCACACAAAGACCAAAATCACTCCTCTTCAGAAGGAAGTTACCTCGATCATTTACCTTTGATCATTCTCCATTTGAATTTATACTGAAAGTCATGTCCTATTCATGTATTTAGGAGATCTTCATTTACCCTGAAAAAAATCTTAGTGTCTTCTCTTCAGCACGGTAACCAAACTGTCAAAAAGTCATTTATGTTGAGCAAACCATTCCTTTAACATTAACTAACAAGGACTTCATGAATTTCTTCACACATAAAACCAATCAAGGAAAAAGTATTTGTGACAATTATGTACAGCTGCTTTCAGTACCATTTACCATCCACTGACACTGCTCTGTTTTGTGTGGTCAACCACTTCATGGCTGAGTTGCAGTCACTCCGTATCGCAGGTGGGATCCTGTCAAGGTTACATGAAACAACCAAACAAAGTACATTACAAAGACCATAAATAGCAACCCTTAGGCCTGTGAGGTCATTCAGCCTTTAACCCCAACCATCCTGCAAATTTTAAACAACAACTTAAGTCCTTGGTAAACAGTGTTGGGGAGTAACGGAATACATGTACCGTATTTGTACCGTATGTTACGTATTTAAAATACAAAATATGAGTAACTGTATTCCGTTACAGTTACCGTTTAAAAAGGTGGTATTCAGAATACAGTTACTTTGTTGAAATAAATGGATTACACTGCGGTACTTTCCTGTTTCATATTGTCGCGGGTCAGGACTGTTTGGGTTTTGTTTGACAGCTACAGCGTTACGGTTTCCATGGTTACAGGGCGACGCTCTCTCTCTCTCTCTGCGACTGTGTGTTTCCTGGGTGAGAGAGCGCCTTTTCGTTGTTGTTGTTGTTGTGCTAAGCTAACAGGCAGAATGCTACAAGCATAGCTCTAAAGAATGTAGCATCATGGGCAGTGTAGTCCGTGCTGCAGGGAGAATGGACTGCCATACACGTTATGGGTCTGTGAGCGCGAGGAGGGAGAAAAAGGGGAGTGGAAAGGTACGAGTTGTCGTCGAGGAAAAACGGGAGCTGGAAGCATGTAAATATAATAATAACCACTGCAGCCAAGAAGAGAGCCTGACGAGCCCAGTTGTAAGTAAGCTATTAAGACTCGACTGTACACCGTGTTCGTGTTTTCCTCCGAAAACAATAAGTTCCGTTGGAGCAGTCTTTCAACGCCTCTCTCTGTCTCTCGCAAGAAAAGTTGACCCACACAACAAAGTAAAGCTATTTTTCGGCTACGAGCCGACAGGGACCCCGCCGTATTAGTCAGAGGTCCCTTTACTACAGTTCGGAGTCGCAGACCTTCAGTAATAGTAATAAATCACACAGCAATAGTACATTCACGTTGTTGTAAAAAGCATGATAATATATTAAGTAATCCAAAGTATTCAGAATACGTTACTGTCATTGAGTAACGTAACGGAATACGTTACAGAATACATTTTGGGGCATGTATTCTGTATTCTGTAATGGAATACATTTTAAAAGTAACCTTCCCAAAACTGTTGGTAAATACAATGCTGGACACCGAATGACGTTAAACAGATATATAAATACAATATACCCTAGGTCCTAGGGTATATTGTATTTATATACGTAGGTCCTAGGGTATATTGTATTTATATACCTAGGTCCTAGGGTATATTGTATTTATATACCTAGGGCCTAGGAGTAGTGATGGCCAATTTAAAGCTGAAGCTCTGGTGTAAGTGTCAAAAAAAATCAACTCATTGTTTCAGAAACACTGTGTTGAAGCTTGGTTTGTCTAAATAGAGTCAAAGTGATCAATGATGTCCGAAACTTCATTCGGCACGTCACTGTCAATTCAGCTGTATAGAGTGGGCAGTCCTTTTTTTTTTTTTTTTGGGCAGTCCTAATAAAGCAGTGCATTCCAATTTGTAGGTTCAAGCTGCTCTTCATATTTGTGACCACCAGATGTCACCAAAGACTGTACTGAACAGCTTCTAGTGAAGAACTGTTTTTCAATACAAGCTTAAATGCATCAGAAAACTTAATTTGGCCATCACTAACTAGGGAATATATATAAGCAAATTACATAATATTTTACCGGGGTAAAAAAGTATTGTGATCGGACAGAATATACTCTGTCTGATCACATTCTGTCTGAATATGGTCTATCCTTAAAGCATAAGAAAAAGGGTTGTATGACTTGTGTAAATTTCACGTAAATCAGTGGAATTTGCTTGAAGTAAAGATGACTTCTTTTCATCCTTCAGAAACTCCCCAAAGTGTCGATCCTTGTTACAACTACACTGTGCTGAATGATCAATGGCGTTCAACAAACAACACAAATACTCAGGACCTACACTGTGATCAATCTATTAACTGGCAAGGCTGGTACCGCCTGTTTCTGGGGAGCTCCAATGCTCGTATTCCCGAGAGGTGTATAGACTCAAACAGGTGTGGAACCCATGCTCCTCTGTGGATAACACAACCTCATCCCTCACAGCCAGGTGAAACTGTAAATCGCACTGTGTGCAACAACTGGTCTGGAAGCTGCTGCCAGTTTCCTTCACACACCATCCAAGTCAAACTATGCTATGGAAACTACTACGTCTACAAACTTGAGAGGCCATCTGTGTGCCACCTTGCATACTGTGCAGGTATTGTTGCCCTCTAAGCATGATCACACTGTAACAAATTCATCTTTTTCATCCTGCTGCTAAATTCAACTGTTCAGAAGGAAAATGCTCTCAGCTTTACCGCAGTACTCTCACTTATTCATTTATGTATTGACTGTAAACAGAGGTGAACACAACAACATCTGCACTTTCTTCAACCACACCTGCTCCAATACCGCAGACCTCTACAGCCAATCATGTCAGGCTCACTTCTACAACAGCAGTGAGCAACAGTGCAGCAGTGGAGGGGCGCATCCGCCTGGTTGGAGGAAACAGCTCGTGTTCTGGCAGGGTGGAGATCTTCCACAGTGGGCAGTGGGGGACGGTGTGTGATGATTTATGGGACCTAGTGGATGCTCAGGTGGTGTGTAGACAGCTGGGCTGCGGCAGGGTCGTCTCAGCACCAGCAAATGCTCAGTTTGGTCAGGGCACCGGACCCATCTGGTTGGATGATGTCAGTTGCTCAGGCAGTGAATCAAATCTCACTCAGTGCCAGCACTTAGGATTTGGATCTCACAACTGTGGACACTCTGAGGACGCTGGTGTCATTTGTGAAGGTAAATTTGTGCAGCTGCAGACACTGAAGTCCCACTGCTTGATTATATGTCCAGGATTATTAGCTGACAGGTTTGCAGTCAACGATTATGATAGCTTTGACTTATGCTACACTGTCTTGCCCACAAGCTCTTTCACATTGAATATTTTATTTACAGACAATATCTTGGAGCCTTACAGTAAACCCAACCAAAAGTCCATCATTTTCCATTTAAAATGCAAATTTGGATGATTTTTTACTCTTTACAGGATTTGCACTTGAACCACCTCTTCTTTCAGCTCTTTGTGATGGTAAATTGGGAGGCTTTTCAGTTTTCAATGTGTTTCCACAGCACTTGATATTGCTCCACTCAAATATATGTTATCCAACATGTACCTGCTTTTACAGGCTCCATGAGAATCATATTCTGGAGACGTCTAAGTAACAATATTTGGTCACAATCATACTTGCACCTGGTAGAAACAGGACTTCAGGATTAAATGCTTAAACTTCATCCATTCTAGACTACATTTTCACTGTGGGTTCCGCAAACGATATACAGCTGCATGAAACATAGTTAGTGGGTCCTCTATAACCTTACCTTATGTCCACACGAAGTCCCTCTTTCTGACTGTGAGCAGCAAAATAATATCCAAGACTTGAAACAGCCATGTGACTGCATTAAATGCCCTGATTGCTGGACATGTGACATGCACTGAAATGTTATGGCCCTGTGTTGTGTCCACATACTATTGCATTTTGTTCTGTAGATGCATTTACTAGAAGCACTGGAGGGCGCTAATGAATATCGTTGTTGTTGTGGTACTTGGGAAGGAGAAAAATAAAAAAGGAGTTTTCTCAGGTGATCCTCTGTTCCTACATGCTCATGTGTGTTCATGCCTGCTGAAACAACACCGTGTACGCAAGACATAAATTGTCTGTCTCACCAAATCTAACAATTTTATATCCAGCAAAAAGTCTTTTTGATTTTGTTTTGAGACTAACAGGGTAAGCAAGAGCACGATGAATGAGATCCTTAATCTTCTTTTGAGAACATATGCCTTTTATTTTTTATTTGGTTTATAAATCCGTAAATTGAGCACTTTACATGCATTTTAGACTAATTCATATGGCCACACTGTTGGAATTTACATTGTATTTTACAGCCATTTTTAGCTGTGGACCCTGGTTTCAAGGCCTCTCCTTGTGGGTTTTCTCTGGGTAATTCGGATCCCTCCCACAGTTCGATGACTTGCTGTTCCTGAAGATAGGTGAACTGGTGATTCTAAAATGTCCGTGTGTGAGAATGGTTGTAAGCCCTGTGACTGACTTGTGACCAGAAGAATCATCTTTTACATTTGCTGTTGTTTTAAGATTTTTTTTCTCTTAAATTGAGGAAGAGGCGATGCGGAAAGAAGCACCGACAGGCTTGTTTTGAGTTTATTTGACACAATAAAGTGGGTGGAATGAATGTTTCAACTATTCTTTTAAGATATTTCTCACATGTCTAAGGTCGAGATATTATGTCACTTGATTACAGTCTGGATTTTTTTTTAAATTAAATACTTTTTTCATGCCAAATATTTAGATGTCAAATCTTTGCAGTGTTCATACCAAATACTGATTGTATTGAACAAAAAATGTTTGGAAACTAAAGAGACAATTTAGTTAAAGATATGCACAACAGAAATCTTTAAGACCGGTACAAACACGCTGTTTCATCCCTGCTCCTTCAGTCTGCATGTCGAAGCTTTCTTGGCCAAGACATTGAACCCAATTTGTCCCCAATGCATCTATCAGTGTGTGTGATTGTTTATAAAGTGGTTATAGCATAGAATAAAGTGTTGTAAGAATATCAGTGAAATTTCCTTGAAGTAAAGATGACTTCTTTTCATCCTTCAGGATATTCCCAAAGTGTCGATCCTTGTTACAACTACACTGTGCTGAATGATCAATGGCGTTCAACAAACAACACAAACACTCAGGACCTACACTGTGATCAATCTATTAACTGGCAAGGCTGGTACCGCCTGTTTCTGGGGAGCTCCAATGCTCGTATTCCCGAGAGGTGTATAGACTCAAACAGGTGTGGAACCCATGCTCCTCTGTGGATAACACAACCTCATCCCTCACAGCCAGGTGAAACTGTAACTCGCACTGTGTGCAACAACTGGTCTGGAAGCTGCTGCCAGTTTCCATCACACACCATCCAAGTCAAACTATGCTATGGAAACTACTACGTCTACAAACTTGAGAGGCCATCTGTGTGCCACCTTGCGTACTGTGCAGGTATTGTTGCCCTCTAAGCATGATCACACTGTAACAAATTCATCTTTTTCATCCTGCTGCTAAATTCAACTGTTCAGAAGGAAAATGCTCTCAGCTTTACCGCAGTACTCTCACTTATTCATTTATGTATTGACTGTAAACAGAGGTGAACACAACAACATCTGCACTTTCTTCAACCACACCTGCTCCAATACCACAGACCTCTACAGCCAATCAGGTCAGGCTCACTTCTACAACAGCAGTGAGCAACAGTGCAGCAGTGGAGGGGCACATCCGCCTGGTTGGAGGAAACAGCTCGTGTTCTGGCAGGGTGGAGATCTTCCACAGTGGGCAGTGGGGGACGGTGTGTGATGATCTATGGGACCTAGTGGATGCTCAGGTGGTGTGTAGACAGCTGGGCTGCGGCAGGGTCGTCTCAGCACCAGCAAATGCTCAGTTTGGTCAGGGCACCGGACCCATCTGGTTGGATGATGTCAGTTGCTCAGGCAGTGAATCAAATCTCACTCAGTGCCAGCACTTAGGATTTGGATCTCACAACTGTGGACACTCTGAGGACGCTGGTGTCATCTGTGAAGGTAAATTTGAGCAGCTGCAGACACTGAAGTCCCACTGCTTGATTATATGTCCAGGATGTTTAGCTGACAGGTTTGCAGTCAACGATTATGATAGCTTTGACTTATGCTACACTGTCTTGCCCACAAGCTCTTTCACATTGAATATTTTATTTACAGACAATATCTTGGAGCCTTACTGTAAACCCAACCAAAAGTCCATCATTTTCCATTTAAAATGCAAATTTGGATGATTTTTTACTCTTTACAGGATTTGCACTTGAACCACCTCTTCTTTCAGCTCTTTGTGATGGTAAATTGGGAGGCTTTTCAGTTTTCAATGTGTTTCCACAGCACTTGATATTGCTCCACTCAAATATATGTTATCCAACATGTACCTGCTTTTTAGGGGTGGGGGAAGAATCGATACTGTGTAGTATCGTGACATTTTGTTTGCTAATAATGTATCGATACATGGACAGCAGAAATCGATATTTTGTTACAAAAAAGGTTTTTGTGCTCAGAGCATGTTGATCCTTTTTCTGAGCAAGAATCCTGACATTCCTTCACTGTCAAAATGTGTTTAACTTTTTTTTGGCAGCAATAAACATGACAGTTTACTTATTTTAATTTAAGACATGTTTTATTTTAATTAAGTTTAAAACTTTTTTATTTAATCTAAATTTATATTTTGTTTTAATTTACTTTCAAATTCTTCAGTTGCTGAATGGGCTGCATAGTTTTCATAAATTGCTTAGTTCAGAATAGCTATAATTGTACCAGATGGCTGCATTCAGTTAAGTTGGACTAGACTGTAATACAAACCGTTCACTTTGTCAACAATAAAACTGACTGAAATGAGAGAAAGACTGAGTGCGAGACTTTGATATTAGATAAAATGAATATTGATAAAGTTTAACTTTATGTACAGAATCTGAATATTGCAAAATATTTTTTTTAAAAATCGCAATAATATCTTATCGTGCGTTAAGTATTGTGATAATATCGTATCGTGGGACGTATGGTGATTCCCACCTCTACTGCTTTTACAGGCTCCATGAGAATCATATTCTGGAGACGTCTAAGTAACAACATTTGGTCACAATCATACTTGCACCTGGTAGAAACAGGACTTCAGGATTAAATGCTTAAACTTCATCCATTCTAGACTACATTTTCACTGTGGGTTCCGCAAACGATATACAGCTGCATGAAACATAGTTAGTGGGTCCTCTATAACCTTACCTTATGTCCACAGGAAGTCCCTCTTTCTGACTGTGAGCAGCAAAATAATATCCAAGACTTGAAACAGCCATGTGACTGCATTAAATGCCCTGATTGCTGGACATGTGACATGCACTGAAATGTTATGGCCCTGTGTTGTGTCCACATACTATTGCATTTTGTTCTGTAGATGCATTTACTAGAAGCACTGGAGGGCACTAATGAATATCGTTGTTGTTGTGGTACTTGGGAAGGAGAAAAATAAAAAGGAGTTTTCTCAGGTGATCCTCTGTTCCTACATGCTCATGTGTGTTCATGCCTGCTGAAACAACACCGTGTACGCAAGACATAAATTGTCTGTCTCACCAAATCTAACAATTTTATATCCAGCAAAAAGTCTTTTTGATTTTGTTTTGAGACTAACAGGGTAAGCAAGAGCACGATGAATGAGATCCTTAATCTTCTTTTGAGAACATATGCCTTTTATTTTTTATTTGGTTTATAAATCCGTAAATTGAGCACTTTACATGCATTTTAGACTAATTCATATGGCCACACTGTTGGAATTTACATTGTATTTTACAGCCATTTTTAGCTGTGGACCCTGGTTTCAAGGCCTCTCCTTGTGGGTTTTCTCTGGGTAATTCGGATCCCTCCCACAGTTCGATGACTTGCTGTTCCTGAAGATAGGTGAACTGGTGATTCTAAAATGTCCGTGTGGTTGTAAGCCCTGTGACTGACTTGTGACCAGAAGAATCATCTTTTACATTTGCTGTTGTTTTAAGATTTTTTTTCTCTTAAATTGAGGAAGAGGCGATGCGGAAAGAAGCACCGACAGGCTTGTTTTGAGTTTATTTGACACAATAAAGTGGGTGGAATAAATGTTTCAACTATTCTTTTAAGATATTTCTCACATGTCTAAGGTCGAGATATTATGTCACTTGATTACAGTCTGGATTTTTTTTTAAATTAAATACTTTTTTCATGCCAAATATTTAGATGTCAAATCTTTGCAGTGTTCATACCAAATACTGATTGTATTGAACAAAAAAAGTTTGGAAACTAAAGAGACAATTTAGTTAAAGATATGCGCAACAGAAATCTTTATGACCAGTACAAACACACTGTTTCATCCCTGCTCCTTCAGTCTGCATGTCGAAGCTTTCTTGGCCAAGACATTGAACCCAATTTGTCCCCAATGCATCTATCAGTGTGTGTGATTGTTTAAAAAGTGGTGTTACAGGAAAAATGATTCTATGTTTCTTTACCTTCTTTTAAATGTACAAAGCATTGTTTGGATGCCCTTCGTCTATGGTTAGATTAGTTTAGAATTATCCTTTTAGACTTTCTCAGCAGAGACATACTGTTTTGGGACATATTGTTTTAGATTGTTTTATCTCTCATAGCTTTCTCCCAGCTCTCTGCTGACGAGACTAGCGCCACATATGGAGTTGTTTATTTTATCTGTTTTGTATTTTCTTATCCTGTTCTCACTGTCTTTCCTATAAAAAGTGCCAAGCCACTGTACACGGGGTGAGTTGTTCTGAACAGCTTACCCGTGTGCACGTTAAAGCATAAAAAGTGATCTTGTCTCATTGTGTCTTTATTTCTCCTGGGTCTTTTACAGAGTTTTCCCCCAACAAGTGGTTATAGCATAGAATAAAGTGTTGTAAGAATATCAGTGGAATTTCCTTGAAGTAAAGATGACTTCTTTTCATCCTTCAGGATATTCCCAAAGTGTCGATCCTTGTTACAACTACACTGTGCTGAATGATCAATGGCGTTCAACAAACAACACAAACACTCAGGACCTACACTGTGATCAATCTATTAACTGGCAAGGCTGGTACCGCCTGTTTCTGGGGAGCTCCAATGCTCGTATTCCCGAGAGGTGTATAGACTCAAACAGGTGTGGAACCCATGCTCCTCTGTGGATAACACAACCTCATCCCTCACAGCCAGGTGAAACTGTAACTCGCACTGTGTGCAACAACTGGTCTGGAAGCTGCTGCCAGTTTCCTTCACACACCATCCAAGTCAAACTATGCTATGGAAATTACTACGTCTACAAACTTGAGAGGCCATCTGTGTGCCACCTTGCGTACTGTGCAGGTATTGTTGCCCTCTAAGCATGATCACACTGTAACAAATTCATCTTTTTCATCCTGCTGCTAAATTCAACTGTTCAGAAGGAAAATGCTCTCAGCTTTACCGCAGTACTCTCACTTATTCATTTATGTATTGACTGTAAACAGAGGTGAACACAACAACATCTGCACTTTCTTCAACCACACCTGCTCCAATACCACAGACCTCTACAGCCAATCAGGTCAGGCTCACTTCTACAACAGCAGTGAGCAACAGTGCAGCAGTGGAGGGGCACATCCGCCTGGTTGGAGGAAACAGCTCGTGTTCTGGCAGGGTGGAGATCTTCCACAGTGGGCAGTGGGGGACGGTGTGTGATGATCTATGGGACCTAGTGGATGTTCAGGTGGTGTGTAGACAGCTGGGCTGCGGCAGGGTCGTCTCAGCACCAGCAAATGCTCAGTTTGGTCAGGGCACCGGACCCATCTGGCTGGATGATGTCAGTTGCTCAGGCAGTGAATCAAATCTCACTCAGTGCCAGCACTTAGGATTTGGATCTCACAACTGTGGACACTCTGAGGACGCTGGTGTCATCTGTGAAGGTAAATTTGTGCAGCTGCAGACACTGAAGTCCCACTGCTTGATTATATGTCCAGGATGTTTAGCTGACAGGTTTGCAGTCAACGATTATGATAGCTTTGACTTATGCTACACTGTCTTGCCCACAAGCTCTTTCACATTGAATATTTTATTTACAGACAATATCTTGGAGCCTTACTGTAAACCCAACCAAAAGTCCATCATTTTCCATTTAAAATGCAAATTTGGATGATTTTTTACTCTTTACAGGCTTTGCACTTGAACCACCTCTTCTTTCAGCTCTTTGTGATGGTAAATTGGGAGGCTTTTCAGTTTTTGTTAAAGTGGGACAATACCAAAATAAAACACCAAATTGCAATGCTTTTCCACAGCTCTTGATATTAGCTGACAGGTTTGCAGTCAACAACTATGATTTTTTTGATTTATGCTACATGTTTTACCCACAAGCTCTTTCTTTTTTGGACATGAATTCAATCATTGTATCTGTTCTGGTTTTTTGATTATTATTTACAAAATAATACAGATGTTTATTTTTAATTACATTTTTAAGGCCTTTTTGACATTTACAGGCATTATATTTGAACATAAATTGTATCTTAAGATATTTTAATGAGATAATGATTTAATTTAATATTAGCTGCATGAAGAGAATTAAAATCGATCATACTAAAGTTGTTCAAAATTTTCCAAGTACCCAGTTCCATCAACTGGCTGTAAGGATCAATCTTTCCACCCCAGTAAACAGTAAACGACACAACAAAAAATGCCCAAACAAGTCTGCTTCATACCATACTTTTGGTCATTTCTGCAAAAGACAAAGTAGATTGTGTGCTGAGATATTTTGAAATGTTATCTTAAAGATAATCCAAGAGACCAGTCATTTCCAGAGGTTATATCATCCATACTAAAAGTGTGACCATGGTTAGATATTCATACATGTATCTCCTGAACTGATCATGATATCTTGTGAAACTGTTCAAGAAGTTCTAAATAACTTAAAACTTCCAAAATCCAGAAGACTTGTAGAGCTGATACTAAGACACCCCTCTGTTTTTTTAAAGAATTTCTACCTGAGATGCCCAGTCTGTTGGCCTCCACCTGCACTGTGACCGGCCCCACTGTCATCGACGTCCACGGCCATATGAACTCCATCCAGGATCGGTGTGCGTACTCTCTGTTCTCGACTCCGTCACTCCCAGATTTCCTTGTTCTGGGGAACTTTGAGGACCGGCGTCGTAAAGATGTGAGCTTTTTGGACAGTGTGACGCTGCGTGTAAACGGGCATGACATTCACCTGGAACAAGGTGGGAGAGTTCAGGTAAGCGACCTACAGCCACAGTTCGTGTGTCAGAGTGGAGTCTGATCCAAAGTCCTCCCTCATCCTCTGCTGTGTCTCCTCGCATCGTTCTTCTCAGGGCTGTTAGAAGCAGTTATTTCAGAGCTGCTGAACTCAGTGGTTGTTGCTGTGAAATCAGCCTGTTTGTGTGTTTGACATGTTTCACTCAGTGTTTCCTCCACTTTGTCTCTGCTGTGATGCAGCTGGACGACTCCACGCTGACCCTCAGCAGCTCATCTCAGCTGGTTCATGGTGTGCAGCTCTCTAAGGACCAAACTGGAGTCACTGCCAAGCTGTCGCTCTCCAACCTCAACATCTCTGTCTTCTTTGATGGCAACACCGCACAGATCCTCTTAGAAGGTACAGAAGTTAAAAAGTTTAATTCATGTAACATAAACTGTAAACTGTGCTGTTATTTATTCTTCTGTGTTCATCCAGTTTGAATATTGATGCTGATCTGACTCATTCTGTCCTGATCCTGTGCAGGACCTGCTGGTTCATCTGTGGAGGGTCTGTGTGGAAATTCCAGCAGGTCTCTGAGTGACCTGAGGCTCTCTGAGTACAGCTCCACCAGGTAAGACCTCATCACAAGCTCAGAGTCCCTCTGACTGCTGCTGCCTCTGATGTTGCAGATATTCTGTTTGTATGAATGAGCCTGAACTTTGTTGTTTGTCGCCCCCTAGCTGTGAGATGCAGTACAGTGAGCCTGCTGACAGCACGATCGACTGCACCAGTGTGACTGAACGGTGAGCAGATCCACACAGTAGGGAACATCTGTTATATTGTTTGGATATAGAATTTTGGTGGCAGTTACCTTGTGTACTTCTTTAGAAGTTTGCCTTTGCAGACCACCACATTAAATGCCACACTTAAGCCTTGAATGTAGTCCAGATTTATAGCATTAAGCAAAGGTGTTCAGCAAAAGCCTTGCATTAACTGTTTAGGAATTACAGACATATACACAGTTTGATGTTTTCACAGGCTCAGAAATAATTGGTTCCACTCGAAGGCATTCATGCCCATGCTATAACACTGTCTCCATTATGTGTGACTCATAATGTGGTGCTTCAGACTATGAACTATTTCTCTCCTCCAAACTTCATCATTCCGCTACTAAAGTCAAAATCAGCCTTCTTGTCTGTAATTGTAACCCTTAGTTTGTTATGAATCCTCTGTATTTACATTCATGAAGGCATCTCTTCATTGCCAATTTTGGCAATGATACTGTGGAATACACTTCACACCGACAACAGTTGTGCTCACAGTTGTCAATTTTATTGGACATTCATACAAAAACCCACAGTCAGGGCAGCGCTGGTCTCAGCTTTCCCTCTTTCCATCTCTCGCCTCACCAAAAAGAAAAAAAGGCCGTCCACAGTCTAAGTGCAGTTATGTTCTCACTTTCCTTGCTTTCACGTTTCTGTCCAGTTCATCCCAAAACAGCTCAATGGGGTTTACGTCTGGAGTCTGTCCCGGCCACTCCATGTTTTCAAGCGTATCATCTTGTCCTTTATTCCTGATTCTGGCATAGCTTGGACTTGTTTTTTGGGTCATTATCCTTCTGTAGGATGACCAACCCCTGATCAACTAGGCCAGAGGCTGTTGCATGGCGCAGGACAAGGCTGTGGTAACTGTTGTGGTTCAGGGTCCCCCTCATTCTGTATAAGTCACTGACCCTGGATCCAGCAAAACAGCCCCAGACCATCACACTTCCTCCTTGAAACTTGATGCCATGGAATCTTTCACCTACTCAACAGCATACGAAAATCCAGCATAATGAAACCAGGATTTCAATTTTTGATTCCATTATACTCCCTTCCAGTGTTCAGTAGTCCAATGGTTTTGTTTCATGGCCCAGGCGAGCCTCTTATTCTTACATCTTAGCAGTGGCTTTCTTGCTGCAACTCATCCTGTCAAACCTGTAGCTCGAAGTCTTCTCTTCACAGTTGAAGGTGAGACTTGGTTGCCATGACTACTATTAAGCTTGTGCTTGAAGCTGTTGTCCTTTGAGCCGCCTATCATGCAGGCTGTCCTCTGATTCAGTTGTGGTATTGGGTCTGCTCGACATCTTCCTGTCACTTTGCTGCAGTTTCTGAGTAACTTTTGATAGTGAAAGAAACTGTACTCTCTGACACCCTGACTCTCTTTGCAATTTCTCTGTAGGAAAAACCTACATTTTTAAGTGTTACGATGGTTTGTGTCTCTTCCATTGTTAATTGCTTTTTTTCTCACCATTTTTGTAGCAACACACTTCTTTCAGCAGTATAATACTGATCAACTGATGCTCAAGAGGGTATGATACTGCAGTGACGCAGACAAAGGGGGTTGTAAGTAATCCAAAAAATTGGGATCACCTGTTGGAATTTGTAGCACCAGCTTTCAAGCCTTGATCAACCTCCTACAGAACAGTTTTGAATTGTTAACCCATTTTGAGTTCCCTGAAAAAATGTCATGAAGAGGCTGTGTGCAGGCAGAGAAGCACCTAAAATGCAGACTTCACAGAGCGAAAAAGTGAACTCAAAAAGCAGCTTTATTTCTGACTCAAGGGTAAAACAATAAAAACTACACTGTGGAAGTAATAACTAAACATAGAGTGAGGCACACAGGGAAACACAGCCATGAATGAGGGAGATCGCAACACAGACCAAGGAAAACACAGGGCTAAAATACACAGAGGGATAAGGAGGGAACGAGAGACACAAAGGGAGCACAGCTGGGAGTAATCAAACCTGAGAAGACCAAGAGGAAGCAAAACGGTAAACATTAACATAGGACATGGACTGTCAAAGTAAAACAGGAAACATAACACAGATGCAGACTTGACAAGGGGATACAAACCAAGCAGTCAAGTCCCTTGAAACTGATGAAATGAAAATGAAAAGTGAAAAACTGCAGTTCAGTCACATCTTGATTGATTTACATGATTTTATTTAACAACCATTATGACAGTGTAGAAGCAAAATTACAAAAACAGAGACTTCATTTAATTTTGATCTACCATAAAAAACCATTAGATTTAGAGAAGCACATACGCAAGATAAGTAGTGTTTGATAAGCTATATTTAGACAAATGATTACAGTTGATCATTTTCTTGTCTTTAATTTTGTTTTCTCTGTGGTACAGCTGTAATCTCCTGAAGGAGGCGCCCTTCTCCTCCTGTAACAGTGACATTGACCCAGAGCCCTACATAACCGCCTGCACCGACACTTTGTGTAAATATCCTGCAGTGGACGGACTCAACTGTCAGTTCCTGAAGGCCTACGCCAGAGCCTGCAGTCAACACAACCACACTCTGGATGGCTGGACATCAAAGACCGGCTGCTGTAAGACCTTAATAAGACCTTAATAAGCTCTCCTTTGTTAAAACCTGAACTCTGGAGTTTTAGAGCTCACGTGTTTTCAGGATAATACATCAGTGTGTTCCTCTGTAGCCTCTGAGGCCTTCTGTCAGGACAGGACCTGCAGCGATCACGAGTTCTGTGGTGAGAAGACGGTCGGTGGTGACACTCGCTGCTTCTGTCGGGACATTTTTGCCTCCAAGTACCAAGCAAACAACTCTTTGGGTATGACAGCTGTGACATCACCATGACAACAGGGCTGAATAATGGAGGAAAACTTCTAACTGTGATTTTTCTGACTGATATTGTGACGTTCAGGTGATGCAACAGTCTGCATGCAGGACTCTGCTTCAGTCACTCTGGTCGGTTGTCTCCTGGAGGACAAAGGCATCGACTACTCTGCCTTACACCTCAACGACCCGACCTGCAGGGGTCGGGTGGACGAGCTCACCCACATGGTGACCTTCAGCTTCAACAGCAGCAACAGCTGTGGGACGGTGGTCATGGTGGGTTTCATCTCCTCCTCTTTACCTTCTACAAGCTAGAGTTGGATGTCTCGAGACCGGTCTTGGTCTCGAGACCGGTCTCGACGGACTTTTGTCTTGGTCTTGTCTTGATCTCGACGGACTCTGGTCTTGATCTTGTCTTGGTCTCGCTGTCTCGGTCTTGCTGTCTCAGATCAACATAGTGGTCGGGAGATTTGGAGTCAACAGTATCCATGACACACAGCATAACATTTGATAATGTATCATGCGCAAAAGCTTTAGCTCTAAGAGCCGTGCTTAGAGAGTGCTTTTTAGTGAATCAGAATAGTCGACTCCCATTGAGCGAGAGCCGGCTCCTCAATTAATTTCCTTTCCCTGCTCAGCTGTCACACAGCGACACACAGTGGCTCAGCCATGCTCAAATCCCTCCACATTGTGGCATTTTATTATTTCGCCTTTCGCACCCTTCAAACACAACTAAATGCAACCCGTTAGATTGAGCAGTATGCCCGGTCAGTAAGTTACAGAAATGTAAGCGACTTCGTCTGTCATAAAGTTTGCGTTCATAGAACACAAATAGTTTTTGGTAAATGCAAAAAAGAAGCATTCGGCAAAGTGCAGTTTTTGCAAAGTCTCCTTGACCGAGACAGCCGGGACTACCTCAACCTTCACCAGGCACCTGGAGCGCAAACACCCTCAAAGGTAACAAACACCTTCAAACTCTTCTAACTACCTTTCCAACCTCAGATGACGTGGTCATGTTTATGTAATATTGTTATCTATAATGTGTTCTTCAAACATTATAAATTATGTAGGGACAGTTTTTTTGCAACTGTCCCTGCAGACATAACTTTAACTTAACGTTACAGTACATGCTATGTACAGGTAGCTAGCGCTAGCAGTGGCGTTCAGCTACTTAAACAATTTTCATTAACTTTAGGTATTTTGGTGAATTCATTGAGCAGAAATATATTGAAACCATTTCAGTGAGCACTTTAAGGGCTGGTATGGTGTGGTTTGTTGTCGACTTTAATGGGCATATTTATGTGGTTGCTGACTAGAGTTGGATGTCTCGAGACCACTTTTACGTGGTCTTGGTCTCGATGGACTTTTGTCTTGGTCTTGTCTTGGTCTCGATACCCTCTGGTCTTGGTCTTGTCTTGGTCTCGGATTAGGCGGTCTTGACTACAAGTCTACTACAAGCAGCCAAACATCTTCTAGCATCTGCTGCTCTGCTCTGTTATATTTTTAAAAAAAAAACAAAGCAAAACAAAGAGGAAGCTGGTTAAAGTGAGTTGAAATGACTAAAAAGATGCAATGTAATATTTTTTCTCTTGTGCATACTCATCTGCTTACGAATTATATGCTAGGCTGTTGGTTTGCCAAACCGGTTTTATACGCTTTTATTATATTTATGGTAGTGTGACATCTTAACAGCAACTCAGTTAAATATTATTTGATTCCAGTTGTCCTTTATCAAAAAGCAACACTGTAAATAACAGCTGTTTACAGAAGCCTAATGACTGTCACATGAAAAAGATTTATTATGATTAATTAACATTTGGTGCAAGATAATAACATTTATTATCTTAAGATAGTAATTCTCAGAAGGGAATCACTACCTTACCGTAGTGGAGGGGTTTGTGTGTCCCAGGGATCCCAGGGGCTATGTTGTCGGGGGGCTTTTGCCCCCTGGGAGGGTCACCCGTGGTAAACTAGTCCTTAGTGAGGGACCAGACAAAGAGCGATTCAAAAGATCCCTATAAATAGAGCATCAAGGGAACAGTTCACCTTGCGCGCTTAGGGTTATCAGAGCCCTGCCCTGGAGTCAGGCCCGTGGAGGGTGCCCGAGGTCGAACGTCTGGTGAACGCGCCTTAGTCTATGGGGCCCGGCCGAGCACAGTTCGAAAAAGGTCTGGAGATCAACAGACAAATTGATGCTGCTGCAGTGATGACGCTGTACCAGTCCATCGTGGTGAAAAGAAAGCTGAGTGTAAAAGCGAAGCTCTCAATTGCCCGAGGGCAAACATCTAAACACGCATTGAAGCACACAGAGAAACATACAACCATGAAGCAGAACGTGTCAATGGACAGAGAGAAACAGAAGGCTTAACTACACAACACAATGACGAGTGAACAGGAAATACATTGGAAACACAGCTGAGACAAATTAATGTAATGAGACAGAGGCAGCAAAACTAAACACACTGAAGATGGAACTTAAGACTGTCAAAATAAAATAGGAAACACAATGGCACAAGGAGGGAACAAGCCAATAGGAACATAAACACAGACGCACAGGGAGGGACACAGAGGACAAAGACACAAGGGGACCCTATATGTACAAGAAGCTTGTGCATTTGGAGTTAGATGTTGCATTGAACATGGAGAACAATTCCCAATCTCTTCATCACCTCAGAGTTATGAAAAAAGCTAATTAATTTAACAATGATATCAGGAGCTATAAGTATCAGGTCAGAAATAAAAGTTGGATTGATGCATTCCTATTTCTTTGTGTTGACCAAGAAATCATAGTACCTGGTAAGTTGTAGAAACATAACAGATCTCTGTTGATTCCTGATGTCCAGCATTAAAAAATTATACATATACTATAATTTTAAAATGAACCGACTTGTTCAGCGTCATCTGATTGTGTGACTCCACAGACCAACAACAGTGAACTCATCTACAAAAACACCATCATGACCCAGAGCAGCTCCTCTGACATCATCACTCGTCACGACCAAGTCTACATCGACTTCTCCTGCGTCCAAACTCAGCCGGACATCAAGACTGCCACCTTCAGGATCAGAGACAGGTGTGTGGTTGAATTACTTTAAGATGTGAAGCTTCTCATGAGGTTTGTGAGTCAGAGAAAGCTGAAGTGTGTTTGTGTTCTGCAGCTCTGTGATCCAGCACATCACATCTGGAGTTTGGGATTACACTCTGACCATGAAGGCTTTCACCAACGTCAGCCACACACAAGCTGTGGAGTCCAGCATTGAAGTGCAGCTGAACCAGAAGATCTGGGTGGAGCTGAAGACTGACGGGCTGGACGGAGACGTGGTCGTCGTGGTGACCGACTCCTGCTGGGCAACTGACCAGCCATCACCCGACAGCACTCCGAGATACGACCTGATCATAAACGGGTGAGACAGACTCAGAGAGTCATGTGGTTTTGATCTCTCTCATGGACTCCTGAACAAAGTGTGTTTTCCTGTCTGTGAGCAGCTGTGCCAACCCTGCTGACCAGACGGTGCAGGTGGAGGACAACGGACTGGGAACCTCCAACTACTTCTCCTTTAACATGTTTGAGTTCACCGGGGGTTCTGGTGAAGTCTTCCTGCACTGCAAACTCCACGTGTGTCCCAAACAGGAGTACAGCTGCCTCCAGGTACAGCATTCTGCTAACACACTAGCAGCATGTGTTAAGCTCTATCAAAACATACCAAATTTGCATCTCAGAGTTTTATTATCGGTATTTGCATGTAACTACTCCTACATTACTGAATTTTAAAGATGTATTGATCTGGCATACCTGTACCCACAGGCAAATTAAATCTCTAAAATTCTTCCACGGCTTTGATGTTTGCATCACATAGTGACGAATGATGACCCAAATGCAGTTCAGTAGGCAGACAACATACATAACATAAAGCGCTTCATTAACGGCTGTTCAAGTGATCAACCAGGAAAACATAAACAGAATCCACAGTAACAATGAAATAAGGAAAGGTTAACACACAATTTAAAACTGGAACTACTAGACATGCATAGACACAATGATTGCAATCTGAGCACTCACCACTCTTCCCACATTTTCGATCAAAGCAGCCAGCCTTGTGGGCTTTTGAACAGCATTCACCGTTGTCTTCAATTTCCAATAAACCAGGGCCAAGCCAGCTCAGATCAGGAAGAGCCCCTTTATCATGGTGCTGAATAGGTAGATGTCTTCAATGTCTTCAATAGACAGTCCCGCTAGGCACATGATGCACCACTTCTGCCACCCATAAATCGTGTATCTGGAAGGAAAGTCCCTCCAGAGCACGCAGGCTCTCCCAATCCTAGGCTTCTCGTTGAGAAAAGGGTGTCAAGTGCATTAAGGGACCAGTTAATCAAAGCCATAGTTCTTCTTTACTTTTTAGAGGACAAGAGCAAGAATGAGAGGCTCTCTCAGGGTTAGAGTGAGACAAGACCAGACAAGGACATAGAAGCAGCAGCAGGGAAGATAAGGGTAAGGAGAGGGTGAAAGATGCATCCGCCTCCTCCAAAAGCCAGAGCAAAAAGACTGCAAGGGAAGTAAAACTTATACAAAACACTGGACACTGGGAATTAAACTGGTCCAATTAAGGGATTCTGACACAAAAGCTATAATGTTTGCTCTCAGCAGATTCAGTCCTGAATGAAAGGATCAGCGTTGATGTTCTTAAGTCTGGACTTTGTCTCTCTTTGTCTTTAGACTTGTCCTGGAGCTGCTCGCAGACGCAGATATGCCAGGCCCAAATATGAAGGTGAAGCCTTCATCAGCATGGCCTGGACTCATTAGGTAAGACACAGTCTGCTGTTTTAGATGATATCATTCTGAGACCTGTGCTGATAGTTAGTGCTATTCATTAGCACAATGAAAAGCCTCAATATAATAGAAACATCTCAAACCTCACTGATGGAGGGTGAAAGAAAAACTACAGAAATAATACTGATTCCAGCTGAACTATGATTTCAGGTTCTTGAATTGAGTTAAAGCAAATATAATGTCTTTATTATTCCCACTAAAAGTCTATAAACTTGACATCTGATGAGTTCGATCTTCTAAGTCAGTGAAATGTTGGTTGTCTGTAGCCTGACAGTCCAGGATCAGGGTGAAGGTCCATCTCAAATACTGATGATGAGCAGATAAGAGGAAGAAGTGGGAGGAGAACGATAGATACAATTTGGTATGACACCAGAAACAGGAAGATTTTCCAGCATTCAGTGTCGTTCATCTTCTCAGGTGGTTTCCATGGTGACTCGGACTGATTGACAGGCTGCCCACCTCCATGATGATCCCTGTCTTTTGATGATGATCCGGATGCTGGTTGTATGAAAGATTGAGCTGTCTTCTGGCTGCTATGGTGTTGTGATCACTACACAGCTGGAAAAGGCAGCAGTTTTATTGGAAGTATTGTAAGGACAGGACCAAACAGAGAGATAATGATTCTGTTCCTTATGGGTGGAAGTAGCTCAGGAGGTAGAGGAGGTCATCTACTAACCAGAAGGTTGTTTGTTTGAACCCTGGCTGCTCCAGTCAAAACACTAACCTGAAGTTGCTCTCTGATGCAGCCATCGGAGCATTTACTACATTTTATTATTAACATGGTGAAGGGAAGTGTGTCAGTTTTTTTTTTTTTATTTGAACAAATTGATATATTCCTCAAATGTCTCCAAGCAAAGCTGGTTGCACTCTAGAACTTCTGGGGACCAGTAGGGTGTCAAATGTTGGATTAGAATTGAGACTAAAGACTTGTTGGACTTGTGCCCTTCTGAATATAAACACATCTTTGGTAACAGGTCTCACAAGCAATAAAGAAGCATTCCTTCTTCTCAAGTTGTTTTAGGTGAAGATGTTTTACCGTACTCATAAAGATGTGAAAGTATCCATTTGAGAGGAAAATGAAATGAAATGACAAGAGGAGAGTTTGAGAAACATATATTTTGGGGCCATAAAGTCCCATATAGATAAATGGAAATTGATTCTTTACCAGGGTGAGTCATTAAAAGGAGAGCAGTATCATTTATTCCCTTACTCCTTGTTTTCTAGCTGCTTTTGTTTTAATTTGATTATGTATGGGTTGACTTTTGAATTTTGCCTTCAAGTGATCATTCAAGAGTTATTGCTGTGTTCTTTTTTCTTATTCTGTCTTACTGTTTGCATGAAAGACCAAAAATAAAACAAAAGGTCAGGGTAAAAATGAAGCTTCAAGCATTTTTTTGTTATTTCCACTGTCTCACTAAGAAACTGTTTAGCCCGAACTCCATTAACTACAGTGGTTTTCTGAATGACACGGGGCTCTATATACACTGAGAACAGTGCATGTTTATGCAGGCTTCATCTATTTAACACCTGTTAAATCAGAAAGAAGAAGGCAATGACCTGTTTTTTCTTCTGTTGAGTAACATTTTGTGGGCTACCAATAAGTACTTTGTACTCAGCATAACTCTAAACCAGAGTTGAAGTATTAAACCACAATAAGTCTCTTTCATATATGAAGAGAGATTACAAGACAATAAGCAACAATCCATATTAGAAATAGAGAAAGAGATGAGATAAAACATGTAGCTTCAACTCAGTGATGTTCTGTGAGGGCAAGCACTCAAACAGTGCTTGTCCAATGAAATCTAAATATAGATTGTACCAAAGTGAGAACAATCTCTCTTCTTGTATTTCAGTATTTTGACACATAAAACTTTCTCCACTGCCTAATTGCATCCATCCTACACATGACTCCACTGCAGTTAATGATTGTATCGGGCATCAGATTTAACTCTAAGCCTTCTTGATTTACTATTTTAAACAATACTTTTTTTTATTAACAACATAAAACAACAATGTTAGATAACGGTGAAGAAGATGTACTGATAAACTGGATTACAGGACATTTTGCAGTGAAAAATGCCGAGTTAAATGCATGGATCTGTGAAAAGAGACTAACTTAATGCATATATAGATTCAGTGTAATAACTTTTGTGTTGTTGTTCTGACAGACAATATGACGTAGCTTGGCTGTAGAGTGGAGTTGGTTTACTTTGGTGATTGCGGTGTTACCGTCTTTAAACATACAGGCTTAAAGATTAACGACAGGTTTCACTCTCCACAGTCACGTGTCTATAAACCAATAAATCTGCTGATCTAACAGGAAAGTAGCAATCAGCTTTCTGGCTGCTCCACCCATCTCTTTGTGTGCGCCCTCTGAAGCAGATGCTCACCAGGCAAATCTCTGCCCTCCTCATCCTCTCTTCCTGCATGTGAAGTTGCATCTGTCTCCCAACACAGAAGATTTAGAATGATTTCTTACTCATGATTTATATGATCGATAAAGTTTATTACAACGTTACAGTGAAACAAAAAAATATGGACCTAAATATTTATTACACTCTCACTGCAGTATTTCTATGAATCGAAATCCTTGTACAAATCAGTGAAATCAGTGTGAAATTGTAAATCTTTGTAACGATATGTTACTTTTACTACATTGATTATAAATGATAATTAATGATAATAAATCTTTGCACTCATTAACATATAAAGTAAACAGTTAAAGTAAATCTGAAACCTTTCCAAAATGAATTCTGAGTGTTTCCAAATCTTCAGTCCGGCTCATAAACAGGAACTTCTACTGTCACGCAGCACAAAATTTAAACTGAAGCACTGCTGCTGTGGCTTCACCACAAACCCACATAACTTCCTCTTCCTCTGAGGGGGCAGAAATCCTGATGCTGGGATTGCAGCAACATTGGTCCTTTAAATCATGTGACCTGAAGGTCTATATTTGGTGTCATCGACACGGCCCCCGTCTCAAAGTGACATCGTCAACAGCGATCTGTCCACTTCGTCCAATCCTCCGCTCGGCCTTGAGCAGCACCTGCACGCACACACATCCGTCATCATCAGCTTCACAAACTCAGCTCAGCAACAAATTTGGGTCATGTACGTCTGCCTCACCCTGTCCAGAGAGTGTGTTGTCAAGGTAACATGCGTGTGTCTCCAACCGTGCCCACCTGTCCTACTCCAGAGGGCGGGGCCATACCTGCAGCAGCAAAAAGTGTTACAGAGGCGACTCCAGCAGGAGTTAACAGTCGTGGCACTTTGACTCGAGTACCTTTGGTCTCGTCCCTTTTTCCTGATGAACAGCTGCAGCACGCCCACGTGATGCCCCGTCAACCAATGGGAGAAGGAGAGACACAGGTCGCCATGGCTCCAGGAAGGGACTACCTGGATGGCCAGTCGAGCACCACGGATGCTTGTCTGTCCCGCCTTCAGCTCGGGGACAGATAGGTACCACCCACCTGAGACACATACGATCATCAGAGCAGAAACTGAATTGAAACTAATTCTACTTTTCACTGGGAACACATCATGTCAATCAGACATCCTTACTATGACATGAAAATGTGTGTGTGTGTGTGTGTGTGTGTGTGTGTGTGTGTGTGTGTGTGTGTGTGTGTGTGTGTTACCTGCAGGACTTTGAACCGTCTCCCAGTGTAGATCTCCCTCACTGTCAGACATCCAGTCACAGAGTCTGTGACTGAAGCTGCAACGGAGCTCCCCGACCTCTACGATCAAAGAAGGGAAACAGGAATGCTACTAAAGTCACCAGCTGGGGGAAGTTTGATATGACCCTGTAATCTCCTCTTTTAAACAGGGGAATGAGATGTGTCTGCTTTTTTAAAAATATGAATATTAACCTCCTTTATCACGCAGTGTAACCGGTGCTTACCAGGATCGTCTCTGGCATCTTCCGCGATGTTTCCCAGCTCGATGTCAAACTCCCACACGTGGTTGTGACCGGGATGTCGAGGGACTGCAGAGCACACACACAAATAAGTAAACGATCAGTTTATCCTAAATGTATTATTTGGTTCATGCTGATATTCAGTATTTAAAATGCTTCTAACCGCCCATCAAAGACATTCAGTCTATAAACCAACAAAAGCAAACACACCAGCACATATATAAACTAATTACTGAAAATTTTAAAAGAGAAAAATCAATGTTAATCCTCTTCAACCAACACGCAGGCTTTGTATACACACATGTGAAAACCAGACTGAAGTCCAAAGTTTGCAGTTTTTACTTTCTTACATATCCTAAAAAAAATTTAAAGTCTAGATTAGCATGCAAAAACTGGTTTCATTTTTCTACCTTTGTTTATTTTCATGAATCTTTAACTGGAAGACATCAATCTAAGTCACTTCTTTGAATTATTTTGGCTTAGTAACAACGCAATCAGACAAAAACTTACTTCAAGACCTCCCAGTAACGATTTACAAAAGGTAAGAATACTGGAGCAGTGATTAGCACTACTGCCTCACAGCAACACCATCCTGGGTGACTTCACTGTGTGCCTTAGAAGAATCATCTTTTTTCAAGATATTTTCTCTCAAAATGAGAAAGAAGCATTGACAGGCTTGTTTTGAACTTTTTTGGAAGGAGTGTTTCAGCACTTCCTTTAAGATATTTCTCACATGTTTAAAAAAAAATCTTATTTTAAGAAATCTTACCAAGTGAAATCTTCTTACTGCCAGATTATTTCGCTTGATTATAGTCTCGATCGTCTTAATTTTTTGTTTCTCATATTAAGTAGCTAATTTTTGCGTTTTGAGAGGAGGCTTCACATCCACCATGATCTTGGTGGAGCTGCTGAAGCTCTAACTGGCAGTGTGAAGCTTTATAAAACTTTAAGTAGACCAAACATACTGAAACATGAAGGTTAGCTTTAACGCTATTGTATCTTCTGCTTGACCTTCTTTCATTTTTGACTGTTTTTGATATTTTTTACTTTGTTGCATCTTCTTAATCGAGCATTGAAGTCCAACGAAAATAGAAATTTCTTTATTTTTGTAATCAAGTATTTCATGTTAAAAAAGTACTCTAAGTGTTTCATTTGACATTACTGTGAAATTCAACAACACACCAACTAATTTAATTAGTTTTCTTTTTCTTTCTGCTTTAACCTCCTAAGACCTGAACTCTTCCACGACATGTATTTTTAATTTTTCTTTGATATTTGGGCATATTGGGGCCCGATGAATGTAGAAAACAAAGAATTACCAGATTTTTTTTTCAACCTTATTTTTGTTTTTAAGAAAATTGAGAGCCACATATGAGGATATTCGTTTAAAATTTTGATAGAACAGTAGCAGTATAATGTCCTCGTAAGTGGATATCAGGCCCCTGTACACCAAAATTGAGTATTTTAGTCTAAATAACTAAATCAATAATAATGTGATGTCCACATATGTGGAAGCCAGGTCCTAGGAGGTTAATATTAAATGGCCTGCATTTGTATAGCGCTTTTTTAGTCCTTAAGGACCCCAAAGCGCTTTACACTACATTCACACACTGGCAATAGCAAGCTACATTGTAGCCACAGCTGCCCTGGGGTGCACTGACAGAGGCAAGGCACAGGACACAGGCGCCACCGGGCCCTCTGACCACCACCAGTAGGCAAACACGGGGTTAGTATCTTGCCCAAGGATATTTGGCATGCAGCCAGGATGCAGCCTGGGATCAAACCACCGACCTTCTGATTAGTGGCTGACCTGCTCTGCCACCTCAGCTATAGCCACCCCAATTAGAATTTACACAAGTGTTGGACTTTCTTTTCCATCCATCCATCTTCTTCCGCTTTATCCGGGGCCGGGTTGCGGGGGCAGCAGCCTAAGCAAAGAGGCCCAGACCTCCCTCTCCCCGGCCACCTCCTCCAGCTTATCCGGGGGAACACCAAGGCGTTCCCAGGCCAGCCGAGAGATATAATCTCTCCAGCGTGTCCTGGGTCTGCCCCGGGGCCTCCTCCCGGTGGGACATGCCCAGAACACCTCACCCAGGAGGCGCCCAGGGGGCATCCTTGTCAGATGCCCGAATCACCTACTCTGGCTCCTTTCGATGTGGAGCAGCAGCTGCTCTACTCTGAGCCCCTCCCGGATGGCCGAACTTCTCACCCTGTCTCTAAGGGAGAGGCCAGCCACCCTTCGGAGGAAGCTCATTTCTGCCGCTTGTATCCGCGATCTCGTTCTTTCGGTCACTACCCACAGCTCGTGGCCATAGGTGAGGGTAGGGACGTAGATCGACTGGTAAATTGAGAGCTTCGCTTTTACACTCAGCTCCCTCTTCACCACGACGGACCGGTGCAGCGTCCGCATTACTGCAGCTGCAGCCCCAATCCGTCTGTCGATCTCCGGCTCCCTTCTCCCATCACTCGCGAACAAGACCCCGAGATACTTGAACTCCTCCACTTGGGGCAGGAACTCATCCCCGACCCGGAGAGGGCTTTCTTTTTTCTTTTTCTATTTTTACTGGTCAACATTCAGATCTGCATCTGCATCTGTCCCATATTACAGACACTGAGTCACTTTTACGTTGGGGTCCGTGAAAAGTTCAGACTTTAGTCCTTAATAGTTTTTGAGAAACTGATGATTTTAGTGTTTGAAAAAATGTCCTGAAAGTTGATGAACTGGCTTTAAAAATAAAAGTATTTGATACATGAAGCTAACATTTCACAGCAAACATTTTATAACATTAACTTTGTACCTGGCCATAATGAAACACAGCAACAAGAGCGACTTCTTCCCAATTAATTAATAAACAGTGTGATTGGGCGAGCTCATACTCGGCAGGTCCGTGGATGTGTGCTGTGTTTGTGTGTCCTTACTGTGCACGTCTCCGCGCTGCTTTTGTGTCACGTCTTTGTTGATCTTGTTGTTCACCGTGGTGGTTTGCAGCGAGGTACTCGGCAGCACTGTAGTGATTGCTGGTGTTGTTGTTGTTGGAGGAGGAGGAGAAGAAGGTGTCGTCTGGGTTGTAGTTAGCAGAGTGGTGGGTGTAGTTGAACTTGCAGTGATGGTAGTAACATTTGTTGTTGTACTAGGAGTAGTAATAGCAGAAGTGGTGGACGGAGGAGGCGTTGTGGGAGTTGTCGTATCCATTTCAGTTGTAGTAGTAGCAGCAAGTGTTGTTGTTGTCACAGTAGTGGCAGTAACTGGTGTAGCAGTGGTATCAGTTATAGGTGTTGGAGTGGTGGTCATAACATCAGTGGATGTAGACAGGGAGGTTGTTGGGATGGGGGCAGTTGTGGTGGTTGGAGGAGATGTAGCGGTAGTGATGATGGTGGAGGTCATGGGAGTTGTAGTTCTTGGTCTCTGCGGTTCTACCGTCACTTTGGGGATGGCTATGAGTAAAACAAAGAAAGTAAACTTTACTGCTGCCTCAGAGTTTGAGGCCAAAATCAAAACTTGCAGTCGGGGGAACTGCTGACGTGCTTAAAAACAGTGTAAACCTCAGGGAGGACAGGCAGGTGAAAAATGAGTGGTTGTTAGGCGATATTTGTACAGTCTGGATAAATTGTGTGCCATTAACTGATACACAAGAGGCATAAGACCAATAAAACAACTGGAACAAGAACTAGTGTGCTGGGACGTAAAGAAGTGAACTTAATCTTCCCATCAGCTGTAAAGAAGAGAAAGAGATTCAGGTTTCCTTCATGTTTCCATGCTGTTGATCTACACAGGCTGTTCTCAGACCCAACTTTATATTATATAATCTGTTTGTCTGTCTATTGTTTGTCTGCTAAGACATCATATTTAGACTTTGTGTGATGTTAGTCCAATGACAGCATTTCAGAGAGAATTTAAATAGTTTTAACTTATATCTTTTAACACAGGTTCTCTCCTGTGAAATACAACTTTTTTTAAAAACCTATATATTAATAGGTAAGTGTACACTAATATATAATATATATTACTGTTGGCAAACAATTAAAATATTGAATCAGATTCATCACTGGGTTACTGTGGATTAATATTGATTAGTCACGATTAAATATCCTTCATTTTCATTCTATATTAATCGCATTTAATTTTGCATGAGCAAACAGACTCAAGAAAAAGGGAAAATATACGCACTTAACATGTTTATTGAACAGCTTGAACATTCACGTTAACAAAAAACTCTGTAAACATTTATCCCCTCTCTCTCTCTCTGTCACTCTTGGCGAGGCACTTCAAGTCCTTGAAATGAGGAACCAAAGCTATGTAAAGAGCGTGTTCTCATTGATATTAATAGGTCTGCAGTTTGTTGCAATCCACATGGCATTGTTTCAGTCAATATGTCCGAGGTAGACTTACTGAGTCCCCTGCTCCGTGAGTGGTTTGTCGCAAGCTGGGTGACGCATTAGCCAAAGTCCTAGCACCATCCCAGACTAATGTATGCTTTGGGTCAATGTGAAATTTTAAGCTCAAAGTGCTTCGGTGAAAAGAAAATTCCTTCTGGCACAATGTGCATAATGCTTTATGTCGGTTGACTGCTCCGTCTTGTTATTTTTTAATACTCAAATTTCCCATTGAGAAATCATTATCATCTTCCATATAGAGTTGATTGGTTCAGCTGCCCGTCACTACCAGATCAACTGCCTATTTGCGAATGTGCATAGGTAACTCTACTTGGACAAACTGCCCGAAATGTGTTAGCTGAAATATTTCAGGGATTTTGAGTCATTCTGTGCTCCAGATGCGTTAATTACATTAAAAATTTTAATCGCGTTGACCGTGATGGCGGATTAATTTGCTTTAACGCGTTAGTTTTGACAGCACTAATTAAAACATAATACTATAAAAGATTATGAAATCCAACCTCAAAGGAAAAAATTCACATGGCATATTGCACTGTGTCGTTATTTATTTAAATCTAAACCAGAAGCAGTGTGTGAAGATATGACAAAGCCAGTGTTCATTATGTTGTTTCAGCCCAAAGTGGAGCTAATTATAAGCTCAACACCTTTTTTAAAGTTTTGTGTTTTTGGTGGGGAAATTTACAGAAGCAAAGCTGAAGTTCAGCTCAGACTTTGAAGCAGATTTTATCATTGAAATGTGTCTGACTGGTGCCTGCAGTTCACCAACACCTGCCTCTCATCTGTCCTGAGTAGCAATAAAAGAGTCAGAAGACAGAGACTGAAGGAAGGTCTGGGACACTACCGAATCAACAGATCTAAACTTTTTTCCATCATTTTACTTTACCGTGCTGATTATATGATTGTGTGAAATGCAGCATACAACTTCAGAACTCGACAGATTTCTCTTTTTATTTGAAACGACAAGAAAAGTCTAAAGAATAAACCCTAACCTAACCTTTTAAGAGATGGACAGGTGTTTGTGATAAAGAGCTGTTTTTACCTTTGCAGCTGCTGTCTTTACACTTGCACTTTGGAGACGATGGATTCAGAGAGCAGAACGGACGAGTGTCCTTATCTGGTAACAAAGAGAGAAACGAGGAAGAAGCGCCTTCTTTTCTTTTTTCTTTTAACTTCTAACAAATTAAACTTCATTCTGATTAAGTCTGAAGAATAAGTTATTTACAACACCAGAAATCCGTCTAAAAAAATGAATTCGACTAACAAAGCATATTTTTATGGCTAAAACAGCAGATAAAACATTCCATTAAAACAAGCAGCAACCTCCAGAACTAAAAATAAAGCCAGCATGGAATTGATAGACTGCAGTCCCTCTAATGTCCACTTGAGGGCCCCCCAAACTCAGTCAGTCCCCACAGACTCAGATGTCAAACTGGCCACCTTCACAGCAGACTAAACATGTTTCCAGCCTGCTACAAAAAACGAAAACCATTTTGGTCTTTATAGATCATTCGAAACAGGCAGATGTCGCTGCTAGCTGTCTGCTAGGCTCCACCTCAGGTAACTAGAGTCCCTGAACTGGACCTGTGGCATGTTTGTCATATTATGCTGTTATCGGAACATTTTACATGTAATTGTCTGACCGCTAATATGGCTGCTGTGAAGTTAATTGCAGTAAACCTATCTAACTATGGGTTAGATATTTAGATAGGTGTGATGCACCCATACAGTCTTGTGATGCTGCTTGCAAACCAAATACGCTAGCATTAACTGATAAGTTAAAACTTCACCTTCTTGTCCAAATATGGTCACTTCCCCCCCAAAATTAATTAATTAATTAATTAATTGAAACAGCAGGGCAGTGGCTAAAATGCTAAAGAGTCTATGTACAGCCACAGTGACTTAGCAGGGAGTTTTGTGAATAGTTAAGACATTTTATGTATAAGAAGAAATGAAAGCTCTGTAAAATCACATTTTATTTTATTTTACTTTAATCTCCAGGGTTTTAGCCTCACCGATGCAGGTGTACCGCCCGTTGATGTACACGAGTCTGAAGCCCAGGTGACATTTACAGATGAAGCTCCCGAAAGTGTTCACGCACTTTCTGCGACGAGGACACACGCCTCCACCCAAGAAACACTCGTCGATGTCTGAACAGAAAGAAAAAGGTGGAGGACGAAAGATGATCCTGCACTTCTTCATCCAGGAATTTAAAAAAGCAAGCTAACTTACCGACGCAGGTGTGTCTGTCTGGACCCAGGCGTAACCCTGGCGATGGACAGGTGCATCGCACTGCCCCTTTGATCACCTCACAGCCATACTGACAGTTGGCATGGTAACAGGTTTGGGCATCTGCGAGCGTACAGACACCGAAAAAAATCAAAGTATGACTCACAGAGAAAAATAAACAGGACAAAAAGGATTATAATGTTTGTCTTTACTAAGAGACAACTCATAAAACACTCTGCACAAGAAAAACAAGTAGGCCTCATAAAGCTGGTGACTGCACTGTGTTTTAGCTTATAGCTCACACTGAACACGTGCATAAATACTTCTGCGAAAGGGAATCGAACGCTCGATGAGTAACTCACTCCTGCAGCTGCCGTCCGGCTGCAGCACGTACCCGTCCACGCAGTAACACTTGTAGCTGCCTGGCGTGTTCATGCAGCGGTGTTTGCAGGGCCGAGGCTTCACGCCACACTCGTTCAGATCTGAAACTCACACACACACAGAGGGGGTATTAAACATAAAACTCCTCCCTGTTTTCACTCATCTTGTCAGCCTGCGGGATTAACCTTTGACCTTAAGCCCTGAGCATTTTAAATAAGTGTGTGTTTGTAAAAACACCTCTTGCTCTGAGACAAAAAGTGCATTCCAGGTGGAACAAATCACCCACTCCTCAGGTAAACACCTGGTTTAACCCTTTATTACCACAGGCTCAGTAGCAGGGCCATTTTACAAGCGCTCTTTAAATTTCCATTTGTGCTACAGACAAACTTGAATCATCTTTGGAAAGGAGAGAAGACGGGTTTTATGCTGACAGTTGATTTATCGTGGCAGCACAGAAGAAAATCAGCTCCAAATAGATTTTGCCATGTGCGCTTCACATTTTGGGCTCGAGAGAAAACTGAAATGGTTCCTGAAAGAAGAGAATTATTTTATAATTTAGCAATTTTGTGTGTTAAAGGGTTAAGTTATCTAAATGAAAGGAAGACAGAGCGGTGTGCTCTGAAGTGTTGGAGAAACATCTGAGTTTAGATAAACTCAGGACTGAAACCATCATAAGCAGGACGGTCGTGTCCTCTCAAAGACAGAAGTCCAAACACACACGCTGTGTGTGTTTGGACTTCTGGGGGGGTCTCCAGATGCTGTTTTATGGTCAGGATATGAGTCATAATGAAGCCTCTAATCAGGACATTAACACTGTGTGTGGGTGGAGTAGGCCTAAGATTAGAAACAGTAGTTAGAGTGTGTTTGTGTGTTTTGGGGGTCTTCAGGTAAAACACGCCCTTGCAGGTCAAACAAACATGACAGGAATGCATCTGTTTTGTTGAGGCAAAACAGATGCATGATGGGCAATCTGATCTCTGTGAAACCAGGAGTCCACATCTGGACCAGCTCCCTGCAGATGTGCTGAAGAGTTCTCACTTTGTGAGCTAACTTTATGAGCAATCTCCTATTCTGTCAGGTTATTAAAAGGCAGTTTTATATCTATCTTAATTTAGAAACACACCTGTGAGGTTCACTGCTGCACTGCTCATGCACTGAGGTTAATTTAGAAGCAGATCCACAGTCAAGTTTTAACATGCATATATATTAACATACAGCTTTCGTACTTTCTTCTCTGTACCCACACACACTAGCAAAAATCACACTAGCAAGATGTGACTGAAGTACAGACTTCCGGCTTTAATTCAAATGGGTTTAACAAAAGTGCTCAGGAATCACAGCCATTTTTACCCAGTTGACTGACATCAACTGCTTGGAAGGCAGCTATGCTAACCACTATACCTCCAACATTCACAACCACCAAACAAACATGAATGAATGACTAAAGGCAAAGGCTTCACAACAAGGTGCAAAACACTGGTTAAATTCAAAAACATGAAGGTGAGATGAGACATTTTTATCAGAATGATGGAGGATAGAAACGGGCAATGATCCAAAGCACCACAGTATCTATCTCTGCCATGGTATGGCATGGCCAGTTTAAAAAAATGTGATATTCCTTATTAACAGCAACACAGCATCTGTGCATCACTCATATCTAAATGTAACACCTCCATTTAATTACAAATGCATAAAAATAGAGAAGTTTGAATAGGTACGTCTGAACCTGGTGTACTCTGTGCTGAGTAAAAAGACATACCTTGGTTACACGCCTTTCCCGTGTATCCTGGGTGACATTTGCACTGGTCTGGTTTCACACACTCTCCATGTTTACAGCCCTGCTGGCAGTGAGCTGCACACACACACACACACACACACACACAGAGGGTGTTAACATACACTGAATCATGTACAAACATATGTCAGGCTGACTGGCTGCAGATCAGTTTTCAGTCCTAAATAAAATAACACACTCCGGTCTCTGCAGCTGCTCCTTCAGTGTTTAAACCCTGAACAGATGCACAAAAACACAGTTAAAGCTGATTTCCTTCCTTCCAAGCAGCTGCTGGTTTAACAAAGAACCATCAGTCAACACAGTCCAGTTTATTTGTCGACTGGTTTCCATCACCAGTCTGACTGTGGTCCCCCATTGAAACAAATGTAAACTTTCTCTAACCAACATGCTGGTTTTGCTGGGGATGCTAGCTTGCTAGCATTAGCTGACAGATGATCACTGAACCCTAGGGTTGAAATACCATCATGTCTGACCTCACAAACCAACAAATGCCTGATCACAAAAGCTAAAACTGAAGCTTAAAAATATGCAGGTTAAAAAAAAACTACAAGTGACATCACTGTATCTACTGCCTTCTTCTATATACAGTCTGTGTCTTTAACAGCTATCAGCAGTCGCATTAAGTAGGTTAAAAGGAAAGTCCACTGGCTGATCAGTTGGTTAGGGAGGATTTTAGACTGACTTCACTGAAAGGACGTATAAATGTGTGTCCTTACGTTCACATCGCCCCCAGTCCAACTGTTTCCAGCCCCAGCAGCACTCCACGCTGTTTCCATAGCGACAGAGTCCACGGGACAACGTGGCCTGGTCCGCCCAGCTGCAAACACACATGAACACACAGCATGTTTGAGGATCATATCATGTTGTTAGGATTGGGGCGTTGTGGGGGGGTGTTGCTGCCTGCACGGGGTCATGTGACCCTGTGGATGAACAAAAATCCAATGAACTGTTAGGACAACAAGAAAAGACACAGAAACAATCTGAGGGAGAAACATGACTTGAGGCTTTAAAAAACTACTCTGTGGCTCCATGACTTTTTTATGTCGCCTGTACTAGTTGAGACCGGCTGGAGAGAGAGAGAGAGAGAGTGTGTGTGTGTGTGTGTGTGTGTGTGTGTGTGTGTGTGTGTGTGTGTGTGTGTGTGTGTGTGTGTGTGTGTGTGTATTGACATCTCCTGTTTCCTGGTGCCTGTCTGAACATGAAATATATCAGCCATAGAGGAGGGGAGGGTGCTGTGCGTGCCTTTTTTTCCACTCCCTCCACATACTTTCCCCTCTTCATCATGTCCTCCTCAGTGTTCCCATCATCATTCATTGCTAGTTATTTTTTAACTCTGGATTTTCTTCTTCCTTTCTTCCCAGGTCTCTCCCCTTAGAAATGAATTCACGGTTTTAGTTGCTGTCTTTTAGTTAAAATGTTCTTTAATTGCACAGACATTAAAGTGTTTGACTTGTTTGCCTTTTCTTCAGCACTGCTTCTGAGCCAAACCCTTTAATTAGAAACAAGACCATGCAGGAAGGAAGAAGACGCTCGTGTTTTGCACAGGTGTGCGTTGCTGTGACTGTCACTGAAAAGCACCAGACAGTTGAAATGTATCATTGTGAGCAAGATTATTTAGAATTATCTAGTTACATTTATTTTTAAAACATGTTTTCAATGAAATTGCCTTAAAAAAGCTTAACCAGCTAAAACGAAAAAGAAATTCCTGACCTGTCGTGGTCCAAGCGCTGGCCCCGTGTCCACAAACAGAAGCAAGACAGGAGAACTATGGTCAACATCCTGCGGTTTTAACCCGGGACACTAACACTAGCACGGCCCGGGTTAGTCAAACAGTTCGCTCCAAATATCTCGGATTTCGGCAGGGAACCGGTACCCGTGAAAACTTACACAGTGCGTAAAATAAAAAAAAACCCGAGACATTTAAAACATGCAGTTGGTTAAAAAGAAGGCTCATCAAAAGTGCAAAAAGCCGCTGAATCCAGTGAGTAAAACATAAAAATAGATCAAAAACGACATGTAGAATAACACAGCTGCGATGCTAAATGTGAGAAAAATGAATTAAAAGCCGCTAAATCATTGCGCTTCTCACTGCCCTGCGCGCGAGCAGGCGCGAGAGAAAGAGAGCCGGGAGAGTGTCCTCGCGCGCTTGAATTGGACTGTGTGGAGTCGCGTGCCGGGGAATAACCCGACAGACATTCGGACAGCGCGCGAGCAGGAAGTTTATAGTCGTTAACACGAAGACGGATTTGTTTCTTTAACCCCCCACGCGCTCTCTGTTGATGCATAAACACAGATGGAGCGTAGGCGCGTGGGGTTATTCATTCACGTCCGTTTTCATGAACATCTTGCACCAATCAGAGCCTTTCACTTCATGAAGCTGTTCCCCTGTGACGTCATGTTCTTAGGCAGTCAGGAACGACCAAAGTTACAATGTTAATAAATAATTACTGATACTTTTTTCCCACTATTATTATTGACGGTAGTACTAGTAATAACAACAAGAACAATAATAACAGTGTTATTTTGTCATCAACATTTTAACTGCTGTAAAAATAATTTAGGCAATATGGAATAAATAAAATACGGTTGACACTGTGTTACTCTATATCAATATTTAAGATATTAACATAGATGTTTAAATTCTGATAAGAATATATAGTTTGCAGTTTATGACCCTCGTATATGTGTTCATGGATAAATAAAAACAAAGGGATAACTCAATGAAAGCATGGCAATTTTATAACAGTTATATTTGAAGTTAAATGATCTCATTAGTGATAATTAAGGATGTGGTTCATGTTTACAAGTAGCTGGCACAGCTGTCAGGAGCTGGCTGATTTGTTGTTTTCTTTTGGAGATTACAGTCTTTGTAAAATCTGTGAGTTATATAGGAACCTAAAATACCAGAGCTACAGCAAACTTTATATGTGTGCGCGTGTGTGTGTTAACATCAGTGATTACATTAGCTACAAATATGCCGTTATGTATGTTACAAAGTTTCCTCAGTTGTCTGTATGATGAGCAGATAGAAAGAAAAAAAGCTATTTAGTGCTACAATGAGCAGATTTCAGCTTGTGTACAGGTAAATGGCCTGTATTTATATAGCGCCTTACTATTCCCTAAGGACCCCAAAGCGCTTTACATATCCAGTCATCCACCCATTCACACACACATTCACACACTGGTGATGGCAGCTACATTGTAGCCACAGCCACCCTGGGGCGCACTGACAGAGGCGAGGCTGCCGGACACTGGCGCCACCGGGCCCTCTGACCACCACCGGGCAACGTGTCTTGCCCAAGGACACAACAACCGAGACTGTCCAAGCCGGGGCTCGAACCGGCAACCTTCCGCTTACAAGGCGAACTCCCAACTCTTGAGCCACGATCGCCCCAAGGTAGGACACAGAGGTCTGTAACCTCTTTGGAGTAGACATAAGGACACTTTAATTTGTATTGTTCAAATGGACAAGAGTGGGAAAACTATTGAGTAATTACATAAGGAAAGGAATGTAGCATTCATTTTTTAGAGTAACATCCTGAACACTATAAGTCATAAACCTTCAAGCAAGGGGGTGGACCATCAGCTGCATACAGACCAGTTTTGGTCTGCTTTCGGCTAGACCAGTAAAAAAAAAACTGAGATAACCTTTATGCAAACATCTTGGTTGGTTTGTGAAAAGCATCTTTAAATATTTCCTACAATCTAAAATTAAATGCAAAGTCATCAATATGTCTGACTTTTTCCACATTCAGTACTGGGAACAACCCAAGGAGAGCCATCAGCACAGATCCCTGCAGTGTGGTGCAGCAGATCATGGGTAAAGTCTGTCACAATATCTTAACAGTTCAAAAGATCCATCCAGTGGGCTGGTTTACTTCCTGTGGGCTAAATGTTTGACACCGCTGCCTTACAGGGTTAAACTGTAACTGACAAGTTTTTTTTTTTGTTTTTTGTTTTTTTGCTTTAATCCATCATTACAAAGTAAATAAAGCAAGTGAAGTCAGCGCATGTTGACTCTTTAAAAAAACCTGCAAGAAGTTTGAAGAAGAATTTGTCTTTTAAATATAAAAAAAAAATCTAAAAAACTCCAAAAGACCACACATAGAAAACTGGGTTTGCATAGTGAATAAAAATACAATATTTCTTAATTCTTTAAAGCCTTTATCGGTAGAGAATTAAAAATGTAGAGAGGGAAAAACTCAACTGAGCTAATAGTAAATGTTTAAAGATCAGTGCAGTAACAGCAGCCACCACCAGAGGGCAGTGAAGTGTAGCCATCTCTAGGTAAAACATTGAATTCAGCTTTGACAGCGCACGGGAGAAATACGGAATCCAATCTCTCTCTCTCTCTAGTGTCTCCTGCCTCGCTCTACCTACCACCGCTCCATCAGCTCTGACTCCACAGCGAGCGAGCAGCTCAGAAGCTGCAGATGTCCGAGACTCTCAGTCAGTCTTCCTACCTGTCTCCATCCTGTCCTCCTGTCTGTCTTTCAACAGCAACAGTATGAAGAAACAACAAAGACTTTGGTTTCTGTTCTGGGTAAGACATCTTATATGAAACACCTTTTTTTTACAGGCCTAAAGTTTAATATATTTAAATTCAAAGGAACGAGCTCAGGTCCATAGTTTTTAATCATGTGAGCACCTCGGATGATTCTCTGGATGCTTTTTCCTTTTTTATTTGTGGTGTAATTTTGGTCATTGAACACGTGTCATATGGTTTCCAGGTGTCTGTCTGTGGTGTTGGTCTGGTGTTTTGCTGGCACGATTTGGACAACAGCGAGTACGACTGTTGGCCTCTGGACAGGCCCAACGAGTACAACATGATCGACTGTGGAGGTGAGAAAACAGACGGCAGTTACAATACAATCATTAACCGTAGGTCTTGAAGAGAGATTTTGGTTGGTCTCGAGATTAAATAACAAGTATTACAGCTCCCCAGTGAAGTCTGAAATTATTTATTTTAAAGATTGCAGTCTAAAATCTCTGTCTGTCTATTATCCTGTGGCTCTTGTCCAGGTCTGGAGATGGCTTGGGTTCTTCGTCCTCCAGAGTTGATAAAGAGTGGTGAGGTATTCAGTGTCATATACTCGGTGACCGCCCAGGACTCTTTCTACCACTGGGCCGTCCAAAACCGCGTCTTCACTCAAAGGTAAACTGGTTAAACTGGGTATAAAGCAGAATAATTTTAGACTGAACAAAATAAACTAGATAAACTGGTCTGCTTTGTCTGTGTGTTCAGTGACATAGAAGACGCTGAATCAGCTCGGAGGTTCTGTGAACATCACGAATGTCCGGCCAACTGGAAAGATGCAAATGGCGAGAACTGCTGCATTCACCACGCTAACATCCACTCCTGCCCGCTGGGATACATGGTGCACTGCTTCTTCTTGTCTTCATCACTCCTCTCTGTAACACAATCCACAGAGAACTCCAAAATCCAGTTGCAAAACGTAGTTTGGCAAATTTTGTCACCAATCCTCACACAATAGCGTACTATGGAGATACAGGTTAATCCCAAGGTTGGTCAGCTCCAAAACTTAAACTGTTTACACAGTTTAACTCAAAATTGGGACCATAATTTACTAAATTATGCTGATTTCAGTTAAACTTTAAACTCGCAACAGAGGCCATAAATAAACCAGACTAGTGTTTAATGAGGTCACAGATTACATAAGCAGTGGGATCATTTTCTATTAGACTTCTTGACATATTCACTTATTTTCTACCCAAAGTAGTCACCCCTTAGTGGTGAGAAACTGCAGGTCTAAGACACCTTAGGATCTGTTTACTTTTCCCAGATCTACTTTCTAGATGTAGTCCATCTATGTAATGTCTGACAGATAAGTAAACAGATAAAAAGCTCTCTCATAAAAATAAAGTTTTCTGTTTTTTCCTCACTAACAGACAACAGAGAGCATTTGTGGCCCCTGGATTCCTGATGATGGAAAAATCTTCACACATACCGTCTCGACCTCTGGGAAGATGACCCAGACCAACTGGACCGCGAAGGTAACACACATGCCAGTTTATCTTAATAAGTCCATATCTCACATAGTTCCTCTTCAAAAATAAATATAACTCCACCACTGATTAAATGGATTTAGGTCAATTAATTCAGAGAATAAGAGTAGAGCCACATTGGAAGGAGCCAGTTCACCCAGTTGATGCCCCCTGGATGCCTCGTAGGCGAGGTATTCCAGTTATGTCCTATCAGGAGGAGGCACCAGGGCAGATCCAGGATTTGCTCAAGAGATTATATCTCACAAATGGCTTGGGAACAACTCGGTGTCCCCTCTGGATAAACTAGAGGAGGTGGTGAAGGAAACCTGGGCTTTTCTGCTCAGACTGCTGCCCCCACAACCCTAACCTGGATAATCGGTAGAAAATGGCTGGATGGAAGTGTAATAGTGAACATTAAGCCTAAATAATTGTTTAAAATAGTTTACATTAATCCATACACAACACACGATTGGGCATATCCAGCAATGAGGTCACTGAGGTCTTCAAAAGTACAGCAGTTTCTCAATGAAACAAAAACTTAAAATAGGAAAACTAACATTTTAGGAACATACTAATACACTTACTGGACCTACAGGTCATCTCATTGGTTGCATTTAGCAATTTAGGTTGATGCATAACTCAGCAGGAATGATAACTGTCTGGTTTAAGCACAAAGAGTGAATCACTGGATCACTAGAGCCAGAGCCATTGAAAAATTAACCTTTTCCCTCGTGCTGTCATTTCAAGTGAATGAATAATTCTGTATTTTGCTATTCTTTTTTATTCCATTGTTTTATACAGACAGTGTTCTTCTTCCTTAATTCTAGTATTTACACCCTACATTGTTTCTGCAAAAGAGGAAGCTGTCCAAAAAGCATCTTTTACAGTTTTCAAAATTTCTGGTTTGACTGTTATTTCAAGTCTAGGACCTAGTCTCTTCAGAAATGAAGCCTTTTGTACTGGTTACTGGTTACCAAGTTTCTTTAAATACAGAACATTAAGCAGAGATGTAACATATGCTTCTGTACAGATAAACCTATTTCATTCAAAGTAGGGCAATACTACAATATTATAATCTGTCCCAATGACAAAATAATATAATTGCATGCAGATGCTACACTCAGTTACTATTAAATACTCACATTCTGATTCTTTGCTGATGTTTTGTCTACAGCCAGTTAATCTAACATGTTGATTTGTAGGTGGTTCTGTTTCATCCTGGCTTAAACTCACTCATCGCTCACATTCGGGTCGGTACCATGCAGGTTGCCCTGGAGGCCAAAACCACCGTGTTGCCTGCTGTGGGTATGTTTTTCCCCTCTCAAAATCCTGACTTGACTATAAGAAGTGCAACAAGGAGTGCACAAAAGCTTCTGTATTAGATCATATTGTCATTGTTATGTGAACATTTTCTGGCCACTGATGACAGAGATTATACTGATAACCCAGCAGCAAAGATGTCATAAGGTTCCAGCAGTCAGTCAACCCCAAACATAGTGTTGCCATAAAAAAGTAAATAAGTCACAATTTCATCTTTAAATTTCACCCTTGAAGTCTGTGGTGATGGTGTCTGTGAGGAGGCGGAGTTTTGTTCCACCTGTCCAGCTGACTGTGGTGAATGCCCTATGTCCCCTTCCACGAAGATTGCCATCGGTCTGCCACTCAGTCTGCTCTGCCTCTCCTTCATAATGACTGCTGTGGTAAGGACTCACACAACAACACACATATGCTCAAAAAAAGTCTGCCAGTTAAAAATAAATAAATAAATCTGTCTCTTGTAGTGGCTAAGGTACCAGAAACAGAAAATGTTGTGGGACGAAAGCTGGATCATCGACTTCTCTACAATAAAACAAGGTCCTTTTAACAGTCTACATAAAACTCTGAGAGTAGCTTAGTAAGTACTGAAAGGCTCTGAGTGTATGCTGGAATTGCCTAAAAGCTGCACAAGAGAGATATTACTGCAAAAAGAGTATGAACCAGATCTAAAACATTACAGTGCAGAGCAGGACACAAAGCACCACAAAAAAACTTAATTAACAGCACTGATTTAGAATGATTTGAAATGGACCCACATCTGTAAATTTGTATACATTTTATGTACATGAAAGAAATCTAAAACTTAACTCTGTTTTTCTCTGCAGATCAAGAGGGGCACATGACCATGGGCAGCATAATGAGTGTACCAGTGGGGAACAATGACAGTCATACTAGCTGTGTATCAGCGCTAAGCACCTGTACAGGACAACTGGGAACCCGAAAAACAATGTTCACCTGCACTGGCATATAGTACGCCTACCTATGTAACCACTAGGGGTACAACGATACACAAAATTCACGGTTCGGTTTGATACTTTGGTGTCACGGTTCGATATTTTTTCGATACAAAAAAATGTTCATGCCTTTTTAATTTGTCATTTAATAAAATTATAAATATATATTTTACCTCAAAAGTACCGTTTTTAAATTTAATGTTGCTGAAACAACAAAATAATAAAAATAAATAAATCTGTCTGATCAAGAAATCACTCATCTTTGGAAAAGAGAGTTTATTACAGAGAAATGGCTCTTTCCAAAATAAAAGCTATACTATACGCTTCTTCTGGGCTATATTCTCAGCAGCATATTAAACATATCAGGTCCCCATAAGGAGAATCATGTGCTAACGGCTGTCTAAATGACTCGGGTAAAGTTTGTAGCATGCGTGCTTGTTGTTTTTTTTGTCTGCTTCCACTTGTCTTTGCACTAGGATGATGTCGGCGTAAATGTGCAGTCATATTCGTTGTGTTCCCACCAGTGCTGTCAGCTTTAAACTCGTTAAAATGACATTAACGCCACAACACGGCAAATCTCCGTTAACAAGTTACCACGGATCGCCCCGTGTGTGGGGCTGGACGGCGTCAACACGTTAACAAGCTAAGTGCGCTAACACACTAGCTCCCACCAATTGAGCATTGCGTGGCACATCCGACATACTGTTTTACTTTTGTCCATCAGGGTCATGCTTCACATGAAAACCAAAATAGTTCCAAACGCCAGATCCGAATGAAGGTGGGGGAGGCTCAATTTCGGGTAGCGTTGAGGCAGTTGCTATGTTGCAACGAGGTTAGCTTCTGTCTCACTAGCTTGCGCTCCGCTCAGTGGATCTGCGCTCGATTAAATTTGATAAAACAAATTAAAACTTTTGTATTGTTCGATACATATGCGTACCGAACCGAAAGCACTGTATCGAACGGTTCAATACCGATACAAGTATTGTTGCACCCCTGATAACCGCCTGTCTGTCTTTATATAAAACTGTACTGTGCTATTTCGGATACTTTGATAGGCCACCAGGGCCAGTTTCAAGTATCTTTTCCTGATTCCCAGAGGTCAAGATTTTTGTTTGTCAAAGCCACAAGTTGTCCTTTGCCACTTCTGTGTCACACACTGGTTATAGCACCATCCATACCTATCGCCAATAGAAATGTCTCCAGCTTCCTGGTATATTATTTGGAAATGTATGTTAAAAGCCACTTTGTTTTCCAGTGATGGGCGCACCGTGGCTATCAAAAGGATTCACACAAAGACGTTCTCTCTGTCCAAAACCATCAGACAGGAAGTCAAGCAAGTCAGGTAAGATGCAAATACAAACCTATCCCCTTCATACTGCAAATACACAGCATGTTAGTCTGACTTTCTGTCTTTATGTTTGTCTCCAGGGAGCTTGATCACCCCAACCTGTGTAAGTTTATCGGTGGCTGTGTTGAGGTGCCAAATGTTGCCATAGTGACAGAGTACTGCCCAAAAGGAAGCCTTAACGATGTCCTTCTTAACGAGGAGATCCCACTTAACTGGGGATTCAGGTACTCAGATAATCACACAGACTCTTGCTTATGGTACAATGACATCTTGAGGTAATTAAGGCATAATGCGACTACACATAAAGTGTTTGTCTTTGTAAGTTAATTGGTCACACACATTTCCAATTCATTTGGGGTTCTCATAAGGTCTGTTTAGATGCATGACTGTTTGTGCCTGCCAGGTTTTCCTTCGCCACAGACATCGCCAGAGGGATGTCGTACCTGCACCAACATAAGATCTGTCACGGCCGACTGAATTCTCTAAACTGTGTCTTAGACGACCGCTGGGTCTGCAAAATAACAGGTGATCTGAGCGTGCAGAAAGAATGTTCCTAAAAGTATTAAAACTATACGTGTAAATAAAAAAAACCCAGTAAATACTTGTTAAACTTACCAGATATAAACTAGCTTTGAAAGTGAACGTTTGCTTTATTCCTAATTTAGTGAAGATCATTTTCTATAACTGAAATCTCTTTCTGAATTGTTCTAATCTCCGTTTTTTATTGTCATTTTAATTAAACCAAATTTTTGTCATCCTAAAATAGATCTGAAAAATAATCTAGAATGCAGCAAAATTTTTGATTATATATCTACAATTGTTTTTATTTACATATAATCTCCAATTAGATTACGGTCTGGGAACCTACCGCACGGGCGATGGGGCGGAGCCTCTTTCCACCTATCAGCAGAGGCTCTTGGAAGTGTACTTGCCGCCTGAGTTTCAGGACTCTAACACGGAGCCAACGCTGGCAGGAGATGTGTTCAGGTCACAGAGTTAACTTTAAATTTCCTTCACTTACTCACCTCAGTTCCCCGAAGACTTCCATCTGCCTCCCTCACCTTTACCCTAAACCAAAGCAAAACTGTAGTTTTAGCTCAGTCTCCACAATGTGATAAATAAATATAGATCAGTTGATACTCTCTGTATGTAAATTTCCCAGTTATTCCATCATCCTGCTGGAGATTGCAACTCGCAGTGATCCGGTCCCTGTAAGTCAGTCTGAGTGTCCTTTCCCTTCACTGTAACTGTGCTGCTTTCATGGTCTCCCTCAGTAAAATTCGTAAAATGCTTTGGTTTACAGGCAGAGGAGTCAAACCTCGAGTGTTCCTGGTGTCCTCCTCTTCCTGAATTGATCTCCAGTAAAGCTGACAACACCTGCCCCTGTCCCGCTGACTATGTAGAGGTATGTCATTCCCTTTAAACTGACTGTTATGAAATGGTTGAAAGCAGGCTGTATGAAATGTGCTATCATTAATAAAATAAATAAAAATTTATAGTGTTCGTATGCTAGGTTGTTATAAGCATACTTTTGTAGGAAAAAATGTGTTCATTTATATACTCAGAACTTAGTTATAGTTCTTTTAACACAAATTACTGCATCAATAATTACAGTATTCGTACCATGAAGGTGATCAGCTTGTGGCACCTCAGCTTCAACTTCCTCATCTTCCTTCTCTCAGCGAGCTGTAGAATCTGTCAGGTTGAGGTTAGGTGAGTTAGCTCCCCAAATAAGCATAGTCATAAAATGGTTAGCAAACTGTTTGGTAGTAGTTCTGGCACCACCAAACAATTTATTAACTACTTAGTAGTGGAAGTGTTAAGTCCTCTCGGAAGAGGGAATCTGCATGTACATAAATATCGTCACCAAACTGAAGCATGAAGAGTTCTAAAATCTCCTGGTAGAGGGCTGTGCTGACTTTGATAAAACACGTGGATGAACCACCACCAAGACCAGGAGATGATAAAGTACCCCAAATTATCACAGAATGCAGAAACGTCACATCAGACTTAAAACATCATGGATTCTGTGCCTCTACACTACTCCTTTATACTCTAAAACCTTGCTTTCCAAGTTAAACACTAAATTTACTTTCACCTGAAACGAGTGATTTGGACTTCTGAAGAACAGTCAAGGTAATGTTTTGACTGGGTGAAGGATGTCTGTAGCTGACAGCTGTCAGGTGTTCCTTGCATTTGTGGTCGTGTATACTTGAACTAGTTGATGTTTTGTTTAAATTATGTTTTCTTCTTTGAATGATCCTCGATGACTGAATATTCCATCTCAGCTGTTCTGCTCTTTTGACCCACCTGTGTTTCCGTAGCTGATTCGGCGATGTCGCTCTCATAACCCTACCCACAGACCTACCTTTGAACAGATCAAGAAGTTTGTGCATCGAATTAACCCCATCAAAACCAGCCCAGTGGACATGATGATGAACCTGGTAAAAACAAACTCTGTCAATACAGTGGACAGTCCAATAATCATTATATGTTATTACTATAGTAACAAACTGTGCACTGTACCATGTTCTCATGTAATATCATATGTTAAATTACATCAATGCTATATACTGTATATGTAAAGCTTTTTTCTTTTGTCTCTGTTTCAGATGGAGAAATACAGCAAACATCTGGAGGTGTTGGTGGCTGAGCGGACTCAGGATCTGATGCATGAGAAACAGAAAACTGATAGGCTGCTATACAGTATGACCCACAAACACACACACATACTAATGTGTTACTAGGTTAGTAGGATGATTCTGTTTCACATTTATTACACACATTTTCATCCAGAAAACATTTATTTGTATGCAGATTATACAATTCTCTATATCTCTGACCAGTTAAAACTCGCCTTTTACTGACATTTGTATGTTTGTGGTTCAGGTATGCTTCCCAAACAGGTTGCTGATGACCTCCGTCAGGGAAAACCTTCCCAAGCTCAGAGCTATGTCAGTGCTACCGTCTTCTTCAGGTAAAGATAGACTAGAGTTGAAAACCTTGGGGTCTTTAGTCAGATGAGGCTAATAATGCTGGTTTGTAGCAACCACATGAGCTAAATAAATTTCTATGGATTCTATTCTACTTTTCTATATTTTTACAGCCACCATAATAAAGGATGGTATGTGTGTGTTTGTGTAGTGATATAGTGGGCTTCACCCAGCTGTCCAGCAGCAGCACTCCTTACCAGGTCGTGGACTTCCTTAACAAGCTCTACACAACTTTCGATGACATCATTGACAATTACGATGTCTACAAGGTAGAAACCATCGGAGACGCATGTGAGTGACACACATGGTAATATATAGCTATATAAATATATAGCTCATCTCCGGGCAGCCTTTCCAAACAAGCCACACTTGTTTGGTCTTTTTTCTAATTGTACTGCCATGAACTAAAAGATTTAAAATGCTAACTGAAGCCGGTAGAGTCAAAGATGTAACTCTTTCGGTTTTGTTAATTTCTCTCAAAACTGACCTTGGTCCGACCTCGTGGTTAATTTTCTGGGATGTTGCTCTCTTATGTTAGCAGCATCTGGCTCCGTCTTACCCACTTGCTCATAAATGGAAGCAATAAAGGTGTACTTGGTTTTTCACAAGACTCTATAGTGTCCTGTGAAATCTTTTTACTTGATTGTTGTTTTTTGTTTGTTTGTTTTTGTGTAGATATGGTGGTCTCTGGTGTTCCACAGGAGAACGGGATACTCCACGCCTCAGAGATCGCCAGCATGGCTCTGGATCTGGTGGGCGTCTGTCGCACCTTCAGGATCCCCCATAAACCCAACACTCAGCTGCAGATACGAGCTGGGATACACTCCGGTATACAAGCTACTAAGCCACTGTAATAAAAAAATTTTGTTAAATCATTTTTCCACCCGTGACTCTTCTGAGTCCTTTTAGGTCCAGTGGTGGCAGGGGTGGTTGGGACAAAGATGCCTCGTTACTGCCTGTTTGGAGATACAGTGAACACAGCATCGAGGATGGAGTCAACAAGCGTTGGTAAGACTGCAGGACCTAATAAGAGTATGACTAATTATTACTGGAACAAATGCTGGTTACTGGACACAGACTTAACTTTCTTCTTCTTGGGGTGAAACAAGCTGGTATGTTCCATTTTTGCAGCCCTGAAGATCCAGTGCAGCTCCAGTGTCTTTTACCTACTGGAAGAGATTGGTGGCTACGTGTTGGAGTGCAGAGGAACACTTCAGGTCAAGGTGAGCTGTACACTCCCATTGGAGTCCAGTTAAGGTAAAACTGGGAGCTGCCCAGTTAACACTCTGGACCTGATTAATTTCTTCAGGGTAAAGGTGACATGGTTACTTACTGGTTGGAAGGGAAGAAGACTTCTCTGGTCTCCAAGGACATCATTGCAGACCCAAAGACAGCCAAACTCATCACCACGGAGACAGAAGAGGAAGCAGAGAAGAAGCAAGAGCTGTATTCATCAATACCGGGGTATCTGAATGACGATCTTCTCCTGGACCCAGCCTGAACCGCAAACTGTGGATCTATCTTTTGTTGTGATGTCCTCACTGTTAGCCTAAGAAGAATACATTACTGTGTTGTGTGCTACATTTCACATGTATGGTCACCCGGTGGATCTCATTAATCCACCGAGGAATGTTCAACGAAACTGAAAAACAGAATAATCTTAGTCTAAATTTTGCCATTTGCTATGTTTTTCACTCCAGTCAAATCTTCGCCTGATAGTTTATGTTTTACTATATTCTATGCTGTTATTATGTTTTTGTGAAGAAGCACTTTCCCATTAGTCGACTATGAGGATGAAAAGTTTATGTATAGAATTTTAATGTGACACCAGGGATGCTTTTAGATGAAGACAGCACCTGGTCTGAACCAATGAGTTACTTTGTTTCTTCTTCGATGTTTTGTCTTAAATTTGTTTACAAGTGAAAGGCAGAATACTGCAGTTCAGAATACTGCAGGTATATTTTACTGCTATTAGTTTGTGTTGTTTGTTGGACTGTGCACAAAAACTCAAACTGACATTAATGCTGAATAAATACATCCTGTGTTCACGGGAAGTTTTGCTGAAGTTTCTGCATATTCTTTTAATACATTCAGTCCCTCTTGTGAGACTAGAGCAACCCTGTCATAATTTAAAGAACTGCTGGAGGAAGTTCTTGAACTCTTTTGTGTCTAGACTGCAGTTACTCGTTTTATGGACCTTTCTAGGTCACTGTTTAGCTTCAAATCACAGTCACACAGATTCAAACACAATCAAAGACAATCTGCAATCGACTCGCTGGGGCTTTCGCAATCATGGCACAAGGTTTTGCAAAACCAGCCCTTTTTGTAAAGTTCCATTCATGATCTCAAACACTGCATATGCTTCATGAAAAACAGGGACTCTGTGATTTCAAACCTGAAAAGCAGACATTTTGACTTCAAAGACTTTTGGTGGTACTTGCCAGTGTTTTCTTTAGCGCCTGTGGTTCATGAACATTTAACATGTGGCCATGTTGGTTTTATGTTTTGTCCCGTTTGCCTGTTTCAGTTTTATTTTTATGTTTTTAATCAAATCTTAGATTTTTTTTCTCCTATTTTTTTCTGTAAAACACTTGGAATAATAGAAATATTATTAGAAACGAGACACAAAAGTCAGCCTACAAACATACTGGAGTGAACATAATTATAGTTTAGTTTTTAGTTTTTATAGCATTTGTGTAATATTTCAAAATAAAATAGGTCAACAGTTAAAATGGTGATATCCATGAAATACTCAACAATAAACCAACACAGAGGTTTTTCTCTAAAGGCATTAATAAAATCAAACCAATTATATTATTCCATCCATTTCTTTCTCCTCCCAGTTAGTTTCATACTCAGACACTTCACACCGGCTGGTTAATCAGCACCTTTTGTCACGAATGTTCTGTGTGAATATTCATGTCACGTTGTTGAGCAGATGGAAGACTTAAAGAGATGGAGGCGATGTGGTCTGTTTACTTTTTTGTGTCAAAGATGGCTGACATGACAACTGGCGGACATGAAGAAGAAGAGGCTCTGAGGGAGAATAGATGAGTTCCCAGTTCCAGACTCTCCTGTCTACAGACATAAAGTGACAAACTGCATTTTACTCACAGCTGTTGGGTTTTGTGGCTTTGTTCAGAAATAATTTTTATTTTGGCCAAAAATATAGGTGGAGAGTTAAGAAAAGTAGATTTTTAATATTTAGTAAGCAGAGATGGGCAGTAATGCGTTACTGTAATCCGATTACTTTTTTCAAGTAATGAGTAAAGTAAGGGATTACTATTGCAAAAACGGTAATTAGATTACCGTTACTTTCCCGTAGGAACGCTGCGTTACTGCGTTACTAAAACCGTGATTTTTTTGCGAGAATGTCTCATGACAGTGATGTAAGCGAGTGCGACGTTTATGGCAACAGCTGTGTGCAGATCAACAATGGATAATATATCGAGTGCGGAGAGAGTATGAGCGTGCAGCGTTTAAAGTGTGGAAGTACTGAAATTACTTTAAGTTTGATTCCATAAAAAGTGACAAAAACATTAGCGTCCGTTGTGCGTGGGAAGAAAAACTTCTTTTTACAGTGAAAAAAACCCCTAAACTTCCAAGCAAGCACCGAGTGCGCTACCATGTAATGGGAAACATTACCCTGCGGCTCACCTGCACCAGGGTAAACCTCCGCCTACCCTACTCCTGCTTTACAGGTGAAAATAGAGCAACAGGACCGCTGAGTCTTTGACTTTATTTATTGTCTGCTGTGTTTTACTTGCATCTATTTGAAAGACTGAGTGTAAACACAAAAAATATTTTATTTTATGTGCTGGAATGTGTAGAAAATAGGTTTAAATGTTAAACAAATTTCAACGTTGCATATAATTAAATTTTTGCTTGATGCATAAAGTTAAAAGATTAAAACTAATAAAACAAGTTTTAAAAAGAGACTTTTCCATTTGATTACATTTTGTATGATGGATTATGCAGAAACAGTAGAATTGGGCTGAAAGATCTATCGCTTTATCACCTCTTCAGGTTGTAAATCGTGTTTTTAAAAAGTAACTAAGTAATTAATTACTTTTGAAAATAAGTAATCAGTAAAGTAACGGGATTACTTTTTGGGGGAGGTAATCAGAAATTAGTTACTGATTACTTTTTTCAAGTAACTTGACCAACACTGTTAGTAAGTGCATTTGACCCTCCCAAGATTACCAAATTAATTACTTCATTAAACCTGGTCAATGATTGTACTTAATTACACTCTGTTTCATTATATAGCACCAAATCACAACAAGAGTCATCTCAAACCATCCTGTATTCTAAGGTAAGGACCCTACAATATGAGAGAAAACTCCAGCAATAAAACAACCTCCAATGATCAAGCACTTGGGAAGGAAAAACTCTCTTTTTGACAGGAAGAAACCTCCAGCAGAACCAGGCTCAGGGAGGCCATCTGCCTTAACTTGTTAGGGTTGAGGGGAGGAAGACAGGACAATAATTACACTGTGTAAGAGAGCCAGATTAATAATTACTGATGATTTAATGCAGAGAGGTGCATAAACAGAGTGAAAGCAGCCTAAGCCTATGCAGCATAAAAAAGGGAGGATTCAGGGTCACCTGATCCAACCTTAACTATACTGTTCCAAAAAAATATATGAACACTTTGAAAACATGTCACATCTCAATGGGGAAAAAATCTTTCTGCATCTCCATACTGATAAGGGTAACATGTTAGGAACACAAGGATGCCACATTGTTTGCTGGGAATTAAAATTCGTCACCTAGCCTGTAGAGCAGGGGTGCCCAATCCCAGTCCTCGAGAGCTACCGTCCTGCAGCTTTTAGACGCACCCTTCTTCTGACACACCTGAATCAACTGAATGGCTTGTTATCAGGCCTTTGCCAAACTTGATGGCATGCTGAAGAGGTAATCACACCATTTGATTCAGCTGTGTTGGAGTAGGGATGCATCTAAAAGCTGCAGGATAGTAGATCTCGAGGACTGGGATTGGGCAGCCCTGCTGTAGAGGACAGTGCGTTCCTCCATGGATATGCCTCACCAGACCATCACTGACCCACCACCAAAACAGTCATGGTGATCAATTTCACGCACACCATAACATTCTCCACGGCCTCTCCAGACACTTTCACATCTGTCACATGTGTTCAGGATGAACCTCCTCTCTGTGAAAATCACAGTGCACCAGTGGTGGACGTGCCGATTCTGGTATTCTGTGGAAAATGCCAATCGGGTTCCAGGGTGTCAGGCAGGGAGTCCAGGAACCACTAGAGGATGTTGTGCTCTCAGGCAACACTCATGAAGTCTGTTTGTGATTGTTTGATCAGAGACATTCACACTAGCAGCCTGCTGGCAGTGTTCATCCTGCTACTTATAGCGGCTTACAAAAGTATTCGGCCCCCTTGAACTTTTCCACATTTTGTCACATTACAACCACAAACATGAATCAATTTTATTGGAATTCCACGTGAAAGACCAACACAAAGTGGTGTACACGTGAGAAGTGGAACGAAAATCATACATGATTCCAAACATTTTTTACAAATAAATGACTGAAACGTGGGGTGTGCATAATTATTCAGCCCCCTTTGGTCTGAGTGCAGTCAGTTGCCCATAGACACTGCCTGATGAGTGCTAATGACTAAATAGAGTGCACCTGTGTGTAATCTAATGTCAGTACAGATACAGCTGCTCTGTGACAGCCTCAGAGGTTGTCTAAGAGAATATTAGACACCACTTTGTGTTGGTCTTTCACGTGGAATTCCAATAAAATTGATTCATGTTTGTGGCTGTAATGTGAAAAAATGTGGAAAAGTTCAAGGGGGCCAAATACTTTTGCAAGCCACTGTATAGAAAGGTGAAGAAACCCTTCCTGCTAAAGGGTTTAGGGCAATCTATGGCTCTGTCCAGCTCTCCTAGTGTGGAAAGAGCCTGTCTCCTGGAATCTCCTCCATGCTCTTGAGACTGTGCTGGGAGACAGCAAACCTTCTGTCAGTTGGACAAATTGATGTTCTGCCCTGGAGGACTTGGACTACCAGTGCAAACTCTGCAGGGTTCAGGTATCAACTCATGCTATCAATAGTGACACTGAGCCTACCCAAATAGAAAACTAGTGAAAAAACAGTCAGAAAAAATGAGGATGGAGAAATTGCCAGTTGCCTCCACCTGTAAAAGCATTCCTGTTTTGAGGGATGCCTCATTGTTGCCCCTCTAGTGCACCAAAGCAGCTGAAACTTGCCAGACCAGATCAATATCCCAGATATTTCACTGACTTGATGATATAACTGATTAAAAAGTGTTACTTACAGATTTTTAGCTTCTATCTCCTGAGATGAATTTTAATTTGATTCTGGATTTAACAGGGAGCCAATAAAGACAAGCCAATATTGGAGATATATGCTCTCTCTCTGTAACCTTCACTAACGCTGTTTCTTGACTGGGATTAGTCCTGAAACCTGACTGAAATGCTTCAAATAATTTTGACCTACAACTTGTGAAGACATCCTACTCCCGTGTGTCTTATCAAAAAGGAATATATATTTCATGATTTACTTCTACATGCTGTGTGTGTATACAAAGTGCCTGATAGCGAGTGAATAAACAGAGTCCTGCAGCCTCACACGAGTGCTTGTGTGTTTTATGGCTCATCTGCATGAGAGGTTTGAATACAAGCACAGCTGCAGAAGGCAGCTCGCTTTTTCTTTCCAGCATGCAGAGCAGTGACGTCTCACTTCAGAGGACATCGTGCTAATTTAACAGGTATTCATCATCCAATGGACTCAGTGCAACCATGTATTTATTTATTTTTTTAATTAAATAGAAACAGTGCACGTTAATGGCCATCAATATCAAAATATAAAATGTAAAAATGCTGTATTTCAAAAAAAGATTTTTTGGAGATGCACATGAACTGACTACAAAAATCAGGAAAAGATCAAAACAGTAACCAAACCTCAAAAACATAACATGTCCTTACAAGGTGTCGTTTCATTTCTGATTAATTCCAAACAGGTTAAGGAGATAAACTGGATTTAATTCTATGTGTTCAATTTAAAAATTCAACACTTTGATTTAAATCCATAATCGAATGGGTGGCTAGTTTTGCATTCACAGTAATGCTGTATGGAGTTCAAAGAGGCGTCATTACAGGTGAAAGATGAAATCAACAGGCTGCAAGAGCACCAAGAAGAAGGGAATACAAAAGTGGTGGACGATCACAGAATCTTTTCCATTGTAATAAAATAAAAGCCTTTTATAACATCCAGCTAAAAGAAGACTTGACATGTCAGTAATGTATCATGAAGACTTCATAAGAGACAGTTGAGATGCAAATCATACAGGCTGGGTTAGACGGACAAAAATCCCCTGAATCAGCACTCTGAAAGTGAAGACTATTGGAAAGCAGCTGAGTACACCAACTGATCTCAACATGCTGTATTTCACTGCTGAACACGAAAACTAAAAAGCACGAAGGGCTGCAAACACATGTGAACACACCAACACTTCAGTACTTCTTTTCTTGATTTCAAATAGATTTTTGGTGATGTTAGAAGGAAAAAGAAGCAAAACATTTGCCTCTGTCCAAATACGTTTGGAACTATACCACCTTGGTTAATTAATAAGTAGGTCAACAAGTGTTTTACCTAACTGAGAAAGACTCTGTTTAGACTCCAGACGCCACTTGTAGTTCCTAGGAGACCCTTATGCACCCCCCTCACATTTATCACATATTTCCAGTGGTTTCCAGAGGGCTCTGGATCTTTCTGGCAGGTGGGATCGTGCCCACATTCCCATCAATGTTTTTAATTTTCCATGAAAAGGTCTCGGGGCCCCAAACACGAGAGCAGATGGAGACACGATGAGCAGGATTTTAATTACAGATGACAGAAGGTGTGTGTGTGCTTGAAGTGGTTTTTGATAACAGAATGAGTATTTACATAAAGAGAACCCCCTCTCTCTGCTTCTCATTCTCTCCTTACCTCACTTGCCCTCACTCACCCATTCTGTTAAGAGCATTTACATATCTGAGGGCACACATCAAAGAGCAAACCTCTTCCTTCCAAATCAACCTCCTGTGTGTGTGTCTGAGGTTTATTTACTGAATACATCAGAGGACACACGTCTCCATTATTATCCCTGCTTCTGTTTAACATAAATCTGTTCAACCCTGGTGGCATGAAAATGAAACATCTCAACACACATGAGCTGAAGAAACTAATCTTTAATGTTGAAATATACAGAAAAATGACCAGATACTCGTTTTTTATTGCTTTTACATTAATTTAGAGGTAGATCAGGTAATATTAAACTACAAACAAAGCATCAGACCATCAGGTTTCCCAATGTTAAAGACACATTTAGACCTTAGGGAAGTTCACACTTGGGAGTTTAAATTGAATTTTAAAAAACAAACATTAAAAAAAACTGCAGAAAACTTTTTGGTGATTCAGCCGTAGTGTCTAGTTATAGAATTACATGTACTGAATAAATAACTTTGTGAATGTGAAGCCTGCAGTTCCTCTAATGTCCACTAGAGTGACTGTGTTAAAACATCTGACTTTACAAGACAAACAAACATATTTACACCCTGCTACAATAAAGGTTTTGAACCCTATAGCTAACTCCCCTCTTCTTAACAACTCTAAGGGAGGGTGAATTTTTTATACGTCATCTGTTTAAATTATATTAAGGTTTAAAATTTGCATTATTGGGGCGTGGCCTCTTTGACTGACAGGTGGATGATGACACAGGCGGCTAAGCTTCACCTCAGCTAATTGGAGTTCCTGAATTGGACCCCTGGACCCTGTTTATGTTGTTGGAGCATTTTTATTGTGATTATAAGACAAAAAAAGTACAGATTCCTGATTGGCTGACCAGATCCCAATAAATGATATGTGTAAGTGTGGGACAAAGTGTTAAAAATGCTGGGAGGTAATCCAATATATGTGAATGCAATTTTCCCAATTCTTTTTTTAAGTAAATATAATAAGATTTAAAGGGCGCTCATGTGATAGTCTTTACATACTCCTGCTGTTCCAACTGAAACTGTCTGTGGGTGTCAGTAGTGATGTATCCATAGATTATGTCAATAAAAAGTACACCAGAGTTTAGCTATCTTTAGTCAGTTGTGGCACAGCATACTGTGTCACCTCACACCAGACTTGCTTCCGTGCAAAACAAAACAACTACAACAAAAACACTATTTTGATTCTAAAATACTGACACTCCATTTCATTTGTGGTGGTTCCAATCATAATCACTAAAATGTGAAAATCTTATGACTTTCTGGTAATTTGTAACATTCGCAACATTAAACAGGCTAATCTTTATTTGACACATATAAAAAAGCCTTCCCTTGATATGCACTGGGTAAAAGCCACACTTTAGAAAAAGTGCAGAAGAAGTCAAAATGTGAGACAGATGTGGGACAATGTATAAAAGTCTCAATTAAAGAGAGAGATCTGGTCTGACTGCCCAAGAAGTCATTAATCCAACTTCAATTACTCTAAGTTACTCAGCAGTAATTACAACATAAAGTATCAGAGTGGATGTTGTGGGTTTTACTGTGTTGTGGGCTAAACGCAGTCCCCATAGAACCCGCTCAAGTTCGGAGCTCGTCTTCATTGTTTCTCTCATTACGCCGTCTTTTCCCACTTTTAAACCAGTTTTTGGTTGTTGTGTCATCTCCTTTCAGATCTGACCTCCTGGAAACCTCTGGTGCTTTCAGCCGCTTCTGTCCTCTCCTACCTGAACAGTCACCATATGTTCAGGTCTGAACCTCTGGAACGAGGGCTCAAAGGGGTCCATCAGCCTGAGACCAGAGCAGGAGGAACAGGTTTAACCTTCTGAAACCAAAGAACTTCACTTCAAAGAAAGTCCTTCCAGACACACTAATACATCCACAACTAAACAAACGACTGTAGACTTTAGGAAAAAAAATCCTACAACATCCTATCGTGCGGGGATAAATGACCAGCCTGATCTTCAAGCTTCAACTCCACTAAAGGAGGCAAGCACTAAAGGGTCTTTTGTTATGTACCTAGAGAATCTAACCCACAACCAGGCTCATATTTAGGGTCATGTCATTCAGTTAGGAACTTTAATTAGCAAATTTAAAAAGTTAAGCAAAAATCTGACTGAAGCCTGAGATCTGCAGCAGATCACAGTTCATATACTGACCCCTGGTGGTGCTGCAGTGACTTCAACCTGGCTGGGTTTAAAGGGATGTGAAAAGAGCAGTGAGGTGTTCATATGAGCAAGGAAACAGGGTCTGTTTCTCCCATTTGTACCAGCAGCTAAAAGAGCTCTTCCTAACATGCTTTGTCTTTTATGCATGACGCTCACTTTGTGCTTTGAACAATACCACAGTTTACACCCTTTACACTGTGCAGGTGTCCGTGGAGATGACTTTATTTATGATACCACATGTCATCATGACCAGAACACAGACCTGTACGCTTGCACTCTGACGCACGGTCAGTCTTGCCTCAACGACGCGTCCTCTGTTCCAGCAGCCAAACGGAGGCGATCCTGCTGGCGTAGATCACATAAGACCAGGACAAAACCACAACTGCCAGCAATACCTGAAGGCCGGAGAGAGACTTGATTCAGAAGGACTTCAAACCTTGGAAAGATGGTTAAACGTGCTCTAAGCAGCATTTTTAAACACGTTTTGGACAATTGAATCTGTGCCACGAAGAGTTAAAGCAGCTCATGTCCAACCAGCAAGTTGTACCTAATATGAGTTGAGGCTGATGAGTGTATAAGATCACACACAACTTTTCTGTGACAAACTCACATGATGCTGACATTCAGACTATGACTGTTTTCCTGTCGTACGTAATAAACAAAAACTGAACCACAATAAACGCACACGATAAAGCAATTTGTTACATGTCGGTAATTTTGTGTTTTCACAATCAAACAGGCATTTCAATGTTCTACGTGTTCTATTTTTGATGTGAGTGAAAATTTTTATGCATTTATTTTTGGTCTTTATGATGTTAAATATCAGCTTGTTAGTGTCTTCCTCGCTAGCTTTACTGTTTCCAGGCTGTAGCTTGTTGCTAACGGTTACCGCGTCTAGTCCCGGTGACTGAGAAGTCAATAGAATAAATAAAGAAAATTTACCGCGGAGTAAATCCGGTCCAGAGCCCGCCTGCTGAGTGCCTCCATCTTCTGTTAAAACCTAAAAACTAAACACAAACGCCGCCTCACTTTAGTTTGTTTACAGTTCTTCTTCTTCGACTGCCGCTGCTTCTTCTTCTTGGATTTCCGGCAGACTCAACAAAAGGCGTATTGCTGCCCCTTCAGGTCCTTCAATCAATCAGCAGGAGATGTCAAATAAAGAAAATCAAATAAATTAGATAAATAGAATAACGGATGGTTATAATAGGTTATAAAATAATAGGAATATAACATTTTAAAAAAATATATGCTATTTTTATATAAATATATACAAATCAAATCAAATACTATGTAAATATCAATCTAGAATGCTACCTCAGCTGCACGTGCAGTAGACAGCAGTGAGTGTGCAATTGCATGTGTGCAAACAGAGGAATATAGATGGAGGTAAAACAAGTTTACAAACTCCTGTCAGGTGTTTAGGAGTCTGATGGCAGGAAGAAAGAGTTCTTCAGTCACACACTTCTACACCTCCAGCAAGAGGCTGGGAGTGTGAACACAGTTTGTTGGTAGTGAGTAGGGTCTTTAAGGGAGGAGCCAGGTATCCTGTGGACTCTGCAATGGTAGATAGAGATGTAAAGGACCTTCTTTTTCTTTCTTTTTGCAGCCTAATATTGGCCTCTGTCCCCATGAACAGAGATCAGATTCAGGGAAATGCTTGTTAGTGTGCAAACTACTTTACTGAGAATTCAGGGGCTGTGTAAGAAATGACTGAAACTCATGAATAGTTGTTGTTAAACATCTTAAATTTAGGCTAAAGATCAGCACTACAGTAGTTCTACAGTTGATTTCAAATATAGACTGGGGGTATACAAGTCATCTAGATTGCACTTATCAACATTCTTTTTTCCAATACATCCACTATCCTTCCTGCACACATGCACAATCTCAGCCTTGATCCTCTCTAACCCAAGTGGGATAATATGCCTACTCCCCGGAGAGTCTTCTTCTCTTGCTCTGAAGTATTTTTTCTAATCATGGAAACGATCTTGCGATCCCCTATGGGCTCAAATTGTGGTCATAAATATTTTGTACTTGTAAATCAGGATTTGTATGTGTAAAAAAGAATTTGTGTGTGTGTGTAAAAAAGATTTGTATGTGTAAAAAGAATTTGTGTGTGTGTAAAAAAGCCAAACCCATGTGTTCTCTGATTGACATGACATTGGCCAATCAGATGAAAGGAAGAAAAATAGGGTCACAATTCGTACTTGTAACTTGAAACTTGAGTGCAGACTATCTCACGTATTTTTTGGCTAAGTCCACACACAAATCTTTTTTAAGCACACACAAATTCTTTTTACACATACAAATCTTTTTTTACACACATACAAATCCTTATTTACAAGTGCAAAATATTTGAGCCCATAGATCCCCCCGTGCTGTCCCTCACACCCTGTGCTGCAGATTGCATTCAGAATCCTCGTACCATCACCCCACCCAACTAGGTGGCAGTGATAAACTGATTGTGGGGGCTGACCACAGAAGAAGACGAAGAAAACTCGACTGTCATTGTATTTCCCATCATCCATCGCGGCGTTTTTCTCGTTCCAGCTGTGAGGAGCGTCGCTTCTGAGGACAGTGACAGGCAGATGTGTGTGTTTCTCACAGCAGTCGGTTTCTAAACGGATCGATACAGTGTGTGTCCGGGGCCATCGCTGAGCTCGGTGACGGCGGATGCCGCTGAAAGCGCGGAGCTCGACCCGGAGGAGGAGAAAGAATCCGGATGAGGAGCAACCCGCGGAGCCTGCTGCTTCCTCAGCTCAGGTACGAAGCTAACAGGCATGCTAACAGGCTGGGGGAAGCCGTTTGTTTGAACCCGGCTAGCTTTGGTTAGCATGTTGGTCTGGTAGCAACCTCGGCATCGGTCCTGCTAGAATATGTTGTAAGTAATAAAATAAACAATATAATGTTTTAAAACATCATTGTTGTTATGGAGAAAGAATTAAAGAGTAAAGCCAAGTAATTAAACGCAGATTTTTATAATGACCGTAGAAAATAACAAATGTGGGCTAAATGCTAACAGGCAGGGAGCTTCTGTTAGCCAGAGATAGCATGTAGGGTTTTTAAGCAACGATGAGCATCCCTAGCTTGAAAATCTTTAAACAAAAAAACATATTTAATTTAAACAATTAGATTTTTCGCGAATAATCTTTGCAAAATTAAAGGTCTTTATAGAATTGATAGAATTAAACAAAATGGAAGGCTTAGGTAACAGCTAGCTGGTGTGTTAGCAGGCTAACAAACTCAGGGGAGTCCTTCCGTGTCGGTAATTGGGTGAATAATTAGAATAATAATCAGTGTTAATATTAACACAACTGTGTGAAGGGTTTCCACAGACGGAGGGTTAAACAGACGGATGATTTAAACAAACAGAGGCTCTGACAGGTGCAAAGTGTTTACCGCAGTGTTCAATCCTGACTGTGAGCTTCAGTTAGTCAGTGTTAGCACGCTAACATAGTGGCTACAAGGAGCATCAGTGAAGTATAAATCTATAAAGAACAGCACCACAAGAGGGGCTTTGATTTACAGTTAAGTTATTTTTCAATAAAAAGTCAAATATAAAAGCAGAAAGTCAAATGGGTAGCGAAATTTAAAGAGTGACAAAGAAGCAGTAGCTGCTAGCTGTGTTGGTGCCACAGCTTTCCTGTGTTTTTAGATCAAAGTGAAGCACTGGGGAGCCATGTGACCTGATTAATTTGTAATCCAGGACTTTGTTTTTGTTCTCAGCAGGTGTCATTTCACCTGTACTCAACAGTTCTGAATCCTGAAAGCTGAATAAGGACACATTTCTTCCTGCGTTGTTTGTTTTCAGGTGATGGCACCGACGCGAATGAAGCTGCGCGTTCGCCGCCGTGACAATGCAGCCGCAGGTGCTGCAGGACGTGGTGCTGCGCTGGAGGAAGATGAAGAGCAGAAGAGTCGAGAGAGTGGCAGCAGGAGGAAAAACGCTAGCAGATCTTCTACTGCGGCCACATCCTCCTCGTCCTTGTCTCCACCCGCGTCCTCCGCCTCAACGTCAGCACGCCCCCATCTGATGGCAGCAGAGGAGGCGTCGCCTGACTCCAAGTGCCCCATCTGCCTGGACCGTTTCAACAACTTGGCATTCCTGGACCGCTGCAAGCACCGCTTCTGCTTCCCGTGCATCCAGGAGTGGTCTCACAAAAAGCCAGAGTGTCCGCTTTGCAAGCAGCCCTTTGCTTCAATCTTTTACCGGAACCAAGCTGAGGATGACTTCAAGGAATATACGCTACGCTCAGCGCCCCCCAGCAGCAGCGTGGCCGCTACTGTGGCAATGGTGGCAGCGATGGCGTCAGCTGCAAGAAGCAGCCATCAAATGAGGCTAATGCTGAGGCGGCACCGGGTGTCAGAGGCTGGCGAGACAACAACAAGGAGGCGGCGGAGGGAGAGAGGGGCCAGAAGGGCGGAGGAGAGGGCAGGGAGTTGGGAGTGGTACCTCGATTCCCCTCCCCTTCCACTCCCTCCTCTTCCTCACCCTCCAGTCGTTGCTGAGGACAGTGAGGATGGGGAGGAACAGAGGATAAGAGGAGGTGCTGATTTGGTGGAGCGCGGTGTGATATTTGAAGGACTAACAGGCCTTGGAGGGGCAGTGGCACCCATTGCCCCCAATGACCGGGCATCACGGCGACTGATGACTCGCTTAGCGGCAAGGCAGCGTTTGCAGCGTGAAGGTGGAACCGTGCGTCGACTTAGGGAGAGAGAGACGGTGGCTTTTCGCCGTGGCCTCTATCGCTGTGGCATTCGGGTCCGTGGGGTTGCCGGAGTACACGGCAACGAGGGACAGCGTGACATCACGGCAGATAGCTTCCGTCGGAACCCTGCCCACTTGAACAGGCTCCGCCCCTGGCTGCGGAGGGAGCTCACGGTGCTGTATGGCTCGCACACCTCGTTGGTTGACATCGTTCAGCGCATCATCATGGCAAGGCTCGCCCGCCACGGCCTGGAGAATACACCCAACATAGAAGAAGAGTTGCGGCCATTCTTGCTGGCACGCACTGAGCACTTCCTGCATGAGCTCATCAGCTTCGCCCGCTCGTCGCTCAGCCTGGAGAACTATGACCTGCAGGCGGTGTACGAGCCACCGGACGCTGCAGTGGAACTGGATGGGATGAGCAGCTCGTCCGATGGCAGCTCTGTCATTGCCATCTCCGAGGGGGAGGATGAAGAGAGGGGGGCAGGGGGAGGGTCCGAGGAGAGGCTGGGGAGGGAGGTGGGAGCTCAAGATGACCCCATCCAAACAGCGAGTGTCCTTAGCCTTTCGGGTTGGGACGATGAAACCCCAGGCCCCTCCTACTCCACCGCCGAGCCTTCATCTTCGTTCAGTCCTGCCCTGCCGGAGGCAGCCAATCAGGATGGAGGAGAAAGGCAGGGAGAAGAGGATGAGTGTCTCATCGTTGGGTACAAGAAGCCGATTGCAGAACGGACGCCAGAGTTGGTGCAGCTCTCCTCTGACACAGAAGAAGAGGAGGTAGAGAAGAAGAAAGAGGAGGAGGCTCCTCCTCCCCCCTCTGCAACACCTCCCCTCTCTTACCTACCAGCGATCCCTCCCTCCACATCAGGTACTTACAGAGAGGAGCAGGACAAGGGGCAGAAAATTGGCGAGGTGGCAGGACAGCGCTCACGTGCACGCTCATGGTCAGGGAGCTCTGGTCGGAGCAGGAGCTCTGTGTGCACGCTCAGCCCGGCGACGCCTGGAGAGACTGAGCGGCAGCAGGAGATGGGGAGCTGGAGAGACAGGAAGTCCACCAGTGAGGCAGCAAGAGAGAAGAGGAGGAAGAGAAGGCAAGAACGCAGCAGCAATCAGCACAGGAAAAGTGGCACTCTGTTCAACCCAAATCGCTCCATTTATCCCGCCATGATGCGGCACCGCTCCTCGCCTCCGTTTGACTCCAGCGCTGACTCCAGCTCCCCACCGTCGCCCAGCCCGCCGGACTCCAGCTGGGAGTACCCCTGCGCCCAGGTGTCCCCTCTCACCTCCTCTGCCTCTTCACCATCCCTCTCCTCGTCCTCACCACGTCCTCCCCCACCACCACCGCGGACGCCACCGACGCCCACGCTGTCCCCCAGCGACAGCGCTCATCACGGAGAAAAACCCGGCGGGAAAAGGAAATGCAAGAGCCGCCACCTGGACAACAATGTCAAGGATCCCACATGGAGGCCGAGCGGCAGTGGCGGTATTCGCAAGGAGAAGAGGAAAGAGAGGAGGAAGAGGAAGGAGCGAGACAGAGGAAGGAGAAGGGAGAGGCACAGGCGGGCGAGCAGTGGCTACGGTGGCGAGAGGTAAGAGGCCACTGGATTTATTATTATTATTATTAGACTTTCCAGAAGAGTGTAAATTATCAGTGGTCTATTATTGACTGTTTTTGACAAATTTTGATTTGCAGGATAAGCCGGTTTCACCCACCACCCTCACCTCTGATTTGGGTTTCATTTGACTTGTACCGTATTTTTCGGACCATAAGGCACTCTGATTTTCTTCAAATTGACAAAAAGGTTGTTTTAAAATCACAGGACAGTGCTTTGAGTGAAAAACTTGAGCTACTAAGTTTTTCGGTAATTTGACACATTTATTTTGCCGACTGAAGCTACCACAAAGCGCGACTTGCACAAGCAGACATGATGTCACTGGTTGTATGGTGAAACTAAGAAACATTTCCTACCTGGGATGTTACCTGTTGGTTCTCATCGTTTTGACCTCTTGTGATTTTCAAAATCATGTAAATGAATTCCCCACAGGGGATGTGATTTTGAACCCATAAATATTAATGTAAAAGCGTTCCCGCAGGCCAGTGGTGCCTAGCAACATTGTTTATACATTTTGATGTGATGGCTGCTTCTAGCTAGATCTGATTGATAGGTAAACAGAAGAAGCAAGTGTTTAGGTTTTGAAAATGATTATCTTTGGTTAATCACTAAGCTGCAGCTCTTTATTCAGGGGACGATGCACGAAAAATGAATCCTTTACCACGAGAGATCAGCATTAACGTATTCCTCTTTATTCTGGAAACAGACACAGTTTTGTTGTATTTTCTTAAGTTTAAATGAACCTCAGTCTAATATTAATGTTTGGGATTTTCTTTTCAGCAATGAAAAGGCTTCATGTTCGCGTGTTGTTTCTCCTCTTACTGTTGATTTCTTTTTTTAGAGTTGCTTTCCTGACTCTAAAACTGTCAGCTGAAACATCTCACCAGCTGTTGTGTGAAGTGCTCAGCTCAACAGATGAGGAAGACCTCTCAATAGCTTCCTGTGGTTCAGGTGTTTTAATGACGTTTCCAGAAGTTGCTCACTCCATGCTCTCCCTCTGCAGCAGCCGGAGGTCCAGACAAGACCGCAGCCCCAGCGTGGAGATCATCTACGAGGGCACCATCACCGCCGACGGGGCGCAGCCTCCTGCCCACAAACGGCGCCGGAAACGTCATCGCAAGGCTCAGCAGAGCAGGTACGAGGTGTCACACTGCTGGGAGGGGAAAAAAAGGTTTGTTTTAGCACGTTACACAAATTCATACAGCTGACAGTAATTAACACGTAAAGAAGAGTCTGAGACGAAGCGAAGTGGTCGTCACCTGATTAACTGTGAAATCAGCTATTTTAAATGAACACAGTGATGAAACACTTCTGTTGATCATTATCAGGTGTACCGTTTGCACAGGTGATATCAGTTTTTGAATGTGAGATGTTACACATCCACTCTACAAGTCTTTGTCAATCCCTGCATCACACTTTGCTCACAGACGGGGAACAGAAATGCTATTTAGAAATTACAGGCTGCTACATTTCTGCTGCTACATTTCCAGCCTAAAGGTGGATTTTTCTGCCTGTATTTCTCTGGTTTGTTTAGGATATATTACTTTCTTTCGAGGAGGGGGCCTAAGGGTACATCTTTCGCCATCTTACAATGCTGTGATTGCAGCCATTCCCCAACTCTCTGTGAATGGTACTCATGGCCATTGATCAGTGGGTTTTGGTCAGTGGTTGTTGATCAATGGTCATGACAATTTGCATAATTAAGATTAAGGAACTGACCTCCCAGCCCATTGTTCCTTCAGTGGGCTGGTTTCAGTCATTATGCAAATGTACTGTTTATAACAGGGGTGGGCAATTCTAGGCCCTGAGGGCCGGTGTCCTGCAGGTTTTAGATCTCACCCTGGGTCAACACACCTGAATCACATGATTAGTTCGTTACCCGGCCTCTGGAGAACTGCAGGATGTAATTTAGCCATTTAAATCAGCTGTGTTGGTTCAAGGACACATCTAAAACCTACAGGGACACCGGCCCTCGAGGCCTGGAGTTGCCCACCCCTGGTTTATAAGATTTGGGGAAACCTGCAGTCAGCTGAGACTGAAGAAGTCACTTTGATGAGTGACGAAACCTTTCTCCCACAAAACGCTACATCCAGATGAACAGAATCAGCTTTTGGAGATTTACTTTCCTGGATGATTGAGAATGCATCAAGACATTACTTTCTTTGTTAGTCCAAAAGTGATCTGCTGCACTGCGTCTTCTTTTAAAGGGAACCCCGGCTATCAAGACATGTTTGCGTTAAAATATGTACTGTGCTTTCAATAACACATGTGGTATTAAAATACGCCAAATGTTTTCCTTTTAAACACATTTTATATAAAACCATTTACCAGTAGGCCGCCATTGTTATTTACTTCTCAATACACTCTGGGTAGTGACGTCATATGGTTGCACCGCATCGAGTTCACAGTTAGCAGTGCACTGGAAATGGCTTCTGTTCAACCTTTCCAGTTTGAACCAGATCAAACCGAGAGAGCGAATGAAAATAGTCAACAAGTACTTAGTTTAGATGAAGATGAAAACAATCCGTCACACGAGGACGAGAGAGTGAGGGAAAACTACTGGTGTCTATGCGGCTACTGCTTGCCAATGGCAACGGCAACTGAGAAGGTTTGTTGTAAAGTACCAAAACTTTTTTAAGCCGTTTGTCTTAATCCAGATGTTCTTTGGGCAGCCATGACCGGTATCTGGTCTTTAAGTGATAACATGATAAATCGTGCTTCCAGGCCCAAAGTTGTCTGCATTTAATAAGACTGTTGTGTTTTTAACATGTTTTAATGTTTTGTATCTTGTTCGATTTAATCTCAACAAGCCCCTAAAAACAGTCAGTGATCACTGTCGGCTTCTCGTGGTTTTTATTACCGCTAATCATTTTAAAGCTCAGTTTTTAAACCCTTACGATGTAACTACAGACCAGCCCATGCAGCAGTATATTAATGACTAACCTCGTATTGTGGATGGATTATCTTGGTGGTTCTCCTGATGTTTGGTTCGTTTACAGCATCCTGCCATGAGCTGTGTCGCTAGCGGCATGTAGCACATCATTATATACCAGCTAGCCCAACTTCAGTAACCCTACAAACGTCACTGCTGTTTAGTTTTCTGTCTTCATTTATGTTGGAAGTGATAACAGAGCTGTACGTTTACGTTTTTTTTTTTCTTTTCTTTTTTTTCCAGAAATCTCTCAGTCAGAACATGATATATCGTGTTTCACCTGTCTATCCAGTCGTTAAGTGATGACGTGATGAATCCTACTTCCGGGCCTAAAGTAGTCTGCGTTTAATATGGCTTTTGTGTTGCTAACATGTTTAATGTTAAGTATTTTCTTCTATTTAAGAAAAGCTCCTAAAACAGTCAGTGATCACTGTTGACCTCCCTTGGCTTTTATTACCGCTAATCATTTATTTAAGCTCAGTTTTTAAAACCTTAGGATGTAACTACAGCCCAGCCCATGCAGCAGTATATGAATGACTAACCTCGTATTGTGGATGGATTATCTCAGTTGTTCTCCTGGCTAAAGTTTGGTCCTTTTACAGCATCCTGCCATGCGATTACATTTGTTCCTGACCACCGAGAACACTCACGGTAACTTTTATCCAGTGAGAAAAAAAGTTAGCTTGTTTATATTATGCTAACATAGCTGTGTCGCTAGCGGTCACGTAGCACATCATTATATACCAGCTAGCCCAACTTCAGTAACCCTACAAACGTCACTGCAGTTTAGTTTTCTGTCTTCATTTATGCTGGAAGTGATAGCAGAGCTGTACGTTTTAATTTGTTTCCAAAACCCCGCAGTCAGGACATGCTATATTGTATTTAGATAGAAGCTAGCGAGCTAACTTCCTGCTAACTTCTAACTCCGTTAAATGTTATAAATTCCGTTTTCATGGATGCCTGGATGTTAAACTCAATTAACTCAATTGTTAAACACCTGGTAGAGCAGAACGCTGATCATTTTATTAAATATGAAAGACTTTGGACAGTTTTTCTACTCTCAGTAATGCCATAGTGATCGTTTGATATATGGACCTGCAGCGGAGTTTAGACCCAGACACGGCTAGTGACGTCAGACTTGACGGGATTTCCACCCTGCAATGTTAGTGATGACGTCCAATTCCAACAAAGTGCCAGCAGCAGCAGTATTATACTGCAACAGTTGTAACACAGGCATTATATCCAGTAACGCAGTCTAAGTTTAAGGACCTGCAAACGGTGACATCACCGCAGCTCTGTAACATTTACACCAAACTTTGCAAACATAAGTCCTCTGTTCGTTAGCGTTCGTCCTCCAGCTTTACTGTTTATATTATGCTAACATAGCTTGTCGCGCTAGCGATCACGTAGCACATCATTATCATTAGCCCAACTTCAGTAACCCTACAAAAGTCACTGCTGTTTAGTTTCCTGTTGTCATTTATGTTGGAAGTGATAGCAGAGCTGTACGTTTTAATTTGTTAAATAAATCTCTCGGTCAGAACATGGTATATTATATTTAGATGGAAGCTAGCAAACTAATTGCCTGCTAACTTCTAACTCAGTTAACGTAAATTCCGTTTTCATGGATGCCTGGATGTTAAACTTAATTGTTACACCTGGCAGAGCAGAACGCTGATCATTTTATTACAGATGAGCAAATTTAGACAGTTTTTCAACTCTCAGTAATGCTGCAGTGATCATTTGAGTTTGGGCCCAGACATGGCTAATAACGTCAGACTCAAAGACCAGATAGTGCTGGTCTACCAAGTCGTAACCAGGTCACTAATAGGCAAGTTAATTAAAACTGTTGTTACACTTTAAAAAACAAAACAGGTTAGCTGAACGAAAGCACCGATGGAAAACTGCCGACAACCAATACACGTCCTCGTCCCAGAATGCATTGTGTGCGAAAAAACATGGCTGGCATGGCATGGATGGAAACCCGAACAAAACACGCATTAGCAGGCTCTAATGCCTGTGTCTCAATCTCACGGCCCATGTCACCTCTACTTGCGAAAATTATTACTCTAAAAATTTTATATCAAGGCAATAGGCAGAGTGTTACAGGCATAGCCCTAAAGAATGTAGCCTCATGGGCAGTTTAGTCCATGCTGCAGGGAGAATGGACTGCCATACCTGTTGTGTGCAAAAAAGGAGAGTTGAAAAGTACAAGTTGTCACCGAGCAGAAACGGGAGCTGGAAGCATGTAAATATAATAATGACCACTGCAGCCAAAAAGAGTGCCTGACAAGTCCAGTTGTAAGTAAGCTATTAAGACTTGACTGTACACGGTGTTCATGTGAAACAATAAGTTCCAGTGGAGTAGCGTTTCAACGCCTCTCTCTGTCTCTCGCTAGCAAAGTTGACGCAGACAACAAAGTAAAGCTAGTTTTCGGCTACAAGCTCAACACGGAACCTGGCGTATTAGTCAGAGGTCCCTTTACTACGGTTCGGAGCCACAGACCTGTTTTATATACGCGTGGAATAGTTTTCTATACAAGATTGCTGCAAAAAGTGCAGTCTTACCTAATGTCCACTCTACTGTTACTCATTTATATTAAGATTTAAATATCTAGTTGGTATTGGTATGGCGAGTAACCTTCAGTAATAGTAATAAATCACACAGCAATAGTACATTCATGTATTTGGGTCATTAATATACTGCAACAACATGGGAATAGAGCAGCTGCGAGAGAATTCAACATTGATGAATCAATGGTACGGAAGTAGACAAGGCAAGAAGAATGAGTTGAGTAAAGTTTAAGTTATCTGACTGTTTTGTTTCCCTTAATGCGCCTCATGGTCTGAAAAATACGGTAATTTTTAAGGTTGCAGCAGCGTGGCGTTCAGAGTTCAGCTGTTTAAGGGTCAACATCAGGTTGTAGCGTGTAACGGATGGTAAACATTAATATCATCTAACACTTAGCAGGTATTTTGTTTGTCTCAGGGAATTTTGTGATGTCATTATCTCTTTTCCTTTCATGAATGATGCTTCAATGTATCCTCTGCTAAATGAGGCAAGTAAGGAAGCATTGAAACTCCTTTCCTTTGTGTTTAGAGAGTTCATCCATCTCTGATGATGGCTCCACTTCTGTTGCCTTCCTGAGGAAATCTGCCTGTTTGACTTAAAATTTTATTGGCAGAGCTTCCATCTTTTGTTTCATTATTAACCTTCAGACACTGTGTCTGCAGAAAAGCTTGATTATAGCCATCTGCGGGGAACATTCACGTAGGTGCAGAGACTGCAATTTTCTTGTCCAATTTCATTTTTGTTTCTGGTGATGCAAACATTATGAGTAGAATCTACTTTTTTGTTCAAAACGTTACTTTAACCTCCTAAGACCCGAACTCTTCCACGACATGCATTTTAATTTTTCTTTGATATTTGGGCATATTGGGGCCTGATGAATGTAAAAACAAAGTTTTTTTTTTTTTTAACCTTATTTTTGTTTTTAAGAAAAATAAGAGCCACATATGAGGATATTCGTTTCAAATTTTGATAGAACAGTGGCAGTATAATGTCCTCGTAAGTGGATATCAGGCCCATGTAGAGCAAAATTGAGTATTTTAGTCTAAATAACCCAAAATGTGATGTCCACATATGTGGACGGCAGGTCCTAGGAGGTTAATAACAAAAGAAATGGCTGAACTTTACAATTTCCCCAAATAAAACGTCCAAATTTGAGGTTTTTCACCTTGTAAAGCCTGAACAATTAAATAAATGCCAAAAAAAACCTGTTTGTTGAACCTTTTACTAGGAAGAAAAAAGGAAAATAAATATCATTTTGCAGATACAAATTTTAATTTAAATGAATAATTTTTGCTATTTGTGCAGATGGTTTCTTAAAAGTTTTATTTGGGTTTTTCACAGATACGATACACATTACAGGATTAAATATGTATTATTTGTAAGCTCCGTAAGTACAGTAAAAATTTCCAGGAAAAAAAAGCAGTTTTAACCTCTGCTAAAAATTGACACCAACTCAGTTTTGTGCTTACTGCAGAGTTAAAATGTGTTCACCAGTCCAACAAATGTCATGTGGGTGTCTTCTGCACTAATAAGGCTATAAATGCTCACAAATGCTGAATAAAATCTTTAATAACGTTAAGATAGGCAGCACGGTGGTTAGCACTGTTGCCGCACAGCAAGGTCTTGAGTTCAATTCCACCATCAGGCCGGGGTCTTTCTGTGTGGCGTTTGCATGTTCTCCCCGTGTTTGCGTGGGTTCCCTCCGGGTACTCCGGCTTCCTCCCACCGTTCAAAGACATGCAGCTTGTGGGGATAGGTTAATTGGATAATTCAAATTGCCACTAGCTGTGAATGTGCGAGTGAATGTGAGTGCGAATGGTTGTCTGTCCCTGTGTGTTAACCCTGCGACAGACTGGCGACCTGTCCATGGTGTACCCCGCCTCTCGCCCTATGACAGCTGGGATAGGCTCCAGCGCCCCCCACGACCCTGAAAAGGAGAAGCGGAAGCGAATGGATGGATGGATAACGTTAAGATTTTTACCACAATATGTACTTCAGGTGGGATTGATCTATGTATTGATCCCTTTGTAGAAGAACACCATTATTGATCACAGAAGACTCAAGTGATGAGGGTTGTTGCTGTTATTTATTTCTGATTTTATTCTGATTTTATTTCTTTGTCTTTCTCTCTGTCAGCTCTCCGGTCATCATCACCCTGGACAGCGACAGCACCCACGACGACGCCAACAACAAAAATAGCGGCAGTATCAGCAGCAGCCCACTCAGCAGCCAGCAGACCGTCGACTTCTCAGACCTTCCTCCGCTTCCATTGGTGCATTCGGCCAGTGTGGGCGGCGTTTTGGACGCTGAAATCGGAGAGCTTCCCGTTGACATTCTGGACCGAGGATACGATGGGTCGGACACAGAGCTGGCGGGCCGTTCCAAGGCAGCTAGACTGATCGCCATTGACAACAGCGATCACGAGGTGGACGTGGAGAACCTGGATGTTGATGTAGAAGGACCAATCAAAGCGACAGATCCAAAGACACCCAATGCCGACAGTCACAGAAACATGGGCTCTGTGAGCGTGGGCTCTCGACCAATGGGAGACCAGGATGCTGCCCGCGTAATGACTGATCTTCTTCATAAAAGACATACTGAAGCTTCAACCTCTGACAGCCACCTCTTGGCCTCCATCCTAAGTGACCTGGACAGGATCGCTGCACCTAAACGTGAAGCCCCGTTGGACATTGACGCCAGCTGTTCCCCAGACTCCAAAAAAAGGCGCTACCGAGATCCGTGTGGCGTTAGTCAGGCTCATCAACAGCAGGACAGCTGGAAATCCACTTTCTCTGAGGAGCAGCCAGTCCAGAATCAGGACGCTACGTCCATAAACTCGCCATCTCAACTCAAGCAATGGAAGGAGGGGAGGGATGCCCCTCCGCTCCTCAGACAGGCCAGCCCGGTTCGGTCATACAACAGGAACACGCCGCCACCACTAAAACACAAAGATGCTGGGAGTCCACGCCGCTCCCCTATCTTTAACAAAGACCTCCACTCAGATCACACCTCTGCCGGACCAATTCTGCATACTTTAAATCCCACCGACTCCTGTTCGCCCGCGAAGCTGCCTGACGACAGCGAGTCCATCCCGCCCATTTCTGCACTGAAGAGACATCTGACCAGCACGTTCGCACTGAGCAGCAAGCCGGCCAACATGAGCAGCGTTTCAGCTGCTCTCTCTAAAGTCCGAGCACTAACCACTGACTTCGATCGCTCCGGTCACAAACCTCCTGTCGCTCCCTCTTCCTCTTCTTTTGCGTGTGATTCGACTCCCACGGCTTCTCGTTATTACTCCTTAAACTCCTCAGCTTTACATTCCACCAGGGAGAGCACGATGGGAATATCTTCCATCCTCTCACCCGTTGACTTAAATCCTGTGAATTCTTCATCGGACATTGATTTCCACTCAGCTGCTGGCTGGTCCAAAGAGAAGCCAGCTCCTGCTCACTCTACCTCCGCCAGCTGCAGGAATAAGACTCACAACTCCTTCTGGGCATCACCCGTTGACTTTCATCGATTCAGCAGTGCTGCTGGAGGTCCCCCGGCACGTAGCGGCATGTACTCAGGAGTCAACTCTCACGACACATCACTTCCCGTTTCTGTTAGTGATTCCAGGACTCAGAATGATGTCTCACCCCCTAACTCCCCCTGTTCCAGTAATCTGACTCTAATTGGCTTGACAACAGCTGCCACGCCGTCCACCGTGAACCTGCTTCCAGTTGACTTCCACTCCTCCAGTCCGGCCTCGGGAGGACGGACAGGCGAGGAGACGGCGTCGGTGCTGAACTGCGAGGGAAAGCCACTCTCGGTGGGTCTTGTTGCACCTGCAAACTTGCATTCGTCTTGTTTGATTGACGGACACTTGAACCACACAGCCTTCTCCTCCTCCTCTACTCCCTCTGAACACAGCATTACATTCAACGCCTCGCACAGAAAGTCCAAACTCGGCATGGACCCGAATCTTCTCCGGCCCCCCAACCACGTTGATCCTGATTCAAAACATAACCTCCCCCCTGACTCTGAGCCTCCACCACCAAAATACGCTCAGAGGGACTTTGAGCCCCACATGGACAATCACATCATCTCGGAGTATAACTCCACTTCTACCACTGACACCCATCCATACGAACGCTCCGCCACGTAGGACACGATGAAACGAGAGATTTAAATGTTCGGAATAAATGTCAGGGACAAACTGTTGCATTATACTTTTAGCATCATTTTTCATGAACCATTTATAAACTTGTTTATTTAGAATTTAACTCGAGTACAAACACATTCCTAGTGACTGATTTTCAAAATAAACTTGTTTTCTGAGGCAGCACCAATAAACTGATTGTTTAGACATGAGCACTGTCATGTACTTTTGTATTACTTTTATTATTTTAATCGTTGAGGCAAGCGGGTGAAACCCCCTCCAAACCTCGCTATCAATTGGTTGGTTTTTGTTTTTTTTCCCATGTTCAAACTGCTTAAGAAAAAAAAAAAGTGTAAGGATGAGTCCAGAGTGAAGCGCTCTCAATCACATGTAGTCCACAAAACCGGTAGCTCTAGACTAAAAGTAAAAGACAAGGTGTAAACCTGAACAAAACTGGCCTTTTCAGGGGAATGATGACTGAATTTGGTAATGACACTCGGACACATGCTTGTGTAAGTGAGTGGATGTTTGTGCGTTTACATGTTCTGTGTGCAAAAAAAAAAAAATCTGAATAAAAGTTTGGTTTAAAAAAAAAATCTTTTACAGTAATGTAAAAAAAATGCTTTTTTTACTCAAATGTATGAGCAATGTTGGCAGTGGCTTGTAAAACAGATGGAGAAGTAATGACTCATTAAAGCTTTCTGACTCATCATATATTTGAATGGAATTTGGATTTATGTACTGGGGTCCATTGCTAAAAATACGTGACATTAGCTTATCGTGGTAACGGATCTTTTTTTCTTTTCTTTTTTCAAACTGGTTACACTGGTGTGTTCCTGCGTTGTTTGACAATGAAAAGTAAAAGAAACACAGACCTCCAAATCACTAACTTGCCCACTCCAGCTCCTCTCCCACAGGGGATTTGTAGAAAAGGGCGGCTGCATTTATTTTCACATTAAACATAAAGTACGAACTTACATGGAACAAATTTGACTTACGATTTAAAAAAAAACAAAAAACAACAACAACACGAAATCTGACATGCCTGACAATGAAAGGTAACAAAGACATGCAAGTCATTAACTTGCCCACTCCAGCTCCTACAACCAAATGAAAACAGTAGGGAAGAGGGTTAGCTCAACCCTCCACAACTCCCAAGCTAGCAAAAAAAATAGTTTTTTGGGGTGTTTGGGGTCTGGCCCAGTCTAGTAGCAAAATGTGGGGGGGTAAAGTCACAAATAGCTGCCTCTGCATTTGTGTTCACGGATATGAATCATCGGGTTTGGGGTTTGTTTTTTATTTGCTTTTTATACCAGTCAACAGACTGGAAGTGCACATCTGGTCTAAAGTTGCATCATCATATTATGAAAGCAAAGAAGTGGTAGTCAAAGGAGCTTGCAAAGAAAAGCGTCTGGACTTCTTTAAGTTACTTGAAGACGTTTCACCTCTCATCCGAGAAGCTTCTTCAGTTCTAAGGTCAAATGGTGGAGAGTCCCAGATTTAAACCTAGTGGGAGTATCCCCCCACAGAGGGACAAAAGGACCCCCTGATGATCCTCTAATCGCCTGAGCCAAGGTGTGAAACTGGGTGTGGGTCCCAATCAGCCAGAGTTTCAGGTGAGCTCATTGTGAAACCTGGCCCCACCCTATCATGTGATTTCCTGAGGTCAGATGGCCCAGGATGTGAGTGGGCATTAAGGCGTCTGGGAAGGGATCTCAAAACTGGATTATAGATGGCAGAGAGTTGGTGTCGTAAACCCCCGCCTCTGTTCAAAGATGGTCGCTCACAGTGGACATAGATGGCTTCTTTCACTCCTCTTTCAAACCATCTGTCCTCTCTGTCCAAAATGTGAACATTGGCATCCTCAAAAGAGTGTCCTTTATCCTTAAGATGCAGATGGACTGCTGAGTCTTGTCCTGTGGAGGTGGCTCTTCTGTGTTGTGCCATGCGCTTGTGAAGTGGCTGTTTGGTCTCTCCAATGTAGAGGTCTGAGCATTCCTCGCTGCACTGTACAGCATACACCACGTTGTTAAGTTTGTGTTTTGGCGTTTTGTCTTTCGGGTGAACCAGTTTCTGTCTGAGTGTGTTGCTGGGTCTGAAATACACTGGGATGTCATGCTTGGAGAAAACTCTCCTGAGTTTTTCTGATACACCGGCTACATAGGGGATGACAATGTTGTTGCGTCTGTCCTTCTTATCTGGGACTCTCCACCATTTGACCTTAGAACTGAAGAAGCTTCTCGGATGAGAGGTGAAACGTCTTCAAGCAACTTAAAGAAGTCCAGACGCTTTTCTTTGCAAGCTCCTTTGACTACGATGACCTGGATGACTGAGAACCTTCACAGACACAAAGAAGTGGTAATTGTGCTACTTCAGGCCAAACCATGGGATTTTTTTTTTGTAACTTAAACGTTATTTGTAATGTCTAAACAGGTAAACAGGTAAACCAGGTAATGTATTCTGAAATTACAAAGCATTAAGGAATCATATTTGTGTCCTCTGGTTTTTGTGAAAGGTGGCCCAGTGAATTTGCTAAGCCCATATATATATATATGTATATATATATATATATATATATGAAAAAGAATATAAAATGACTGCTTACAGACATTATATACACACAGTACGTTTAGTGCGTTATAAACGAATTTATCAATACTGGAAAAATGTATCTGAAGCTGTGTGATTGTTATGATTAACAGGTGGGAGGCCTCTCCAGATCTCTTTCATCTGAGTAAATTTTAATTATTTTATGCAAAGGTGACATTAAAAAATCAGTAAAACAGAATAGGTGGCAACAACATAAAATGAATAAAAATCAAAAAGGAAAGGAAAATAAAAACGAGTCAGGAAATCAGAGTGAAGGACAATTAAACCAACAATGTGGAAAACAGGAGAATAAAAACACATAAAACTTTTCCTTTTTAGATCTCATTTATTCCTTAATTTTCAATTAATTATTTTTCAGAGTAGTAGCTCTTGGAAAACATAAAAACAAAAAATATAAGGCAAAAACAGAGTTTGTCAACGAGCTTGCAAGTCTATATTTGGTATGACCACCTTTATTCTTCAACACAGCCGGAACTCACTTAGCAAATCTTTCTTGTAATTCCTTGAAGTAGTCTGCGGGACTAGTTCTCCAGGCTTTTTGAAGGACATTCAAAGCTCTACATTAGATGTTGTCTTTTGTCATGTTCTCTGTCAGGATGAGCCCACACTTCATCAGTAATATCTGGGCTTCAGAAAATCCATGACTGATAGTGGTCCGCTGTGTGTTTTTGTATCATGGTGGGCTTTTACTGCACTCGCAGTGTGTTTGGGATCATTGTCATACTGAAAATCTCCCATCGTCTCCCCAGCTTCTCTTGTGATTGCCTCAGGGTGTTCTCCTTGTTGGACATCAGCTAGGAGGCTCCCAGAAGGGCATCCTAGCCAGCTTGCTCCTTTTGATGTGGAGCAGCAGCAGTTCTCTGAGCTATTCTCACTCTAAGGCTGAGCCCAGAAACTCATCATAGGAACATTTCTCCACTTAAATCCATGATTAAAAAATTTTCAGTTAAAAATAACAATTTATTTGACATGAAAATAACCACATGCAGATACAGGTAGTACCTCGGCCTGCAGTCTAAGGGGATAAGTTGACTCAACAGTGACAGAACCTCCAGATCCCTTCACTGTGAAGGACTAGTGGATCAGTTCCCCCACAGTTCATCGCCCGTCTCATCAAATCATTTAATAAAGTTAGAAAAAATAACGTTTTTCTGTGATTTACATTTTTACAAGAAAAAAAGAGTAACAGAAAAGTCAGTGCAGTTTATGTTTCTCACCACCAGATGGAGCCAGAGGAGTGGTTCCCCCCCCCCCCCCCCCTTTTCCTCTTCCTCATCATGTCATCACTTTCTCACCACATCCTCATCTTTCACTTTCTCCTTCTTCCTCCCAATTTCCGTGTCCTCCTCTTCACTGGCCCTTAGAAGAGAGCAAGAACACTAAGTGGGATAATGAGCCCCGAGAGAGACCGAGCCAGCGACAGCGGTTCTCCCACACTAATTAAAGCCGCTGGGGTCCCACTAAATGGCTGTTAAATACACACAGTTACACACTGTGATGGATCAATGCCAACTCCTTACTACAGTTGAAGAACATGAGGAGTGTAAAGGAGAAAAGATGACATGATGAGCTGTACAAAAACACCTAAAGAAAAAGCTGAGTACACAAGTGGAAAACAGCATCTTTTCCAGCATACATGTCCATACTGGAAAACGTGCTGTGAAAGATTTGAAATGAACCTCAGACAGTATAGACAGCAGCATAACGCTGAATTTACATTTTTTAAATTTCAAAATAAAACTACTTGTTGAAAACCCATAAAACTACTCTTCAGAAGTGAATTTCATGTCTTTGCACAGCATAAATATGAAGTTGTTTTATAAGTACAATTTCACAGTTTGTAAAGTCTTGTTTTGAAAGATACTGTGCAAAAGTCTTGAGCCACCCCTAGTTTCTTTACATGTTTCTTTTTGTTTAAAGTCATCTTGAGCAGTTGTTCTCCAGGCTTTCTGAAGGTCTTCCAAAGGTCTGTCCCTTGGCTGCTTTTTCACTCATTCTCAGTCCAGTCCTTGTACACAACCACTTTCAAAGGAATGTTTTTAGTTTGGTAAGCCACTAACCAGTGAATCATACAAGCGTAAAAAGGGATGAACCTGTCTGGTGTCTGCACATAGGTGGCACTATGATAAAGATAAACACATGAAAATAGTCACCCCCCCCCCCCCCCCCCCCATTTTATTTTATGCCCAAAGACACTTTATTTTGGTAAGGACACTATTAATGTCCATTTCCTGTCATGTAAGGTGCGCCAGCAGAGGGCGCTCTGTGTCGTACGCTTCAGTAGCCAGTGTTGCCAACTTAGCGACTTTGTCGCTATATTTAGTGAGTTTTTTTTTCTAAAAAGCGACTAGCGACAAGTCTGGCGACTTTTTCTGGTGTTATTGGAGACTTATTTATGACGACTTTTTGACGTGAAAGAGCGTGTTGCTCTTACTCTCGACAAGCAGCGGTGCTGCTGTGGGCACCTCACCCGTGCTAAAGCGCTCATGGGCAGAGGATAGTCCTCCCCCAGCTGCAGGAGATGTTCACATCTATGCGTCCAAACTGCAAATGAACCACGCATGAGCGAAACCGCTGCTCCCGCACTGACTGTAATGCAGTCAGTTCTTCTTTTACTGTTATGCTGTTTTGTGGATCACAACGTTTAAAACTACTTATAAACACACACACATAAAGTGGGCTTTTTTCAGTGTTTTGTTTGTTCGTGAGTAAATCGGTTTGGCTGAGATTAAAGTTATTAGATTAGATTAGATAAAATAAAACTTTATTAATCCCCCGGGTGGGTTCCTCCTTGGTTTTTACACAGCTGACTAAACGTCAAACAGAAAACTGATTAAACAGAAGTATGAGACGGTCGAGAATTTACACCAGTGTCCTGTTATATTTTAGATAGCAGGGAGCAGACGGCTGAGTATATTAAACTCCACCGAGACAGCGGTGACGCTAATCTGAAGGCTAGACCGTCCAATTTCACGGCCGTTTACTTCCGGCCTATCCGACCTTCTAAGGACCCGGCCCACGTAGACCACAAAGGCCGGGTCCTCAGGAGGATGCAGCCCATGAATTTGGACACGACCATAGACTCCTCCGAATGCGGCCGACAAATGCGTCCTCCTTTTCCCCGAATTTGAAGGATGGGTCGGGTGTGTCCTTCGTGGCCCACCATATCCCAGCCAAACTCCAGTTTCCAGCAATGGCGTCCGCTACTAAGTTTTAAAATTACTCTTACTAATCTTTCTGGGTCACAAAATAAACTTTTAACATATTTTCAGGCGAGAAAGTAGCTGTGTAAACATCAAATATCTGCTCGTTTTATCAAGATATCGCATATTTGCCAAAGTGCTTCGACGTTTTCGGAGACGTCTGCTACCCACCAGCTCGATAGCTAGCCGGGAGCTCGAGGGTTACTGATGCAGCCGAGAACGGCACAACTCCCGGCACATCATTTTCAGATCACCGCGGACTTTCGCTACTCGGGTTAAATGTAATATATAATTCACTTAGACAACCTAAAAATGTTATTGTTGGGCTTTTTTCAGTGTTTTGTTTGTTCGTGAGTAAATTGGTTTGGCTGAGATTAAAGTTATTAGATTAGATTAGATAAAATAAAACTTTATTAATCACCCGGGTGGGTTCCTCCTTGGTTTTCACACAGCTGACTAAACGTCAAACAGAAAACTGATTAAACAGAAGTATGAGACAGTCGAAAATTTACGCCAGTGTCCTGTTATATTTTAGATAGCAAGGAGCAGACGGCTGAGTATATTAAACTCCACCGAGACAGCGGTGACGCAAATCTGAAGGCTAGACCGTCCAATTTCCCCAGCAGTTTACTTCCGGCCTACCCGACCTTCTGAGGACCCGGCCCACGTAGACCGCGAAGGCCGGGTCCTCAGGAGGATGCAGCCCATGAATTTGGACACAACCATACATTGCACAAAACATCACATGGGGAAGACAGGTCAGAGAGGTATAACAATGGAAAAATGTACCACATGAGGAAAGATAAGGAGATACAAATAACTCCCCCCAGACTGAGCTCCAACAGGGAGATTTCTTTGGAGTCTTGTGTGGTGAGCGTCATTATTACCTCATTATTACACATAATTTATGGACATCTATGTTCTACTTCTTTCTGTGTGCAGATGGGATGGGTTGTAGCTGACTTTGGTGAGAATTTCATGTCAATAGCAACTTTAGAAATATATTTTCTTCAATACTTTTTTAACCTGCTGTAATTCCTAATTTCCTATCAGCAAATAAAGAAGTGAAGAGTGGATCAAGACTTTTTGTACAATAGTGCAGTTATTATTATGATTTTTGTTTGGATTTGGTCATTTTCGGCATACCATGTCTTTTGCACCTCAACCCTGTGCAGAATTTTATTCACATCAGAGTTTTAAAGACTTCGTTTTTTGTTTTTTGCATGAGCACGAAGTGGTTCTTAAAGCTGTAGATGTGCCTTTAGATTTGTCATCTCTTTTTGTGTAATGGCGTTCCTTTTGCATGCTGTTTGTTTGTTTGTTTAGATTTCTGACAGATTTAAGGAAAGCTGCTTTATTCGCAGATTTGCAACAGACTGTAATAAACATCAATCATTCATGTCACAGCTGTTTATCACGAGATTAATGGGCTGAAAACTCTGCTGAGAGAAAAGTGCCCTCCTCTATCACTCAACCCCTCTCTATCTGTCAGGCCACGCCCACATTCTAGAACACTGGTGGTGGGCCATTGTTAGCGCTGTTGCTAGGCAACACGGAACACTGTCGTCAGGGACAACCAGCCTTTCAGTCTTTCTCTCTTTTTCTGATAGCAACACCATTACTGAGATGAGAAGCCCACGCGCACACATAGACACTCTTAGACACACACTCAGCTTCCATCTTGTGGCAGAGAATTTCACACAAACACAAGAAAACATATTGTTCATTTTCATGCCTGCCTGCTCTCACTCTCCCCCTTCCCCTCCAGCTCTCTCACTCTCCCTCTCACACACATCATTACAAACAATACTGTATGATGCAATCACCTGACATCCACTGCGTGTCTGTCACACACTCGCAGCTAATCTTTGAAATGCTTTATTATAATTCAGCACATGAGGAGGTCACAGAGACAGAATACATGAGGAGGAGGACACACATACAAAACAAACGCCCCCTTCCTCTCTCAAACCCCCCCTCAACACCTTCGACACCTCAGCCAACCTGAGAAAAAGGGGATGTTTGATTCCGACAATGAGGCAATGGAACATTTTCCTCCAAAAATAAATTAGGCTTACGTCAAAATAAAAGTAATCTGTATTTCCATCACGTCGGCAGGTGCAGAAACTTCAACACACTGATGGTAGTAACTGAAACCAGCCACAAACAAACTAATAGGAATCATTCAGCGGGAAACCTGAATCTTTGTACAAATTTAACACCAAATCATCAGGTAATTATCAAGACATTTTCTTTGAAGTTGAAATTCTGACCTACTAGTGGTGCTGTCTGTTATGGACGTGAACGTCCAAGTAAAACATTTAAAATATTTTACTGCCAGTTTCTATTACAAGAAGCTGTCGCCATATTTGTCAGGTACAGATTTGTCAACATGTCAGAGCAAGCAATCATGATGGCATCACACTCATATATTTATGGAATAATAGGAGGATGCATTGAGCATAAAGCTACATAGCTATATGCTGATGATGTCAGATTATTTGCAACAAATTAACACAAATATGTGCTCTTTGAAATAATTAAAAATTAATAAAGATTTTCTTTATTAAATCGGAATTTTTGGGCTTGCTGTCTGTGGAACAAAAGAATCAGGTTGTGATTACTATTTTTTGTCTTGTGTTATTTCTTCTTTCTGGTCAAAATTCAACAAATATAGTGTTAGAAAATATAGTTCAGTATTTGTGTTTCACCTAAAGACCACTTTGTCGAAGTACTGATCAGCTACACAGGACCATAGTATAAAACACGGATGTATTTTCAGGTTGGAAAAATGAAGTCAATGCCCAAGTACCTAAACACTGCAATTTATCTGAAAGCCACTAGATGGTGGTAGCTAGGGTTGCAGAAAGACTTAGGGTCCCGTCGACGTTTCTTATGTGATGTTATGCACACTTTGCTCGAGAGTTGTCTGCAGTGTTGGATGTGATACAACCAATTTTGCTGTATTGGTAGCTAAGGAAATTTGTTTTTCCCAACTAGTTGGTAGTGGTTCCTCAATGTTTCTGCTGCACACTGGGTGTAATCTGTTGCAAAAAAAAAGGTCCACTACCAAAAACCTCCTGATGTTAAATTTGGTTGCTACCAAATTCCACAGTTGACTAAAATTTTTCATGTTTGTTTGCAAATACTTGCTAACTGCTAGGCTGCTAGGGTAGTAAAACTTGAAAAAGTTTGAAGCAAACCAGAAAGGGAGAATGTTTGCCTCTATAGTAAAAGTTCGGTTTCATGAAGGCAAATAGTATCCAGTTCCAGTTTGCATCCTTCTTTTCAGTTTAACTGTAGCTTGGACGGTAACTGACTACTGTTTGTAGACAAGTCTGTCACATTCATCCAAATTATGACCACTGCAATCTGCCAGTGACCAAAGCAATCACAAGGAAGTTTTTGCTAACCATAAGGTTGCCATCAGGTCACTGAACCATTTGTAGACAAGCGTGACTGGGGATTTAGAAATAATTTTCCCAGGATTTCAAAAACCACTGGATGGCATTACAGTATCTACATCCACCTTTTTATAGTGTCTGGCTGGAATCACATTTATGTATTTCAGGAGTTAATGTTCTCCTTTCTTAGTTACAAATCACTTATCTACTGAGTGGATAAGTGATAAAGTAACAAGAGTGTGTTATAATGAAAATCTTCTAAATGTTATGTGATCCAACCCAGAAAACATGTGAAATGGCTAACATTCTTGACTGTTTCCAGATACACCATATGGACAAAAGTGCTGGGCCACACTTCCTAATCAGTAAATTCAGGTTTTTTTCAGTTCCATTGCCACAGGTGTATAAAATCAAGCACTTAGCCATGCAGCGTCCCTCTACAAACATTTTAAACATTACAAAGAGTAGGCCTCTAGCATCAGCAAAATACGTCACCAGAAGCTTCATGGCATGGGTTTCCATGGTCGAGCAGCTCCTAATGTGTGGTTGGCCCAGTACTTTCATCCATATGGCATATCAAAGGTCTTCTGATGGCAGATTGCTCAACATTCGTGAAGATAATATTTCAAAATAAGACTTTAAGAAGGCTGTGGATTCTGCCGTCCAATCATTTTATAAGACAAATTATTGTTAACAGTAATAAAGGTTTTTGTGCACAAAGTCTCATAGGGCCTCATCAATGGCCTACAGACGTGTTGGAAATAACATTATTTTTTTCTGTGTGTGTGTAATGTTCTGATTTGATCTTTTAGTTCAGTTCAGTTCCTTTTAGTCCCAGAGTTATACTCAGAACCTCAGAGCTCTCCAGATGATCCAAGGGTGAGTCTCTGTGCCACAAATAAACTGCAGGTGAGTTCTTCTGTTCTGGATCCTACTGGTCACCATGTGTGGTACAATATGCCCAGATACAAGTACAGAGAAACTGGTTCTGAACTCTCTTGGAGGTCCTGGCAGGGGTCTCATAGATATGAACTTTAGAGATCTGAATATTCAGGACTGGAGGTGTAACTTGAGAGCAGATTTTCTGATCCATACTTCTCTAAAAATGCATCTTGCCATTTTAAGCTTTTAGTGAAGACAGGAATTTCAAACCTTCAACTGCCACCTTTTAATCAAATGTAAAAAAAATGCAACAAAGTGAGTTTTGTGTTCAGTCTACTGTAGTTCATATAAACCAGAAGTGTGACTGCACCCTGAGAACTTTCCATTAAATCTAGACAAATAAAATAAATTCAGACATTTCACGACTCATTTAGACAGCAGAGTACACTTGCAAATACAAAATCTAAACACCAGATTCCACAAGAGGCAGATCAGCTCCGGACCATCTAGAGAGTTAAGAAGCAGATCATGCCGTACCAACATGAACAGAGCCCAATAAGAATCAATCAAGGTGCCTTTAATGTTCTTGAGGAGGAGGTAGACAGAAGAGACAGATAACAGTGATGTGGTAGTCCTACTGTGGTGAAGTTGTAGTCCTTAATAACAGTCCTGAATCACGTCCTGCTGAGGTCAGTTTGTATCCTCTCTGTGGTGATTTTTTTTCCCTTTGAGGTTAACGTGTCATCCGGTTTTGGTCAGACTGTAATTGTTTCTGTGGTTAAGTCCTGAATCTTCCTGGTTTGGCTACAATGGGGTTTGTGGTTTGCTAGGAGGAGGAAGAAGAGGAAGCAGGTGACAGTTTTATCACAGATTGTGAAGGCTGTACACAAACATACATAATCTGTGCCATGATCACAAACTATATACCATATATACGGCTTCTGTTCACATTATCGGACATCTCAAGACAGCAAGACTACAGCTGACCAAAATTATACTTTATGTACTAAAATCAAAAAGTGCAACTGTGAGAGAGCAGAATGTGGAAGAATTGAAGCTCAAAGGTCAGATCAGGAGTTCTACTACCATGCTAGTTGATATTATGGCAAACTGTGTGTTGTGCACCCTGAGTTCACTCTCAGGTGTCAGGCTGCCAATGCAGAGTTCTGCTCCAACATCCCGAGGCAGGGTCCTGAGGGGTTAGAGGATGACTTCCACTATGCAACCTAAGCCATGTTGGGCTGCACATGAATTTGAACACCCTGAAAGGAAGAGTAGCCAATTTAATCCGGTATAGTTATTTTTTCTATTTACTTCGAACTTTCAGACAATCAGCTTTTCACTGGTAATGTCTTGGATGTTTATGTGAACACCGCTTACATACCTTAAAGATATGTTATTCATAAAAGAAATCCAGATTAAGGAGTTTGGACCTTGACCCAGAACAAGAACAGTCTTCTATAAAAGCACGTCAGCACGATGCTTCAGTGGTAAGCCCTGTTGCATGTTCTCCCCATGTTTGAACAGCTTTTCTCTGAGAACTATGGTTTTGTCATAATTGCCATAACTGAAAACCAGGCTAGACTTATGCTCCCTGTTTAGGATAAGGACACTCTCACAAAATCCAGGAAGCCAGAAAGAGATGTTTCATCTCAATTGTTTTACTTCCTGGTAATATAAGTGTTATGGAAAAAGAAAAAAAAAAGTTGCTACATTGCACAGTACACAAAGCGTCCTTGCAATAATGTCACTATTAACATAATACTTTTTCTCTTAGCAAAATATGTTTGTCAGCAAGATTGCTGAATTTCATGAAATCTGTTTACTGGTTTACATTTGGTACTAAAGTTTGTATAATTTCTTATATTTACTGAAGATTATTTCCAGAAAGCTCTTTCCTGTGGGTGGCCAGTCAGAGGTGAGGTAATGTTAGCTACATGATTTTCCTAGTGTCAGGGGGATTACAGTGAGAGTAATCCATTGTCATTAGTTTAACAGGACCAAACTGGCATATATTGTTATTTCAGAATGATGTTTATAAGTAACAACAGGAAATCCTATGCTACAAACTGGGCTTTTCTTCTTCTGGGAGAGACTACCTTCCTTTGGTGTGGACTTTGGGCTTTGTGACTTGATGGACCTTTACAGAAAAGCTACATAACACATTAGAGGAAATGGATAAAACGGTTACAATGTTGGCACTTAAAATGATTTCTATGTAATTAATACATGTTTATGTGAATGAGATTGTCAAGACTGTTCTGGAACTTACAAAAACACTGCTTTGATTGCCTTTTTCCTTCCTTTTTCTTCTTTTATTTTCAGACATTTTTAAATCAAGGCTACATGAGGTACACCAGGCTAAGGTAAACTTCATGTTGAGGTCCATACTGGGATCTGAAATGGATAATCTACCTTATTGATAACACCACCCGCTTTTGCCAGAGCAATCACGTGACCGGAACATCTGGCCAAAACATCTGGTCAAGCTTACAAAGAAGCCCAATTTCCCAAATCTAACATTTACTGTTGAAAGCAGGTACAGAACACTCTCTCTGCTGTTGGCTTATTGATCTTTGATGCCATGCCTCTATTTTCTGTTTTTCGGGGTCAGGTTGCATTGATAGCAAACTATGCAGGGTATTATTCTCCCAATGTCTGCAACATTTTTCAGTTACCCGTGGGAGTTCCCAGTTTTCTCTTGGCTGAAATGGGATCTACAATCTGCATGGCTCCTTCGAGCTTGGATTGTACTGGAACCTTCCAAAGGACAGTACTCAGAGGGAATCTCTAATTAGATGCTCAAACCACCACAGCTGGCTGCTTTTGATGCAAAAGAGCAGCATCCGAGATCCTTACCCTACCTATAAGGCTGAGACCCAATGAAAGAAAGTCTAAAAATCAGTCCATAAAAAGTGGATTAGATCTTGACACAAAGAACTGCTAAAAGTAGAGGTACAGGGCAATACTCTTGCATTTTCACCAGTAGATGTCAGATTTCATATACCCTCAAAGATGTCGTTTTGATACAATTTCATGTAATTTTAAGAACAGCCTAGCTACAGACATAGACATAGTGGCAGCTTTGTTCCAGCACTAGTCTTTGAATTGATTGCAACTCTATGAGTAAGCCATAAGAGAACCGTTAATGTTTCGATATTCATCCAGTCAAGCTTGCAATGGAACAACCTGAGCTTTTCGAAATTTTTATATAATAGATTAGAGCTACAGAATTTATAGATTATTTTTATGTGGCTACTTAGCGGCCTATCCTTTCAATAGTCAAGGCCTGAACTGTTTGTTAAGAAAAGCAAACAGGAGAAGTGATAGACAATTTAGAGGTCTGGAACAAGTTTGTTTAGCCAGTACAAATACAGACTAGTATCTGTTCTAGCCAGTTTGCTTGCTACGGTCTGGACATTCTGTGTGCGCCTTTTTAAGAATTGATTTATAAATTTACCTTTACACAATCTTGGGAAAAACATGCAATTATGGCATCACCACATCAATTGGCCAAGTCCGGTTGCCTGTGACCTAACTGCCCCCTCTTCCTCTCCTTCTGTCTAGCTACTCCCTGTTCCAGCTGAGGTGGGAATAGTCTCAGTCTGGGAACTGTCATCCATACAGTATGAAATTGTAATCCTGTCGCAGAGAATCAATTTCAGTTCCAGAGGTTGTAGTCCTTTTGCTGATTTTGCAGTCCGTGTGATGGTGACTTCCTGCTAGGCCTCCAGATTTTGGTTCTGTTGGTGGAGGGAAGGCTAGAAGAACCAACGAAATGCCTCACTGGCTGGGACAGAGGGAGGCCGCTAAGAATAGGAGACAAAATGTGGCGTGAGACATAGGAAAACTGACAGTAAAATCGAAATGACAAAATAAATACACACCTAAATGTCTGTTTCTACTATTTCTTTCCTGAATCTTAGTCTTTTACCTTTGACTTTTTTTCAGTTAAATTGTAAATATTGGATCACATCAGCATCAACGCTGGCTCGCAGTTTCTGCTGTGTTTCTTGAACCGTTTGTGTGGGTAAACACATCCGCAGTGATGCAGGCTGTAGATCAAAGTCGGTCTGCTGCGACTATACTCTCCTTCCTCTGAAAAGCTGCCAGCAGAACTTCATAGAGTCAATATAGATTTCCTGTCTTGTCACCTTGTGATAAAGTTTAATTTCATTATAATTTGGGGTTTGGGATATAAATTAACTTCGAAAAACAGCAAATCTCTTTGACTGTGTGGATACACAAACTATCACTGGTTTAGTTTAATACTGAGATAATCTTAAAAAAAAGAGGGTTTGTTGAAAGAAGAGCCACCAGTCACAAAGTAAAGTATTCATCTGTAAAGGGAAAGCATGTAAAAACAAGTTCTTTAATATAAATTAAAAGGTGACCCCAATAATGAAACAGTCCCCAGCATTTTTGGGGGTGTGGCCTCTTTGAGAGATGGTTGGCGACACAGGTTCAGCTCCGCTACATTTGGACTGTTTGATCTCTTTGAGCCTTTTGGAGGATATTATTGCAATTATCTGATGATTAATATAGTCGTAATAGACTAATATATTTCAATGCAACTTTTCCTGTTGCTTTCGATCTTTTAATAAGATAGTAAGATAATAAGTTTCTTTTATGGTCCATGAAATAGTCTTTATACACCCCTGTACAGCTGCAATTCTGTATGGTCAGTGGTCTGTGGTTTTCAGTAGCGATACATTGTAGATTGACAGAGCCATATGTGACAATTTCGCTATTTTTAACCACCTATGACACATGTACTCTTCTTCAGTGTGAAACTGAAAAATATGTTTAAGAAAAAAACCTGAAAGACAAAAATGTTACTTCTCAGAATATACTACCACTTCATTTCCTTTATGGTGGTTTCCATCATATTCAACAAAATATGAGCTCAGTATTAAACTGGCTAAGTTTCATGTGACTATAATAAAATGCTTTCCCTTCATATGCTCTGGGTAAAAGAAGGCGTAGAAAAGTGCAGAACCAGTCAAAATGTGGGAGGTTTTTGTAAGATGTTTAAGATGTTGTGCAGTCTCACTTGAAGCATAATTTTTCAATCTGCATAATTGTTACATTGCTGGGGGGGTTTTTGTTTGTTTTTTCTTTTTTAATCTTCGATGGGGTTTTTTCACAGTTCTCCCATTCCTGGTGAACTCCTGTTGCTCCTGTCCTATTCTGACCTACTTGTCAACCAATTAGCATTTGGCAGATGCAAATGTCATATGGTAGCAATCTGTAGTTAGGATTTTGGAGGCCAGGATGGGAGCACGTCTGCGGTTGAAAACCCTTCTCTGCTCACTCCGTGAATAGAAAAATGTTTGAAGTGAAACCGAGTGTAAAAAACAATGAAAAGTTTCCACCGCTGCCATGATCTCTCTTTGTATTTTATAACTTCACTCTTCTCTTTGGCTGGCTAACGGACCAACAAAACAAGCAAGAATGGCCCACAGACCAGTTGTACCACTTATTTGTACACTGGCGCCACTGCAGGTAGAAGGGCCATCCTTAGACTCGAACCATAAATTCTGCGTAATGAGGGACATGTGGTCACCCTACCTGCTAAGAGTTGACCATCGAAGAAGTCTGTGCTTCAGTTTTGGTCAGTGACACTCACTAATTAGCACAGTTAACTGATAACTCAATTACATCCTCTCATCCAAATATGGTCGCTTCTAGCTCCACAACCGCCAACATGACGATGGACATGAAGTTGAAATTAAGGCTTCAAAACTGGACTTCTTAAAAGTGACGACGCCTACATATGCGGGGTATGATATCCTTGCATATGTTGCATCGAGTGCACTGAAATCAGCTGTGACTGGTTTTGAAATCACTTTGAAGTTAGTGGCCAGTTTGCTATGGGCTCTGACAGGTTATCCTGCTGCAGAGAAAGGTGGAGAAAACTACCCAGGGTGCTTTGCTGTTCATCTCACAGAGTAAACTTGGTGCCAGGCTGAGAGTTTGTCAGGTCGACATCAAAGAGAGCGGAAAGAATGAGGCAAGAGTGTGAAACCACCTGCTGACACACACACAGAGAGGGAGAGAGAGAGTTGCCCTCACAAACATTCACATACTTTGTAACACACACACACACGCCGCTGTCACTTGCCGTTAGCCTCCACAGGTCCAATTAGCGTGTAATTGAGGAAGATTATGGCTGCTAATTCACTCTCTTCCCATCACACACACACACAGTGTTTCAGCGCGTGTCCTCACAGCACATGTGTGCAGATGAGGGAATAATTAGTGATAGTTTGTAGCGATTCCCACAGGAAGTGCGTGTGCGTGTGTGTGTGAGAGAGAGAAAGGGAGAGAGATATATAGAGTCATCAGTGAGGTCGAATGCTGGTGTCAAAGAATTATTGATCGCCACTAATTCTTATTGCGCTCACACACTCTTATACACACGCACGCACACAGCAGTGGTAGATCACATAAATATTCGCTGTTCCCTCCCTCTCGCCCGGCCGCTTTATCACCGTGAATCAGTGTTGGTGTGTGTGTGTGTGTGTGTGTGTCTGCTGGCGGCTTGCCAGACCTCAGCAGGGACCGAGCTCTCGCATTTCACCACCCACCATCTGCACAGCACTCACACACACACACTCAGCAGGGTGAGCGATGCCTTCCAGCTCGAGCATCACTGCCAGTGATCTGGGTTAAGTGAGCCAGGACACACACCGAGACACACACGCACACCGAGATGCACACACACACACAGACAGAGATGCGCACACACACAGAAGAAAGAGAAGATGAGACATACATTTGCTAACGTCCAGCCAATGCTGTGCGTGTGCACGTGTGTATGCGTGCGTGTGCGTGCATGAACTCACCTCCAGCACCCCCCCTCCTCCCCCCGGCTTCTTCTTCAGCTCCTCGCACTTTCTGAACTTGCAGATCTGGTGACCCGTCTTCCTGTTGCGGCACGATGAGCAGACGCCACAGTTGATGAGCCGCCTGCACGGCCCGCACACGCCACACCGCTTCCTCTTTCTTTTAGCCACCGTCCCGGATGACGAAGATGATGATGACGACAAGGAAACGGCCGCCGCTGTCACGCCTGATGATGGGGGCGAGGAGGAGGAGGGGCAGGGGGAGGAGTTGGCATGCTGCTGGCAGTCTGTTAGCGCCCGCTGGCCGCCTGTCATCTGAAAGGCGCTGCTAGCGTCTGAGATCCCGCCCCCTGCTGACCCCATTGCCATAACAATGACCCCGGGAGGTAGTCCCAGCCCCCCCAGGAAGCTGCCACCCATAACCCCTCCTCCGTTGCAGCTGCCACCCTCTGATAGGCCTATCATGTCCGCGTGGGTGTGTCCCTGCTTGTTCATGACGCCACAGTCTGTTCCGCCACTGTATCCAGGAAGGAAGTTCCCGTTGCTTGATGCCATGGCGTGATGGTGTGCCGTTCCCTGTGAAACAGGAAGTGAGGCAGTGTGTCCGTGTTTCTCAGCCCCTCCACCGTCACTGCTCCCACCACCTCCTCCCCCTCCCGACCCACTGTTGCTGCTCTGGTGCATGCTGGTACTATGGGGGTGCGAGGATGTCATGTGACCCGGCGTCGCAGAGGGGTGATGATGGTGGTGGGGGTGGTGCGTCGGCGTGGCCGCCACGGGTTTAGGTCGGCCCCAGAACATTGCCGCCGGGTGGTTCATGTTCATGTTCATGTTGTCGTGGCAACCCCAGGGCGTCGTCGCCATAGCCCCAAGTCTGGCAGCGGTGGGAGGGAAGATGGGGGCGGCCGCGGCCAAGCGGGCGGCCAGTTTGGCTGACTGAGGGAAGTTTGTAACGTTCATGTTCATATTGACGTTGGTCTTGTAGAAACTGGCGATGGAGGAGCGGTACCGATCCATCTCTGTAGTGTAGTCCAGCATGGGAGCCAGGCCCGACACCTGCAGGACATAGCACCAATCACTGTTATCAATACCAGCCATAATCAATTTAAAAAAGCACACGGATAAAGTGGCTTTACAGGGAGGTTGGTGGGCAGAGCTGTCTTCATGGAGCAAAATACAAAGGACAGAGCGGTTCACCTGTTAATGGAGCCTCAAATATCAGCAAACACCAAGGCGACAGAGTTGATACTATGCCTAATGACGACTGCTAAAAGCTGGCTACACACCAACAAGTCCACCTTTGAATTGCCCAACAAAACCAAAATGAAGGTGTTGGAGTGGCCTAGCCAAAGTCCAGATTGAGCTGCTGTGGCATGACCTTAAACAGGCTGCTCATGCTTGAAAACATTCCAGTGTGGCTGAATTAAAACAATGCTGCAGAGTAAAAGTGGGCCAAAATTCCTCCACCATGACACGAAAGACTCATTGGCATTGCAGTCACTGCTTCCAAGGGTGGAACAACCAGGTACTGTTTAGAGCAGGGGTCCCCAATCCCAGTCCACGAGGGCCGGTGTCCCTGCAGGTTTTAGATATGTCCTTGTTCCATCACAGCTGATTTAAATGGATGAATTACCTTCTCAACATGTCTTGAAGTTCTCCAGAGGCCTGGTAATGAACTAATCGTGTGATTCAGGTGCGTTGACCCAGGGTGTTATCTAAAACCTGCAGGGATACCAGCCCTCGCGGACTGGGATTGGGGACCCCTGGTTTAGAGAACAATTACTTTTCACAAAGGAACTAGTGGGTTTGGATAGCTTTTTTCCTTAATAAATGAAACCATCATTTAAAAACTGTGTTTTGTATTTACTCAGGCTATCTTTGTCTAATATTGACATTAAATCTAAACGATTTACCGAATTTCCCAGAGGGATTAATAAAGTTTTATCTAATCGAATCTAAAAAAAAATCCAAGACATATATGCAAATCGCTACAAAATCTGGAAGGGAGCAAATACTGTTGCACAGATCTGTTCCACGTTTTCCTTCCTTCACAGCTCACAAAGAAATATCCGCTGTATTCACCAGTGCAGTTTTATTCATCTCTATTATTTGCCTACAAACATTCGTTCATGAGAGCCAATCTAAGAACTACTTTATTCCAAAGTACAACTCTTAATGAACAGTACCACATTCTGTCTTTGTAGTAAATCCATTTTTGCCTAGACTTCGTCTGTCGTCTCACTGCAGGAAACATTTATTTTGCAGTTGGTCTGACCACACCGTCGCTGTATTCTCTGGAGCAGAGTGACAAGAAGGAAACTGAAAAGTAAAAGTTCTGTAAATGTGAGCATTAATTAAGCTGGCAGTCCCCCCCCCTAGCTGTGAAAATGTGGGGGTCATTTTCACAGCTAATGGATCAATCCTTAAAAGGCTTGTTTCGTTCTTTGAAAGTAACGCAGTGGATTGGACTAATGAGAAAGCGTATTGACCGAACAATCGACCAGCTGACCCTGAGATCGGCGCCCTCGCAGCAGAGCAGCGGTGGGTTCTGTAATTGATGCCTACCTGGATGATCTAATTGAGTTTTTGGCAATGACCCGAGGCCAGTTTCAACAGGAACCTTCTAAATTTAATTTGATTTAACCTTCGCTTCACCCGCTGATTCTGCAGCCCTGCACTGGGAGACCAACATGGATGCAAAAGTTTACACGTCAACTCACCTGTCCCTGTCCACCGTAGCCATGGTGATTTGGGTGATGGTGCGAGGGGGCTGAGCTTCTCTGGAGCATCGAGGAGAGGTCACTGTCCACACACACGCCACTCGTCATGCCCGACATGACCTCACGCACACATATACATACAAGCGCACACACACACTCACTCACACACACTCAGGTGGGCTTTGTTGCACAGGAAGCTAGTTAGTTCTGCGTGGTCGCCACGTTTTGCTCTGAAAGTAAAAAGAAAAGTCAGGTGAAGGTGCTGCATTCAATAAAGAAAACCCTCACTCTCGTGGATCATCTTTTTCAGGCTCAGCAACAAGATTTTCTGTGGTTTTAGTCCCACAAATGCACAACTCTGTTGCTTGTGAAGCTCGCACACAAGAATTTCACTCACATGTACTGTACCAATGTACCTGCACATGTGATGTGACAATAAAAGTGATTTGATTTAATTTGATTTGACAAATGATCTACAGAGAGTATTTTAATGTAGCTGATTGATTGGTCAGTTAAGTCGGCAGGCCATTACCCTCAGTTATTCACATCTAATCTGAAAGTAAACCCAGAAAGTAAAGCCGTCAGAGGACATGAAAGACCGACTATCCTGTGACAGTAAGCGAGGGGAAATCCCTTAAGCCTGCATTCCCTCTGAGGTTCGGCAGGGGGCGACTGCTCATAGCTGCAAAAAGAAGTCTAACTGTGTAGAAGTCTGATTCTAACTCGATGTCTGACTTCGGCTAATGCTTTCCTAATGAATTTTAAAAATTATAGGAAATTTAGTCGAGAATAAGCTCTCCTCAAAATCATCACATCAACAGCTCACTTGGTTTCAAAAACCATGATGGCAGCGCACAAAACGCTCCAACAAACTACCTGGTGACATCACGGTGGCTACGTCTTGTCTTTTATATGGAGATGGCGATGACACAAGGCTGCAAACAAAAGAGGAAACAAAGAACAAGCTGCCATCTTCTTCGTCTTCCTTTGTGGAATTCCCTTTTCCTCAGGTGATGACGTGCCCTTGAGCAAGCAAGCGCCGAATCCCCACCAGGGACACCGCAACATCCGACATCGAGTGAACTGAGGCCTCTATTTGTAGCTCGTCAGCGTCGGTTTCAAGGCCAGGTCGTGACCCCAGTGCTTCCACGGAGGGCACTCAATAGGCAAAAAAGTTCACGTAAGGCAGATCTCAGGTCCAAGCAGAGGCCTCGAAATATCAGAAAGGGTGGAATAATCTGATTATAAGTGACCTCTGACCTCTCGGTGTGCACACGCACAAACTCACACACAAATGGTTAAGTCCAACTGTAAAGGAGTCATTGTCGTTTGTGAGCGTGTGCAGAATAAACGGGCTGCAAATGTGTGAGCTTGAAAATGTGTTTGCATGGAGAAAGAAAGAGACTGAAATTGTGTCCCTGTGTGTGTGTGTGTGTGTGTGTGTGTGTGTGTGTGTGTGTGTGCATGTCTATGTGAAAAGAATTGAATGTGTGCAGCCTCAAATGTGTGTGTGCGTCCGTGCGCTCTGCTCTGCGTGCGCAGCCAGTGTGTACGTCAAGCCTGTGTGTGTCTGTGTGTGTGTGTCTCTCGCAACATCCCCCCCCCCCCCTTCCTCACCACCACCACTCTCCCACTCCCCCGAGGCGTAACTAATTACCCTGTCTGGTCAACCGGGCTGGCGCGAGCTCCGACAGAAGGTCATGGTGGCCACCGGCCGCGAGGGGGGAAAACGGCTCTCCCACGCGACACATTAACACCTCCCCTCCTTCCTCCCCCCCCCCCCTCCCCCGGCACAGCACGAGAAAGGAAAAGGAAGGAGGGAAGAAGGAGGAGAGGGAGGGGGGAGGGTGAGTGTTGGGGGGGAGGGGGGTCAATCAAAAAAAAAAAAAATAGCCAGACTCGATAACGAGCGGTAAATACCGTGAACACAGCATGCAGTCCGACAGAGAGAGGAGGAGTAAACGAGAAGATGGACGGCGCTTGCTGCTGCTGCTACTTACCGGGCCCGCGAGGAGGAGGAGGTGGTGGAGGAAGAGGGTGATGAGAAGAAGAGGAGGAAGGAGGAGAAGAGGAAGAAGACCGTCTGGGAATTAGCCCGCCACGGATCATGGCTGGCGGGAAGGAGACAGAGAGAGAGAGGAAAGGAGAGGAGAGGAGGGGTAGGGGGGAGAAAGGAGCACCGGGAGGGATTTGTCGGTCTGTTGGTACCGAGGAGAGGAGGAGGAGGAATGGAGGGGGGGGGAGGAGGAGGAGGAGGAGGGGGGTAACGGATAACGGGGGGCGGATGGATAATCACCTGGGCTTGGCACAAGCCAGTGCGAGGCAGGGAGAGAGACACACACAGAGAGAGAGAGAGAGAGGCGTTAAATTAGCCCGGGTGAGGCGAGGAGGAAGCAGCTCTGTGGAGACCCTGCAGGGGTGGGAAAAAGAGACGAGCTCGAGGAAAGGAAAAAAAACGGCACCATGGGAAGAAAGGAGAAGGACGGGGGAGAGGGAGGGGGTAGGGGGTGATGAATAATGGCGGAGGTTATGAACGGATACGTGCGTCGCTCTTGCGACAGAGTGAAGGGAGCGAGGGAGGGGGGAGGGTGGTGGCAGGGGGTACACACAACGCTGATGTTCAGTAACAGGGAGGGGAGGTGTGTGTGTGTGGTGGCTTGTGCCCTCCGCCGTGTCTCCTGCTGTCAGCGGCGCCCGTGGCGACGTGCCGTGGCGTGTGCGCAGTGTGAACGGTCTGATTGGCACTGAGGCGAGGTGAGGCGAAAACAGGAGGCGCGAGACCCTGCAGATGATTGGCTGCCTGCCGGTAACAGAGAGAGATGGAGAGACCTTAGAAACCACACGGAGAGAGAGAGCTGAGCGAGGAAACACTGAATGAATTTACTCGATATTTTTGTGACAGTGTGGATGATTTTAACTGAGTCCTGTGACTTTGTTGGATTGCTGTTGTATTATTAGTGCGATTGTTTACTACATTTTTGTTAATGTGGACTTGTTGGACCCAGACGTGCCCACATTTAAAGAGGTCGGAGGGTAAAGTTATCAGAATGTTGTGGTCGTTACTCAAAAAGTTTAAAGCGTTAAACATTACTTGTTACTTTCCTTAAAAGCAATGCAGTGTGTTGCTTATTTACTCTCCAGAGAAACTAATTTGGTTACTGTTACTTTTGCTTAACTCTGTAACATGAACTTAAACACACTGTCACATAACGTGATAACAATATAAACCTGAGGCTACAGTTCCACGCACCGCCACAAACCCCTATCCTCATCATATATGCTAATGAGAATACACATATGATTTTTCTTACAGTACAAACACAAAAACAACAACAACAAACTTTGAAGTGATTGCTGGTGCGTATAAAGCACCTTTCCGCTTAGTCTGGGGAGTTATTTCACCCGCACCTTGTCTAACAATTATACACACCCACAAACACACACACACAAGCTCATCAGGTACGGTATCTTGCCCAAAAATATTTTTTTACATAAAGAGTAGAGCAGCCAAGGACAGTAGACAACCTGCTCTTCCTCTCCGCTACAGCAGCAAAGCAGCTTTGCATTGACTCAGAATCGAACCCGGATCAACTGCTCTAACTACGGCTGCAACGATTCATCGAGTAATTCCAGTAATTTGATTATAAAACTCTTGACACAGACAGTGCATCATTTAACACATGACTCTGCAGTATGCCGATGTGTTAAATCAGCAGTCCCCAACCTTTTTTGTGCCACAAACCGGTTTGTGTCCGATGATACTTTCACGGACCGGCCTTTAAGGTGTCGCAAACAAATACAACAAAATAAAACCAGTACCGGTACCCAAAAAAAGATTTCTTCATAACACACAGGAAAAAACCCGGGGAAACCGAGTCAATGATAAAAATGATTTAAAAAAATAACGATAAAAAACAATAAAAACCCTGAAAACAGTACATTTCACACCCAAGCCTCAACTGTCATGGCCCGGTACCAAACGCCTCACGGACTGGTGGATTGGGGACCGCTGTGTTAAATGATGAAAAGACAAACATTTCATTCTTGTAACTAAAAACAGCTCTGCAGTAGGAACATATTTAGGAGCAGTGTTTGAATAAAAAGTCTGAAAACATTAAGCCCACACAGCCCCCAGTTTTAAACAAAAACACAGATAACATAGCAGCAGTGATGATGACGCTGCCACAGTTTTTTTTAATGAGATGGTAAGCTCAAACTGAGTAAAAGAAAGAGTGTTTCTAGTGTTTAAAACAGAGGCCCTGTTCCTGTAATTACCATTAAAATCTTAACTGGGAAAAAGCTAGCAGGAGTCCTTCATCAAACCACCTGATCAATAAACTCCGACATGAAGAAAAGGAAAAGGAAACTGGCATTTCCCTCCACCACTGTTTGTTTTACACAGCAATAAGTCTGCAGTAAGCCTCCAGAAGGTGTATTCAAATGTTATATGGAAGCGATACCTCCAGCAAATAGTGGTGACTCTAAAGGGGGGCATGGGGTGTACTAGTCCAGATTTATTTCAAGGCGTTCGTACCATTTTTCAGATTGAAAGTGGAGTAATATAAAATATTTTATCAATTAAACTGGATTCGCGTTTAAAAATATAAAAATAAAAGCTTTTTTCACAGGCCAATAAAAATGTACATGGGCAACTCTGAGCCACTGACGTGAGGGTTGTTGTTCGGTTGGACGCTATTAATTAACGTCTATATCATCATAGCGTCTGTTTTCCGCAGGACAAAAAGTTGCCTCCAAGAAAACAGGCAAGAAAACAGAGTAAAGGTATGCTTTATTTTCGATTGCGTATACATCTTATTTTATTTGCCTTTGCCCTTTGATCGTACTTGAGATTATTTATATATTTTTGAATTTAAGAAAATGTTTTCAGTATGAGATGTACATCCAATCAAAGAGTTTAGTTTTGTTGGTTTTTTATAAAAAATCAATTTTATGCAGTTAAACTTTAAAACATTGTAATTTCTAAAATGCAAACTAATATGCAGTTCATTCTGAAAGACCTGTGGGTTGTTTTTTTTTCTTTCTTTGAATGGGTTTTATTGCTCATTAATAAGACAAAAGCATTTCTTATCCGATTAAAAGACGGACTAACTGATAACTAACTCGATTACCAAAATAATCGATAGCTGTAGCCTTAGCTCTAACAAGTATACCACCAATACTTAAAAATGCAGGTCAAATGGAGGCTCCAGTGTCCAAGCCTAATTCCTCATCACTGCCTTTGTTACCTGTTGAAGTTCAGGCTCTGGCTGCTGGGCTCAGGTCTGCATACACTCAGCTTTGATGTCACTCTAGGATCTTCGCTAGCGTTATGTTATTATTGTCTGTGCAGATATCTGCTGAGGACAAAGGTTGTGCTAGTAGCACAATGAATTTTTTGACACAATTTGCATGCTCTTGTTTTTTTGTACATTAACAATAAAAGCAATAAAAACTTTTCACTCAATTGGAGCTCTAAATTAGCTTTTTACACCAAGTAACAGACATTCAACATTTACATTCAACATGTTAGACAACATTGTTTAACATTTGCACTCACTCACATGAAAGCATTAGGGTTCAGTATATTGCCCAAGCTCACTTAGATATGCAGAGTAATCAGAGTAACCACTCACTCACTGATAGGCAGTGTTGAGTAAGTTACTTTAAAATAGTAACTTAGTTACATTACTAGTTACTTCTCTCAAAAGTAACTCAGTTACTTCAAGTTACTCGTTACTTTCAAAGTAACTAGTTACTAGGGAAAGTAACTTTGGTTTTACTCAGAATTCTCTTGTTAATGTGTTTCTTCCATAACATTGCCAGTCTTCTAGCTTGCTTACTTGCCACAGGTGCACTGTGCCACCTACCAATAGAAAGGAAAAGATAATGTGCATATTTCCACGAGAGAAATCCCACGCCTGGACCGTCATTGACTACTGCCATGATTCTAGCCTACGTCACAGTGTCATGTGCGCCTTTTACATCCAACACAAAAACTGCAGTCGTGGTGCTTTCGATTGTACTCAGAACTCGGAAATTCTGCCTTCTGAATAGGAAGATGTAGGTAACACCAGACTGCACATGAGCTGCATACAGGGCTGGACTGGGACAAATAAATCGTCCCGGGCATTTTGACTAGAGACCGGCCCACCATTATAGGAAAAATCATAAAGCCTTTGAATGAAAATAAACACTGTTGTGACAGTGATGTACACTGTTTTGATGGTATATATGCATCAATCTATCAATCGTTTGTTGTAAGATTCAGATAATTATTTTTTAAAAGCTAGACATTTTAAATGAGAATAAGATAGAAAAGTATTTCCTTGTGCCCACCTCTCCCTGTTAATGCCCTACCTGGCCCCCTGGCAACACTTTGCTAGATCCGCCCCTGCACAGTTACCAGCTGTCAGCTACCTAAAAAAGGATCCTGGTGTTATTTGTCTCTCAGAAACAGTTCATAACTTCCCTTCAACTCATTCATGTCACCTAAAAGGTAAACCTGTTTCTCCATCACCTGTTCAGCTCTGATGATCCAGTAAGGACATCTCCTGGTTTCATCTTCATGTTTCCCTCTCACCACATATCCAAACCGATATCATGACCAGCAGCGTTTTTGCAGCTGTGGCTCCAGCAAACATCAGCTGATAGTAGAAATTAATATTAAATAAATTCTAACAACAGCTGATCGAGCTTAAACGTGCTGCTGTTGTTTAGCGCGACATCCGCTGGTTTCCTCTTTCGGCGCAAAGTGGGAGATAAACAAACAAGAGAGCCGATCAGCTGATCACTGATCAGTTTTCATGATTTAAGTACAAACGGGAGAGGGAGGGGGAGAGAATGAGAGAAGAAGAGGCAGCTGTGCAGCATAAAGACAGAATAAATCCAGCTTTGTGTCTTTTTCATTGTAGCTGAATTACGGGACAAACTGTTCCTTTTCACCTCATTAAGAAACGCGTAATATTTTCTCTGAATACCAGACGGGACGGTTGGCAACTCTAATAACTTATGAACAAAATAAAGTTCAACATCATTAACTTCATAGCACCCACCCAGCTGTATAGAAACTCCGTCATGCTAGCTAGCACGCAGTTCGGAAAAAGTCAGAATAACGAAAATAAACTCCACCTAAACTTGGTTCATATCTGACCCAGAGAGACTGCAGGTCATAACTTCTTACCTGAAGTTCAGTTCACACTTGGACCGGCGGCCGCCTCGGGTCTCTTTTCCTTCATCCACCTGCTGGCCTCCACCACTTGCTAATGTTACTGAATCTGTGGAAGCTCCGCGATGCCACCACACGAAGTAACGAGTAACGACCCTATCTAAATCCCAGTAACGACTAACGCGTTCCTGATTTTGGCATAATAACTAGTTACCGTGCTCGTTACCACAATAATAACGTAGTTACTGTAACGCGTTACTTAATAACGCGTTAGTCCCAACACTGGTTATAGGAAAACTTTCCCCCCACCATTTGTGTGCCCTTGGCAATTCCAAGAAGAAATCAAGGAAAAGAGGCTGTAGAGCCCACTCTTCCTCCTGAGTTACAATCTCAAAACAGTTTTACTTTGGCCAGGAATCACACCTGCTTGGAAGGCAACTAAGCTAACTACACATCCAGTGCTGAAACATACAGATAGAAATGGGACATACAACACTGCAAGGTGAACTGCTAATTACTGTCTTTGTTACCTTTTTAAGTTCAGGCTCTGCCTGCTGTGCTCAGCTTGGCTACATTTGTGTTAGCAGGCTGTCTGTGCAGGTGCTTTCACAGACATGCTAACACATGCTAAAAGTTGTGTTGGCAATCAAATGTAGTTGTTTTGTGATCCAGTTTGCACTTTACCATTACAGTCCTGTCTTTTTATGCAATAAAAGCCTGCAAGTCCACTCCTCAAAAATTGTAGATTGCTCCACTGTTTTCCTCCTCCCGCCACACAAACTGAAATCACTTGATGCTATCGTAAAAAACACTTTGCAGTATTACAAGTAGCTCAAAGGTCACAACAAATAATAGGATGTCAAAAACACTATATGGAAAAAATTATGTGATATGTCAGTGAGTGAGTAGTGTTGGTATGTTTGCATGTGAGCACTTGTGATAAATGAAATGCTGCTTGAGTGTAGAAAAGAAGCGCAAAGGGAGGACTGAGCAGCAATTTTCGTCTCTCACCTGCAGCAGAAAACAGAGACACAAAAGCTACGTCCACATGTACACTTGTATTTTGGCGAATGTGGCTTTTTCTTTGCTATATGTTTTTGTGCACATGTAAATGAAGCATATGAAAGACTCGGTTTTTACATTTACACACGAAAAAGGAAAACAGAGATGCTGTCTTGCGATGTTTTTGCCTTTATCTACTTTTTCTACTATCTAATACCAGGTTGAGATGCAAATGAGGAGACTTCACTCAGGCAAGTCTGCTGGACCAGACGGAGTGAGTCCCCTCGTCCTCAAGACCTGTGCCCCCCAGCTGTGTGGAGTCTTTCATAAACTGTTTATGCTGAGTCTGAGTCTGCAGAGGGTCCCGGTGATGTGGAAGACATCATGCCTCATCCCTATTCCAAAGACGCCACGTCCCAGTGGCCCCCAGGATTACAGGCCCGTGGCACTGACCTCCCACATCATGAAGACCCTGGAAAGGCTCATCCTGGACCAGCTGCGACCCATAGTAAGACCACATCTGGATCCCCTTCAATTTGTTTATCAGCCTCATCTTGGAACTGAGGACGCCATCATCTACCTGCTCAATCGTGTCTACACCCATCTGGACCAGCCGGCGAGCACTGTGAGGGTCATGTTTTTTGACTTTTCCAGTGCTTTCAACACCATCAGGCCAACCCTCCTGGGTGATAAGTTAACAGTGATGCAGGTGGATGCTTCTCTGGTGTCCTGGATTGTTGATTACCTGACAGGAAGACCACAATATGTACGTCTCCCACAGTGTGTATCTGACAAGGTAATCAGCAGCATAGGGGCACCACAGGGGACTGTCCTCTCCCCCTTCCTCTTCACCCTCTACACCACAGACTTCAGCCACTGCACAGAGACCTGCCATCTTCAGAAGTTTTCTGATGACTCTGCGGTGGTTGGATGCATCAGCAGGGATGATGAGACAGAGTACCGGGCTGTGGTCGACTCCTTTGTCACGTGGTGTGAGCAGAATCATCTGCAGCTCAACGTGGCAAAGACCAAGGAACTGATCGTGGACTTCAGGAAGACCAGGAAACACTTGACCCCTGTTTCAATCCAGGGGGTCAGTGTTGACATTGTGGAGGACTATAAATACCTTGGAGTACACATTGACAATAAACTGGACTGGGCTAAAAACACCACAGCACTTTACAGGAAGGGCCAGAGTCGTCTCTATTTTTTGAGGTCCTTCAACATCTGCCAGAAAATGCTCAGGATTTTCTACAAGTCTGTTGTGGCCAGTGCGATCCTCTATGCTGTTGCATGCTGGGGGAGCAGGCTGAGAGTCGCAGATGCCAACAGACTCGATAAACTGATCCGTAAGGCCAGCAATGTTGTGGGGATGGAGCTGGACTCCCTCAAGGTGGTGCCGGAGAGGAGGATGCTGTCCAAGATAAAGACAATGTTGGATAACACCTCCCACCCACTCCATGACATGTTGGTCAGTCACAGGAGCTCGTTCAGTGAGAGACTGAGATTACTGAAAAGCACCACTGAACGACACAGGAAATCTTTCCTGCCTGTGGCCATCTCCCTGTACAACGCATCCACTTAACACACTGTTTACTGCTACAGCTACACATGTTTCTTTTTCAGCTATTTATTGATAAGTGACTTTTATGTATATATATATATATATATGTATATATTGTGCTATTCTTAGTGTAGTGTATGTCTTGTTAATGTTAGTTTATAATGGAGCACTGTAACAAAAAATAATTTCCCCTAGGGATCAATAAAGTATTCTGATTCTGATTCTGATTTTCAGTCAGATTAGGGTTATATGTTTGTTTGGGTCTTGACAACGCTTGAGATGGGTTTTTCTTTTTAGTTTTATGTGGATGGGGGTATTTTATTTAAAGAAACTTGGGGGAGCTGTTTTAAAAATTAACCGTGTACTTGTGGATGAAGACAAAGGCAACTGCGACCCAAGAGGTGAGCTCTTTTTTTTTTCCAGCATCTAGTCATTGATCTAAAGGATACTTTAGGACACATCACTTATCCTATTTAGCCTATTAACTTTACAACACAGCTGAATCTATAATGCTGACAGAAAGAGGGGATAATTGTAAAATGCCAACATGTTCAGTTGTTACATGTTACCAAGCCAAGAAGAAGGAGACAAAGGAGACACTGATACTTGATACAGACACATAGTATAATATAGTAAACACCAGTATGAAATGTAAAATTTGGTTCTAAATTTCTTTGTCTAATGTGTATAATGACAAAATCACCAGGCAAAATAGGTACACTCGAATAAGAGGATAACTCTTATTTAACTACATTCAAGTACTGCATAAATAATTTTAAATAGGGCCTAAATTGTAGGTATTTTACAGGAAAGGAGAAACAAATTATACTGTAATTAATTTTTCAATACAGTGGTCCCTCACTATAACACGTTTCACCTTTCGCTGCCTTGCTATTTCGCATGAAATTTTGCATGCTTTGTTTTTTACTGAGCCCCGCAGGGGACATGGGAGAAAAGAAATGAAGATGAACTTTTGCGAGATCTCGCAAAACTTCAAACTGGTGGGTAACAGACATCTCCAAAAACGTTGGAGCACCTTTGCAAATATATGATGTCTTGATAAACCAAGCAGATATTTGAAGTGTACACAGCTAGATTCTCGCCTGAAAAGGCTGGCCCACAAAGGACACATTTGGAGCAGCCTTTGAATTGGGCCAGCCTTCGTCGCCTGGGTCGTCAGCTTCAAGCTGGCAGCCTCTGAAGGATGCAGCCTATTTTGCGAGATCTCGCAAAACGTTTGCGAGATCCCGAGTTACTTTTGCGAAATCTCACAAAAGTTCATCTTCATTTTTGTTCTCCCATGTCCCTTGCAGGGCTCCGTAGTTTTTTCTTTTTCTTCTTCTTCTTTTTTTTTTTTTTTACAGCACATTGTGTTCTGCATCCTGATTGGCTGTAGACCAGATAAGAGAGAGATAAGATAAGATAAGACTTTATTAATCACTCGGGTGGGTTCCTCTGGGAAATTCGGTTTCCAAAAGCACAGCACCGACAGAAGTTACAGAGTTACAGAATGTTATATATATACACACACACACACACACACACACATATAAATACAGAGACATATATAAATAAAATATACGAAGGGGATAAATAGAATAAATAGGAATAAAAATAAAAATACAAGTGAATTGCACATTTCAAGTATTGAGGTCTATTGCACCGTTGACTATTAACAAGAGTATTGCACTAAAAGTATTGCACAGTGAAGTGAAGAGGCACTACAGCTTAGTTGTTCCCCCCTCCTTTGTCCTCCTGTTTCCCCTCCCTCTCCCCTCCAGAGAGGAGTTAAACAGTCTGATGGCGTGTGGGACAAAGGAGTTTTTAAGTCTGTTAGTTCTTGTCTTTGGGAGAAGCAACCTGTCACTGAACAGACTCCTCTGGTTGTTTATGGCCGTGTGCAGAGGATGCCCAGCATTGTCCATAATGTCCAGCAGTTTTTTTAGTGTCCTTTTCTCTGCCACTGTCACCAGAGTGTCCAGCTTCATGCCGACCACAGAGCTAGCCTTCCTGATCAGTTTCTCCAGCCTGGATGAGTCCTTCTTTGCTGTGCTGCTCCCCCAGCACACCACAGCATAGAAAAGTACTCCAGCAACCACTGACTGGTAAAACATCCTCAGGAGCTTCCTGCAGATGTTAAAAGACCTTAGCCTCCTGAGGAAGTACAGTCGGCTTTGGGCTTTTTTATACAGGTGCTCTGTGTTGCATCACCAGTCCAGTTTGTTGTCCACCCACAGTCCGAGGTACTTGTACTTGTTGACCACCTCCTCCCCCTCTATCTGAACCGGCAGGGGACCTTCTCTGGACCTCCCGAAGTCCACAACCAGTTCCTTAGTCTTTGAGGTGTTGAGTTGCAGGTGGTTTGTGTGACTCCATGCGACAAAGTTCCTCACCAGACTTCTGTACTCCTCTTCCTGATCATCCCAGATACACCCCATGATGGCTGTGTCATCTGCAAACTTCTGAATGTGGCATAATTCAGAGTTGTAGCAGAAGTCAGAGGTGTACAGGGTGACCATTGTCAATCAATCTCGTGCCGTGTCTCCAGTACATTACAGAATGTGTCCAGCTTGTCAAGTTTAAATAAATCTTCGATCGCTACCAGTGTGGCTTTGAAGTGCTGTACTGTGTGTTTGTAAGTTTTCTCGCCAACAAACACAACAATGTCGATGAAACGTTTTGCACCGCCAAAGTCACCTGCGGGTGTCTTTGGTTTCATTCTATAATACTGGACTTATTTTTCTACAAAGGTTTGAACTTTGAGAGTCTTTAAACAAGAGAGAAAAGTGTGAAAATGTTCATGCCTGTCTGAGAAAAGTGTATAAAGTGTGTTGTGAGGGGTTCTACAGCCTTAAAACATCTATAATAATTGTATAAAAATAAAGTTGGCTACTTCGCAGATTTCACCTATTGCAGGTTAATTTTAGAACATAACTACCCCGATAAACGAGGGACCACTGTACTAAGTAATTTATTGAGAATTTTTCAGAAAAACAATATTTCCCCATTGGATAATCAGAAGAGAATGGATGAACGGATAATATTTCACCATTTTACTAGGGTGACCAACCGTCCTCTTTTTTGCAGTTGTTGACTTGTAAAAGCCTATCGTTTAAATATGTTAAAGTTTTCTTTAAGCAATTGTATTATTAAAGTTTTTCATGACTAAGCCAAATCTCCTCTTTTTTGGAAATCAAATGGAAATCAAAATATGGTCACCCTAATTTTACAAGACAAGTTTTCTTTACTTTATTGGGTGCAGCCCATATTATTGAGTCATTTAACCTGGACTGAATTCATGGTATTTTACCAGACGGGAGACACTCCTTTCCTGTACAGCTCTTTTGGTAGTTATGTTTAAACAGTGATTGCGAAAGAAAAAAAAAATCTTAGAATTTCTTAAACATTTCTTGCATTTTTCAACTGTCTTTTTTTCATCAACAACATGAAGTGCAGGTCTTCAGGGCCAGCTTATGTGATAGGAATGGAAAGTGCAGGGTATCAAGCAAGTCCAGGGGATCAATCACTGCTCAATCTCATCATAACAACTTTATTCTCTTAAACATTAGATCTTTAAACCATAGTCTAAGTGGATATATCACCTGAAACTTAGATTTGCTCTAAATCTGACCAGGCCTGCTTCAATTCACAACTGAAAAGTGTCTGTAGAATATTTTTGCCTGTACAGTATAGTTATTTATTTATTATTTTATTTTGTAACAATGGAAAAAAGTATTTACTCCTTTTCTGTTAGCTGACACCCATCCTAGAGTAAATAAGTGCAACAGACAGAAGTGGTACCAGCACGTACAGACAGATTTACACTTTAAAAGATTGAGAGAAACTGTATTGTGATCTAAGGAGCTTGGAAGGAAAAGCATCTGGACTTCTTTAACCTCCTAGAACCTGGCGTCCACATATGTGAACGTCACATTTTGGGTTGCCTAGACTAAAATATGTAAATCATGTAAATTGACAGAGTGAGTGCACAGAGGGCACCAAATTTTTGCAGAGTTGCCACAGACCTCCAAACTTCATGCGGTCTGCAGATCATGTGGATTTAGTCGTGAACCGTTTACCAAGCAGCGCGACCTGATTTCTGCTTGTCTAGTCTGCCATCTGGTGGAAAAAGGCGGTAAGTGCACGTATGACCGCCTGGGTCCACTTTTTTTCTTCTTTGTTTCTGTCTCAAATAAGCAGCTGCTACAAAGAAACCCCCGAGCTCCCCCGCTGCTGTGTTTTATCCATGCCGGCTCACTTACAGTCCGCCGGGCTTTGAGAAACACGCGCTTTAGGTACGTCCGTTACTTGGCTAGCCGAAGCTGTTAGCTTCCTCAGCAGCTACAACAGACTGCGACGTTTACGGTAGAGGGTGTTTGTGCGACCGCGTTAAACAGCTAACTAGCTTGAGCCCGCTGATGAAGTGCGGTTATAAAACAAAGGGATTAGCAATGCTGGCCTCGAGCTGTAGCAACACCTAATAACGGTCGCAGCTAACAGTTTTTACAGTAAACAAATGCTATGATGAAAAGCATTGCGTAGAAGTACTAGTATTGTGTTAATCACAGGATAAGTTGCTCTACTTTCCCCTCTGCTGATGTGAGCGTTGGTGGTATAGTGGTTAGCATAGCTGCCTTCCAAGCAGTTGACCCGGGTTCGATTCCCGGCCAACGCAAAGTCATTTTTTCACTAAAGTGGCAACTTTAGATTCTACTGTTAACAATTGCATATTTAAAAACGTGCTCACCCCAACGGTTTTCATTTGGTGTCTGAAAACTAGCGTCTGAAAACTTTTTGTGGGGGAAAAGCTTTTTGTGGTATGAAAACTAAAGTCATTTAAACACACTGTTAGAATTTAAAGCTACCCGGATTTTCAGGCACTAATGCAGGCACAATCAGCTGTCTATGTCCTGTTAATGGGGACTTTGGCACGACTGTCCTATCCTCTCTTGCTTGCCGTGATCAAATTCAGTGAGTGTTCATACCAACGGGACAGGAATTTTATTCTACAAACTTAAACATGAAGAGGAACTCATGACACTAAATACAAAATATATTTAAAAAAAATATAACTTGTCTCTTATGTTGTTCCTGCAGCTGCTGAATGAGCTCTGTTAGTACATGCCGACATGGGGAGGTATTTCCACAGCGAGGTGGACATTAAGAGCCCGTGGCATCAGGTGCTGGCTGCCTTCTGGCAGCGCTACCCAAACCCATACAGGTAATTAATGATTGTTTCAGTGAATATGCAAAGTAATTTCCATCAATGAATCTGATATTTTTCCCTTATAAAACAGTGAAAAATGTCACCTTATTATCTAGTACAATAAAAGAAAAAAAACACATTAGTCCATTTTCTCCAGACAATGGACAAAGTGGACCAAACTGTCGTGCTTTTATCTTGACTGCATCAACCCTGGGTGTTGTTTGGAGAACTTCAGTTTTTTAAACAATAAAAGACATTTAAAAAAAAAGAATGTGTGAGTGTCCTTAAAAAATAGATCTGTTTTGGTGTACCAGCACCCATGTACTCACGGAAGATGTCCTATACCGCGAGGTCACCTCCAGCAACCACCTGCTGTCCAGGCGACTGCTGACGAAGACCAACCGCCTGCCGGGCTGGGCGGAGCGGGTCTTCCCCATGCACATGGCTCGGGCGGTCTATGTCCTGGAAGATTCTATCGTGGACCCTCAGGCCCACACGCTCATCACCAAGACCTGGAACCTGAACCACAACACGCTGATGGTGAGATGCGCTCTGATTAGATCACTGTGGTTAATTAACCCCCCCACCCCCACCCCATGACAGATAGGATAGAGTTCAGATCGATGGTCTTATTGTCATCAAGTGATTTCTCCCACTTTGAATGGGGCAGTTTGCAGTTTGAGATAACCAATCAGAAAATGGCCACGAGCTGTGAATAGCATGAAAGCATGAGATCATGGTCATAAGAGGTGGATGTAATAGAGCAGACCTTCCCAAAGTGTGGGGCCCGCCCCCCAGGGGGGGGCGCAGAGCCATTGCAGGGGGGCGCGGTATGAAAAGGGGGGGGAGAAAAAACAAAACTCTTGGACACTGCTAGCACGGGGCGCCCACAGAAATGCAAAGCAGGAGATGAAGCATCGCTGAATATGTTTCCAAACCAACTTCATTCTAAGCCAAAGACTAGAAAATCTGGTGAAGCATATCTGCCCTTTGGTTTCACCTGCACAAGTGCCGAGGTAGGTCTCCCGTGCTTAATTGGTTTTCCCTGCGTTGGGAGCAGCACTGTGCTCTCCCTATCACGGACAAACAGTATCCCACAGTTGTTTATGTTTTTAAACCCATTTTGCACAGAGAGGCATTTTTTGAAAAATGCATTGATAGCAATGTTGAATATTATTACACATACAGTAAAATAATCACACCGTGACGCCTCTGCCTTTCTAAATGGAGGGACAGTAACTGCGTTTGCGTTTTTGGTGATTCGAAATGCTGTTTATGTGTCAACGAAACAGCTGCGTTTTCAAAAATACCCGTGTAGGTGTGGCCGTAGTGTAATAGTTTACTTTCTTACTGCCTGTAATTTATTTCAAGTTACTTGTATTTGCTTAATTGTTTACTAAATGTTTGAGGTGTGAAAGAAACCACAATGGAGCAAAATATGGGCGTGTGTGGTTGGAGGATGTGTTTGTGCGTGTGCGTGCGTGTTGTAAAACAAAGGCAGCAAAAAAGTTTGGGAACCACTGTAATAGAGGAACCAGCTGACATGGTTTGAGCACCTGAATAGGACATCTCCTGCACATCTAGACTTTGATGGACTAGGTCAGGGGTTTTGGGCATGTCCAGCTGTGAGGAGACCTGGGACAGAAACAGGACTGGACTGGGAATGCCTTGCTGGAAAGGCTGGAGATAGTTGCCTAAATGAGGCCATTCTCTCCACTTTTGCTCATCTCAGAAAGGACAAGAAAATGGATGAATTTGCAGATTTAAAGAACTGCACTGGACACAGGTATAAATGCTTTTTGACTGGAAAACTACAAGGCCTCTTACAGTCTGGTTGGTTTTAACATTTTCAGTATTTAACTAAGTTGAATATAATACTTTTTCCTGTGCTTGAACATAGTTTGTGTTTGGAGTAAAAACGGGCTTTTTTATACATTTTCTACCGTCTCTGCCTCTAAGACTGTTGTGGAGCGGTGTCTGTTTGAAGAGAACCATGGTCGGCCATCTTGGACCAAATTGAGGAGGGAGGCCTGGATCTCCACAGCTGTATATGGACTGGGTCGACCCATACAGGTATACACAAACATACAAATGTTTCAGTCCTAAGGAAAATTGGCCACCAAAACCCAAACTCAACCTACTATCACTTAAAGTATAAAGAACACACCAGCTTCTCTTAGTGTATTTCTAATAGAGATTGACAGACCACGTGACCTTCGTGCATTGCTTTGTGGGTACCCGTGGCAACAAAATCAAAACACTGCATTAAGCGCTAGTATTTCCAGCACCGGTAATCATTAATTCTGTGGTTTTAAACCCTACTTGCATTTTATTTACCCCAAAAACAGTTATGTACAAAACGACGGACAACACGGCAGGTCCGTACAAAGGTTGATAGAGGGCGCCCAGTCTGGATCGCATTCCAGCATTTTGTAGGCTGGTTTTCCTACAAAACATAACAAACATTAGCCCGCAAAGCCACAGTGAACAAAGCAGCATAGCGCAATGAATTCTATTCAAATCAATATAAGACTTACTTGTAACCTACATCAACAATTATGTTATGATAAATTACGTAATAACTACAACAGAAGACGTACCTTTGTGGAAATGCTTGGAGCAGACTAACATGTGAGCTGGAATGTTCTGAAACGTTATATTTGGTCTTCAAATTGCTGCAATCCAGGCCATACGTCAGCTCTTGTTACTTCGGAAACATGGCTTGAACAATTTCTCTTCCACGACGTAATCCCATAAACAATCTCTTTACCCGTCGGCTTCCCGTGGCTGTCATGCGACCGGCTATTGCAGTTAATAATACAACAGCTTCTCGCCATTTTTTGTGTTTCTTTTTATCGCTGTGTGACTGTTTTCATGTGAAAGCCTGCGTGCGCTAGTACCTCTTGCCACGAATTCCCAGAATCCTTTGCGGTTTTACCCCAGAATGACATCACATTTTCAATCTCTATAAAAGATCCCCAGTAATGGCTGGAGGTGTGGTCAACACGAACTTGATAACGGCTGCTTAGTTTGCCTTAATGTTCTGCATGTTTGCGATTATAATTTTATTCCATTATTTTTGCAGTTGGGTTGTTATGCTTGTTACATAGCTTCATGTTGGCTTAGCTAATATCTCGGTTACTCCTTGGCAATGCAGGTCATAAATAAAACCCCTGACTAGTTAGCGAGTTGTTGCTGGGGAAATTCGTTGCAAAGAGGGTGCTGCACCAAAATTCTGTCTGCGATTGGTTTGGTCTCTTATCAGATTGTCCATTGTCGCCCATAGTTTGCATGGAAGATGTCTGCAAACACTCAGAAAATTGTGAAGTAATACCTCCTGGCTCTCAAGCCAAGCCAAGATACCAAAACCAACTATGTGACACTTCGTCAGTATCTATATACAGCTAACGTATGGTGCGGGTATTTATCTTTGACTAATTCTTTGTCTTTCTCCGCCAGGAATTCGGTCTTGCCAGGTTTAAAAGTAACCAAGCTAAAGCCATGAGAGGGCTGGAGTACTCTCTCTCCAAGCTACAGAGTAAGTCACAAATACATGCACACACACATTTGTATTTCACCTCTGAGGGCTTCACCAAAACCTGAAGCTTAATTACCACAAGCTATGTGTTTTTGTACAAAAGTCCTGAAACTGTAAAAAGAAATCCAGTTAAAACCAAGAAAACAAACGTCAGCCTATCACAAAACCGCTGTTTTTTTCTTTCTTAAAAAGGGAAATCATCATTTAAAAACTATGGTTTTTATTTTCTCTGATCATCTTTGTCTAATTTAACTTTTAGAGCATTTCATTAAACGTTGGTCTCAATCTAGTATCAGACTGAGACCAACATTTACTGTATTGCACACCTTTGGTGGTGGCTTAGAGTGATGTCAAATTTTTCATTGATTTTTAGATTTGGTCACAGGATTCACATTTTTTTTTATTTATTAAAATATGAATAACAAATGTCATATGAGTCTTCTCTTTTGACTTTTTTATGTAGATGTAGTTTAGATCAGCCTGATTTTCGGTCATTAGAACTTAAACCTTAGATTGCATATAAAAGACGACGGTACACTCCGGGTGTGAGAACTGTGCATTTTCTTTTCTTGTTTTAAACCTTAAACCTATTTTCAGCTCCATTATGCTCATATTCAGTTTATTTTTCACTTCAGGGCTCAGATCAGTGTGACAGTTCCTCATTTTCTACTTTTATTTATCCACAGCTAGTGACCAGGGAGAGTCATCAGAGAAGCAAAAGCCCCTCCCACCACAAGCCACGCCGACCCCCAACCAGAAACCCAAACAGTTTGTCTGAACCTCAGTAGGAACAACAAGCCCACAATACAGATTGACAGACCACGTGACTTTTGCGCATTGCATGCCGGGAACTCGTGGCAAAACAATCCAAGTACCGCATCAAATGCAAGCATTTGCAGCACTGCAAAACGTTCATTCTCCGGTTCCAATACCTTCTTGCTTTTTCTTTGCCCCCCAAAAAAGGTATGTACAAAACGAAGGATAACAATGCCGGTCTGTACAAAGACAGACTCGACGAAAAGGCAAAGAAAAGATACGTGGAAAAAAATCAAAGGAGTGAAAGGGTTAGACCCTTACGAGCACACAGAGTAGACAAAAGACGTTAGCGTGCTGCCCAACTTTCACCACCACCAGTGCATACATTCATGAAGTTTAGTAACTTCAGGTCACTGCAACAAGCCCAGGTACAGTTTACTGACGGATGGGTACAGGACCTTGAAATGCACCGTGTAGAACGAAAGACCATCGCACAAACAAAGGTAAGTTTACCAGTCTCACAAATCGTCTTCATAAATACACATTCGTTAACCGTTTATTAATAGGACCTTTAAGCTCAATGGTAATTAATTAGTAGTGGAAATAATTTCTGGTACGGATTACAGAAATGTAGCAGTGACAATAATATTGTATGCTGTAATCGTACTGGGCAATTAGTGATACAAAAAAACAAAAAACCTGTTTTATCTGCTTTACCCGTCGGCTTCCCGTGGCTGTCATGTGACCGGCTATTGCAGTTAATAATACAACAGCTTCTTTCCATTTTTTGTGTTTCTTTTTATCGCTGTGTAACTGATTTCAATTGAAAGCCTGCGTGCGCTAGTACCTCTTGCCACGAATTCCCAGAATCCTTTGCGGTTTTACCCTTGAATGACGTCACATTTTCAATCTCTATGGCTCGTTTGAAGAGCAGCACTAAAACGGTGGGGCATCCACTCATCCTCAGTTCTGATTGGTGACACATTAGCTGATACTGATTACTTTTCAAAGTCACCAGAGCAATGAACTACAATAATTCCCAGGATTCCTTGAGACTGATTTAATCATCTTATTAAAGTTTTAGTAATTTTTTTTGAAGTTTGCAGTTTGTAATTTGTCAGTTATGTAATTTAAACATGATATTAAGTTAATAATTTAAGTTTACGTTGACTTTTCTTATCTTTGTTTTTATATTTTTATATGGAAATAGTGTTTTGTCTTATTTTGTAGAATTCTCTGAATGATTATTGTCATCTTGGATTTCTTTGGGACCTCCCACAGTAAATGTCTTAAGAGATTTTCTATCAATAGGAACGGGTTTACATCAGATTCAGGTAGTTTAGAATCAGACTGTTGTAGAAATGCTTGAAAAAGGGTTGTCAGTAACCTGGTGTATGTTAATATTGCAGCATGCCAAGCTGCATTATGCAAAATCAACCTCTGGGGCTAACAAATAAAGCTAATGTTAAAGCACTGAACACTGCAGTTTCTCTAATATCCACTTCAGACTGGTTCTAAAAGTGACCAAAAGTGAGTCAGTTCCCACAGACGCAAAATGTCAAACTTTACAACAGAAATAAAGATATTTACAGCCTGCTACAAAAATATATTTTAGCCATATAAACTGTCCTGCATGTTGGCTAGAAGAGGGACATCAGTGTTAAAACTTCTGCCCACTCCCTGTGTGTTCTATATAATATCTATTCACACATCTTGACGCTGAAGGTTCTACATGGTTCTTACATGGTAAAGTAAGCACCTGAAAATAAAAGAGAAAAAACTTGTGGGTTTCTCTTTGCCCGGATAAAAAGAATTTGTTAAACAGCCCTTACTGGATTGACCAATGCTTGTAATGGGAAAGCCTGAGTGAAGATATAAGAAGGAGAACTGTAGATTAACATGAGTTGGGAAGGTCTGTTGGAGCCATTTCTAAGCAACTGCAGATTCCAAGATTATCAGTTCAAGCAGTTTCATCTAAGTACAAGTTATTTGGATGTCTCATTGCTAAGGACTGAAAGAAGAGCCAAACTGTCACTATCAGATGAGAGGAAATTGGTCAGGATGTTCAGGGATCCCCCAGGCTCAAGCCTGCCATGAACAGGAAACTTCTGGAACACCAGCATCAACGTCGATAGCAAAGTCAGTTTTAAATTGCCACGGAATGAGAGGGTGCTGACCAAGAAACAAACTCCTACTCCAAAAATAACACCTTCAAACTCCACTGAAATTTGTAGCTGCCCATATGGACAAGCCAAATGCATTCTGCAGAACATCTTTATGATGAGACTAGACGACCGGGGCGGCGGGTTGGGAAGCTCATCTATGTAACCGGAAGGTTGCCGGTTCGATGGACAAGACACTTTACCTACTGCCTACTGGTGTTGGCCAGAGGGGCTGATGGCGTGATATGGCAGTCTCACTTCTGTCAGTCTGCCCCAGGGCAGCTGTGGCTACAACTGTAGCTTGCCTCCACCAGTGTGTGAATGAATGAATAGTGGAATTGTAAAGCGCTATGAGGGTGTCGAAAAGCGCTATATAAATACAATCCATTATTATTATTATTAGACAAAGGTTGAACTATTTGGCCAAAATGACAGGTGGTGTGTTTGGAGGAGTAGCACTGCAGCGGCCGTCAAGCATGGTGGTAGCGTCATGCTCTGGGGCTGTTTTTACACTATTGCTACTGGTACATTACACAATGTGGATGCAATAATACAGGACTCTCCTTTTTTTTTTTTACTTGACAACGATCCCAAACACAAACGAAAACTCGATTCAAATGGAAGCACATTCAAAGCACATTAGCTCACATTAGCTAAGCCAGGTCTTTGCGAGGAAACTAACCAATTGAAATAAACTCTACCAATTCTGCCATGATGAATGGTCAGTTATCCAGCCTGAATTATGCCAGAAGCTTGTTGATGGATACCAAAAGTGTTTGGTTGAGGTCAAACCTTCTGAGACATTTAACCAAATACTAGTGAGGATGTAAGTATATATTTAAGTCTTTATGCATAGTTTTCGACCCTGTGTGAATTAGAGAAAATTCCAAATAAATTCAAACTTGAGCACCCAGCTCTTATTTTTTAAAGTAATTAAAGATGTATGCTATACCATCATTCCACCATCGAAAAAGGCCAGTTCCAATAACTTATTTAAAAAAACCAAATTACCATGACATTCATGATGAGTGTGTATAAACATCTGACCACAACTGTATGTTTAAATGTGGAATGAATGGGTGGTGTCTGTAACACTAATATTAGTGCACATCTTTTCATTTTTCTAAGCCCGTCAGCTTTTCAAAGCCTCTGAATGTATTGCAGGAAATATTCATTAAAGCTGAAAAGACTGGAGTTCAAGCTGAACAGTTTCAGAGCCAAAAAGTAGAAGTAATGAAATTCTGGAAAAACACAGACTGGTTACCACACGCTTTATTTTTCCATCCTTTAGCAGAAATAGTACAAGTATAAAGGAGATGGATAAAAGCAGCATGTCTCTTGTCTCTGCGAACACTGTCACATTAGGTCAGCACTCGGTTGGTCAGTCAGTCCATCAAAGTCACCGTGGAAACCACCTGAGAAGACAACCAGAGTAAACTGTGACTGCTGTTCTTTCTGTCACAGACCTTGGCTCCTTTTCACAAATCATATCCCAGTTCTTCTGTTGGAATCATCTGTGTTTGAGGATGACCTCTGCCCTGATGCTGGACTGTCAGGTGACGTACAGTGGTGTGAAAAAGTGTTTGCCCCCTTCCTAATTTCCTATTTTTTGTGTATTTGTCACTCTTAAGTGTTTCAGATCATCAAACAAATTTAAATATTAGACAAAGATAACATGGCCCTGTATGAAAAAGTATTTGTAATTAAATAGAAATTTTCTAACAAACTGAAGCAAGCTAAGAGATCTCAAAAAGCAAAACAACATACCACGATCCAAAGAAACAGCTGATAAACAAAGTAGGTGACATCTCTCAGTCTGGAAAGGGTTAGAAGGCCATTTGTAAGGTTTTGGGACTTCAGTGAACCACGGTGAGAGCCATTATCCACATATGGACAAAACCTCGAACAGTGATGAACTTTCACAGGCCAGCCTACCAAAATTACTGCAAGAGTGCATCAGCAACTCATCCAGGAGGTCACAAAAGAACGATTCTTGACCTCAAGCTGAGATCACGAACAGATGGCCGTATATTCCCACTTGGGTTCTGCAGGAGGACAATCATCCAAAGCACAACAGCAAGTCCACCTCAATGGCTTAAGAAAAACAAAATGAAAACTTTGGAGTGGCCAAAGTCAAATTCCTGACCTGAATCTGATTGAGATGCTGTAGCATGACCTCAAAAAGGTGGTTTAGGCTTGAAAATCCTCCAATGTGGCTAAATTACAACAATTCTGCAAAAATGAGCGGGCCGAAATTCATTCACAGCACTGTACAAGACAGACTGCCATTTATGGTAAACGCTTCGTTTCAGCTGTTGTTGCTAAGTTTGGCCCGACCAGTTATAAGGTTTAAGGGAGCGATCACTTTTTCACACAGGGCCATGTAGGTTTTTTCCTCTTAAAATTTTAAATTTAAATTCTTTTGATGATCTGAAACATTTAAGTGTGACAAATCTACAAAGGAAATAGCAAATCAGGAAGGGGGGAAACACCTTTTTGAACCACTGTATAAACTAGGACATTTTATTCACTCAACAGCTTATCAGGCAAAGTTGGAAATACAAACCCATCAGTTTAGGTGGGCAGAAAACTTAACTCCAGTAAAAATTGCTAACATATCTGTAATGTCTCTTTCCACCTCCACCAGTGAGGTTTCCTCAGGCATTTTTCCTCTTTCTGAATTTCTTACTTAAACTTCACTGTTCTCTTCAGCAATCACCACATAACATATATGATGGTAAATCACAAAAGCCGATTGTACCTTACCTAATAAGTCCAGGACACGCTGATGAAGGCTGGAGCTTCAGGTTCATATGTCAAACTGGCAGATCTGCGTACCCGAGCAGGTGTGTTACACGTCTGGAAGTTAAAGACAAAGTCCAGGCTTTACAAAACCAAGAGTGATCCATTCATTTAGGACTGAAGCCACTGACAGCAAACATTTCATCTTTTGTGTCAAAACCCTCCAATTATAACATTTTTATTGAATCTGATGATAGTAGTCTCTGAAAGTCGATCAGCATCTATTATATATGGGTCGATTCATCTTTTAAAAATGATGAATTCCGGTGATAACAATGAACAGCATCAGAAACAGCATTTTCAAAAGCTGAAGAACCTTTTAACCCTTTAAGACCTACCATAGAACCAAGGCCGCCAAAGCTTACTTTATATTTTTACATGCTGTAGTGCCATTTTTGGGAGCATTTCAAGTTGCTATACATCAATACAACTGTTATAGCCCAAATTTTAATAATATTTATGCATTAAATCCATATTAACCACATAAATTGCAAAAAAGTGCAATAAACTACAGAAAAATTGAACATCGTTTTTGTTTTGTTTTTTTACATATATTTCTACTTGGAGAAATTTAAGAGGTTTATCCCTCAAAACTTTAAATACAAAAAAGTTGCAAAAAATAGTTTACAACCACAGGAAATTTAATTTGAGTGTCTTCATAGTTTTATTTCTGAGATACACCAATTTTTATATACTGCAGAAAAATTGAAAAACAATCCTATAATGCAAATTTGCAAAGAAAACAGCATGTGCATCAAAATAAACTATTTAAAGCAGCGCAATTTGAGTTCTAAGCATCACAGAAACTATTCAGAAAAGCATAAAGTCAAACATGACTTTTAAAAACACCAGTATAGGCTTTTAAGGCCTACAAGTAAAAAAACTACATTTTCCGCGAAAATGACGTCACTTCCGGTTTCGGGCAGGTAATGGCGGACATGCGATCGTTCGCGCTGACGTCTATTTCAATGTAGGAAGTGTTACGAACAGCTGATCGGATTGGCAAAGTGTGTTTCTGGAATATTACATTTTTGTTCCTGCAAGCACTTTTTATGCAATTTTTGCAAAGCTATATGTGGAAGGAAACCGTGACCTAGCACAAGCTGATGGCATAAGATGTAAGTACAACCCCTCCGGTTTCATATGCAAAACAAAATTATTGTGCTAGCTTACATGGTTCCGGTTCTACAGGGATTTAAAAATAGTTACGCAAAACGGAGCGTTGCTGCTCCGACCGCCTTTAAAGGGTTAATGCTTGATGCACTGCACCCATATCTAACAGCTCGGGCAAATTAGGAAAAAAAAATCTATGGTGTCATGGACAAGAAAGTCTACCACAACATTTTAGTGCATTATGGAGTCTCTTCTGGACCGGAGCTGATTAGTCGTGGGTTCATATACCAACAAGACATTGACCCCAATCATAAGTCAAAGCTGTGCAGACACTATTTGACCAAGAAAAAAGAATGTGAAGTTCTGGACCTGATGAAATGGCGAAGCGAAAGGTCAGACTTCAGTTCTGTTGAGCAGATTTGAGATTTAATGTATTCAAAGACAGCTCGTTTTATGCAAACCAATTCTCTGTGGACATCTAGAAGCTATTTGGACATCAATAGCAAAAGACACTATGGATAAGGAACAGTAAATAATGCGCTTCAGTGCTTGAACATTTGCACACTGAAGAGAAATGTCTATGTGCAGAGCAATGTCTCATGAAATCAGAAAAGATGGCCAGATTTGGTATATCTTTCTATGAACATTTGCGTACCGGGATGCAGTTGTTCCCCTGTTTGGGACACAGGTGGAGTTGGCAGTGAAGGAAGATGTCACTAGAGCCCCCAGTGAACCGGAACATGTTGAAGGAGAAGTAAGTGGAGGTTGCCAGTCCGTTTTCCTCCACCTGCACCGTCGGGTCAGCAGGGTTTGCACAGCTGATCATAAGCAGGAAAATAAACTTTGTTCAGGAGTCCATAATAGTGATCAAAAGGAGTTGAATTAATCTCTGAGCAGCAGCGAGCAACCACCACCTCTGAGTTTCTCTCACCCGTTAATGATCAGATCATGTCTTGGACTGCTGGTGGGTGATGCCTTGTCAGTTGCCCAGCAGGAGTCGGTCACCACACTGACCATGCTTCCATCCAAGCCATCGGTCTTCAACACCATCCAGATTTTCTCGTTCAACTGCAATTCACTGTTCCACTCCACAAGTTGTGTGCGGCCGGCATCAGCGTAGGCCTTGATAGTCAGAGTGTAATTCCAAGCTCCAGATGTGATGCGCTGTGCAACGGACCTGCAGAATGCACACATTTACACTGTTGTTAACAACAATCCCAACTAGGGCTGCTCAATTAATCGAATTTTAATCACGATTACGATCTGGGCTTTCAACGATCATTAAAAGTGACTGAGCCGATTATTAGCCCCTCCCTCATTTACCCTTAAAGGCCGGTCCGTGAAAATATTGTCGGGCATAAACCGGTCCGTGGCGCAAAAAAGGGTGGAGACCGCTGATTAAGAGGACACGAGGGAAGCTCGGAAAGCTAAGCAGAAGTTATTTGGAGAGGAGAGTGACTGCCGTTGGTTGAAAAGAGAGGTAAAAAAAAAAAAAGAACAAACTTCATTGGTGTTGCACACTATTTTATATTATTTTTTAAAGTCATTGTTAACCCTTTAAATCCGGTCAGAGCAGCATGCTCCGTTTTGTGTAACTATTTTTAAATCCCTGAAGAACCCTGAGCCGTGTAAGCTAGCGCAATAATTTGTTTTGCATATGAAACCGGAGGAGTTGTACTTACATCTTATGCCATCAGCTTGTCCTCGGTCACGGTTTCCTTCCACATAAAGCTTTGCAAAAATTGCATAAAAAGCTCTTGCAGGAACAAAAACATAATATTCCAGAAACACGCTTTGCCGATCCGATCAGCTGTTCGTAACACTTCCCACAGTGAAACAGACGTCAGCGTGAACTATCGCATGTCCGCCATTTCCTGCCCGAAACCGGAAATGACGTCATTTTCGCGGAAATGTAGTTTTTTTTACTTGTAGGCCTTAAAAGCCTACACTGGTGTTTTTATAAGTCATGTTTGACTTTTCTGAATAGTTTCTGGGATGCTTAGAACTCGAATTGCACTGCTGGAAATAGTTTATTTTCATGCACATGCTGTTTTCTTTGCAAATTTGCATCATAGGATTGTTTTTTCGTTTTTCCTGCAGTATATAAAAATTGGTGTATCTCCAAAATAAAACTATGAAGACACTCAAAATAAATTTCCTGTTGTTGTAAACTATTTTTTGCAACTTTTTGTATTTAAAGTTTTGAGGGATAAACCTCTTAAATTTCTCCAAGTAGAAATATATGTAAAAAAAACAAAAATTATTTTCAATTTTTTTGTAGTTTATTGCACTTTTTTGCAATTAATGTAGTTACTATGGACTTAATGCATACATATTATTAAAATATGGGCTATAATAGTTGTATAGCAACTTGAAATGCTCCCACAAATGGCACTACAACATGTAAAAAAATAATATAAGCTCTGGCGGACTTGGTTCTATAGTAGGTCGTAAGGGTTAAATAAATATCGTCAAATAATCGAGATCTCAATTTCAGTGAAAATAATCATGATTATCATTTTTGCCATAATCGAGCAGCCCTAATCCCAACATCTTAAAATACTTGCACTGTTAGCAATGCCCACATTTTAACAAATATTCAAACAATACCTAGCAGCCACTACAAACCAGTCTCTGATTCTGAAGGTTGCAGTGTGGATGCTTGGCTGACTGTAAACACAGGAGAAGTCGATCTGGACTTGGTCTTTGCGAGTGATGACGTCAGAAGAGTAATTCTGGCTCCTGATGGTGTTCTTATAGATGATGTAGCTGTTGTTGGTCTGCAGGGTCACATAATCAGATACTAAGCAAGTTCTTCATTGTTTCATCTTTAACATCTGATACTGTTTAAGATGTTGACTGACTGGTATAAACTTCAGATGACCAAAAATTTTAGAATTCACAGAGATCAAAGCTTAAACAGCAGGAGATGAAACCCACCGTGACCACCGTCCCACATCTCTTGCTGCTGTTGAAGCTGAAGGTCACCATGTGGGTGAGCTTGTCCACCCGACCCCTGCAGGTCGGGTCGTTGAGCTGTAAAGCAGAGTAATTGATGTCTTTGTCCTCCAGGAGACAACCGACCAGAGTTAGTGAAGCAGAGTTCTCCTTGCAGACCGTTGCATCACCTGAACGTCACAATATCAGTCAGAAAAATCACAGTTAGAAGCTTTCCTACATTATTCAGCCCTGTTGTCATGGTGATGTCACAGCTGTCGTACCCAAAGAGTTGTTTGCTTGGTACTTGGAGGCAAAAATGGCCCGACAGAAGCAGCGAGTGTCACCACTGACCGTCTTCTCACCACAGAACTCGTGATCGCTGCAGGTCCTGTCCTGACAGAAGGCCTCAGAGGCTACAGAGGAACACACTGATCTATTATCCTGAAAACATGGGAGCTCTAAAAATCCACAGTTCAGTTCTTTAACAAAGGAGAGCTTATTAATAGGGGTGGGTTTTGATTAGTGATTTATCGATTAAAATCGATTCTAGCTTGGATAACGTGATATCGATTCATTAAAATCCTGAATCGATTTTTTAATCTAAATTTTAATTTGCCCGAAAAGCCAGAATCTCAGGTTAAACCTCACAAAATTTCAACAACCACCAAACAGCTAAAACAGTAAATGAGAGCAGGTACATGGATTCTGCACAAAGACGTAAACACAAAGCGCGGACCCGCGGATCAGGATCAGAATCAGTGAGATGTTGCCTTTCTCACCCGACGGCACGGACTGGGGCTGAAAGTCGACAGCTCGCTGATTCTGATGTTTCGGCGGGTCCACGCTTTGTGTGTACGTATTTTTTGCGCTAGATTCCGAAGCTGCAGGTTTTCACTGAACCAGCCGCAAAAGAAGCAGCAAACTACGCTTCACATTTGATAAACATCGACGTGAATTTCCTCTGACTTTTGCTGTTTTGCTTCCACCACGATACAATCACACTTCATGCACAGCTCTCTCTCTCTCTCTCTCTCTCTCAGTCTACTTCAAGAACAGTTTTGTTGAGCTAGTTAATAGGTATGCCCTCATTGTCATCTGTTGTGATTTTATTTTGAAAGGATGCTTCCTGTTATGCTGCGGAGTATACGCGAGAGTTCAATAAACAAAGTCACCTTTTGGTGTGAATGTTCCCATGAAAGCCGATGCCCCACGTGTGATTATTCCTCCGTCTAGATAATAAGTATCTTCAATATTCATGCAGATTCTGCTGGAAGACCCGTCTCTGCTAACAAGTTTCCAGTCTAAAAATCTGTTTTCTTCATTATTCGCTTGCGCACAAGTCTACCATTGTTTACAGCACTGTTGGCCGCTGTTTTTTTCCTTTTACTTACTTCCGAAAAGAAAAGCTAATTTCTGCTGTTCAATAGGCTACTGAACAAATTTAAACTTTTTAAAATTGTGCAAAATTGCAAAACGTTTAGCTGTGTCTCTAATAAAACCTCTGTAACTTTGCTCTGCTTCACTTCAGCAGCATCAGGTAATGTTCATATGCTGATTAATGGGTTTCTTTCGTTTTTGATCTACTACAGAATATTTTTATAAAATCTCAGGCCAGGAAAATCACCTTCATGTTTTTCTGTGTTTTATCCTCAGTTACTTTGACACAAAGGTATCTGCTGTGATGCTTACACCTTTGATAAAGTCTCGCAAGTGTCAGCTTTCTTTTTATAGATATAAAAATATAGAAATGTACTGATGCATGATCTGAATTATAATATTTCTGACTGTCTGAGGCCAAATTTCCCCGATTCAAATCAAATCGAATCGAATCAGAATTGAATCGATTCTAGAAATCAGTGACAATCTGACGTCTTATTAAGGTCTTATTAACATCTTACAGCAGCCGGTCTTTGATGTCCAGCCATCCAGAGCGTGGTTGTGTAGACTGCAGGCTCTGGCGTAGGCCTTCAGGAACTGACAGTTGAGTCCGTCCACTGCAGGATATTTACACAAAGTGTCGGTGCAGGCGGTTATGTAGGGCTCTGGGTCGATGTCAGTGTTACAGGAGGAGAAGGGCGCCTCCTTCAGGAGATTACAGCTGTACCACAGATAGAGAAACAAAATTGAAGACAATAAAATAATAATCTGTAATCAGTTGTGTTTATCTTCCATCTATGCTACAGTCACATGTGATGTACCATGTAATTTACAAGACAGATCAACACACGTTTTTTATTACGTCAAAGGGTAAACAGATCCTGCCTTGTGGATCAGTCTGCTCACCGTTCAGTCACACTGTTGCAGTCGATCGTGCTGTCAGCAGTCTCACTGTACTGCATCTTACAGCTAGGGGGCGACAAACAACAAAGTTCAGGCTCATTCATACAAACAGAATATCTGCAACATCAGCAGCAGCAGTCAGAGGGACTCTGAGCTTGTGATGAGGTCTTACCTGGTGGAGCTGTACTCAGAGAGCCTCAGGTCACTCAGAGACCTGCTGGAGTTTCCACACAGACCCTCCACAGATGAACCAGCAGGTCCTGCACAGGATCAGGACAGAATGAGTCAGATCAGCATCAATATTCAAACTGGAGGAACACAGCAGCTCAATAAATAACAGCACAGTTTACAGTTTACATTACATGAGTTAAACTTTATTTTCTGTACCTTCTAAGAGGATCTGTGCGGTGTTGCCATCAAAGAAGACAGAGATGTTGAGGTTGGTGAGTTCGGCAGTGACTCCAGTTTGGTCCTTAGAGAGCTGCACACCATGAACCAACTGAGGTGAGCTGCTGAGGGTCAGTGTGGAGTCGTCCAGCTGCATCACAGCAGAGACAAAGTGGAGGAAACACTGAGTGAAACATGTCAAACACACAAACAGGCTGATTTCACAGCAACAACCACTGAGTTCAGCAGCTCTGAAAGAACTGCTTCTAACAGCCCTGAGAAGAACGATGCGAGGAGACACAGCAGAGGATGAGGGAGGACTTTGGATCAGACTCCACTCTGACACATGAACTGTGGCTGTAGGTCGCTTACCTGAACTCTCCCACCTTGTTCCAGGTGAATGTCATGCCCGTCCACACGCAGCGTCACACTGTCCAAAAAGCTCACATCTTTACGACGTCTGTCCCTGAAGTTCCCCAGAACAAGGAAGTCTGGGAGTGACGGAGTCGAGAACAGAGAGTATGCACAGCGATCCTGGATGGAGTTCATATGGCCGTGGACGTCGATGACAGTGGGGCCGGTCACAGTGCAGGTGGAGTCCAACACACAGCTAACAAAGGCAACCAACCACAAACATCACCATGAGTTGCTGCCAAAGAAGGTTACCCCAGGGGACCCTCTATTTCTTAAGTTATTTCACTGTAGAACCTTTTAGTAACAAAATATGAAGAGAAAATATTTACATGCCGTTGCCTTGACAATGCTCCAATGGACCACAACCAGAGGTCTGGAGGGTTGCAGTCTCAGAACAGGTGACACTGGAGCAGATTTGTGGGTCAGAGTTGACCACAGTACCAGGTTTATACACAGTACCTGGGAAGAGAGGCTTCACTTTAGTTCAACAGTTTTCCAACTGTAAGTGCAAATAAAACAGTAACAATCAAATCTTTCAGAATTACATAATCCCAAAGTCACGGTAGGAGTTTAAGATTCACTAACCTGAGTGTCTGCATCCACTGATATCTATGGTATGATTTTGAGACTTGTAAACAATGTTATTAACCTCTACTTTGTTGATTACGACATCACTGACCTGAGTATAGAACTAAACAGAAACAAACACAGCTAATGTTATAATCACAGAACAGAAAGAACTGACATCAAGCTGAAAACAGACACAAATGTTGGCATTAAATATAAAGTATTTAACATATTACGTCAAAGTGTTATTGTTCATATACACACAGACTCACCGCCACTAAACCAATGCCAGCTGCTTCCAAAAACATAGCTGCTTCTGTCCCAAAGTTGAATAGGTGTAAGCTAATCTGTAAACAGGTTAACAGGAAAGATTCAGTCACTGTGAAGAAGTTTCATCTGAAAGTGTTTAGAAAAGCTCAGGTTCACAACATTAACATTGGGCCTGTTGAGCTGCATTGCTAAAACATTTTGAATTTCATAATGGAGTGTTTCCATATGCTATAAAAACTACAGTCATCACACATGTTTTTAAATCAGGTGATTATATAACCAATCATCAGACCAATCCTTCTGCTAGCAACAAAAATAGCAGAAAAAGTGATTTTTAAACAAACACGATCATAATCCAACATGTTGTCATATACTGAAGTGGTATCCATGCAAGTCTCTGTTTTCATGGTCTGTATTGTCTTAAAGTGCTTCTGTTTTCAATCTTTAATAGTTGCTTTTGATGTTTAGTTTGTTTGGTTATGATTATGCATTACTTTTACCATTCACATGCGTTGGTCCTGTCTCCTGTCTACGCTTAGATGCCTTTGCATCTTTGGTTTTCCTTCACCCTTCAGGTGAAAACTAGCCTGTACGGCTGCATCTGACATACTCATGTTAATTAGTCTACAATGTCCCTTTAAAAAATAAAAAAAACATTTTTCATTTTATGTTTGTTTTCAGTGTTGATTGAAACTATTCATTTTAGGCACACCCTTCAGGCTTTGTGATGCAGAGCAGGACTCACCTTTGAACTGCTGATCTGCATGGTTATTTGCACACTGCATCTCAAACTGTTCTGAATTGTTTGTGTTTTATTTTTAACCCAACGTTCAAGAACAGACTCTGCTTGAACTATATTAAAAGCTGCTCTCCTTTTGTCAGGTGAGTTCCCCACGATGCAGTCGCCTTCATTCCTAGGGTCGTAAAACTTGTCAAAACACATCACAATGTCTCGTCTTGTGAAGGTCACCTGTAAAAATCAGAGACACAACAAATCAAATAGCAAAATATTTTGTGGGTTTTTTTGTCATGTACAGCTGAACTGTTGGTGCTCAGGTTTCAGTCAGAGCTCTCGCTCTTCTTCAGGAAGCTGCATCAGGTGATGGTTACATACTCAGCATCACTGCAGAGGACATTAATAAGACGCTGATCTCTGAACTCTTCACTCAGTCTGCAAACATCATCTCTGCTACAGGTGGAGATTAAACAGCAACAACACATAAAGCTCTGCTAAAACATCAGGCTTCATACTACTCACATAGAGCTTCTCGTACTTCTGTCCATAATATGTGATGGGACATGAGCTGATGTCCACCACTGAAGGCTGAGTGACTGACTGTTGCTGAGCACCTGAAGACACAGACACACGTGAGAGGTGTGAGCTGCAGCTTGTTAGCTGTTAGGACAAACAAAGGTTCACATTCACGCATTTGTAGAAACAAAGTATTCGTACAAGTTGCCAAAATCTTGGAAAAGGAGGGTAGATTACAAGTTAAACTTGGGGAACTTATATGGATGGGTATAGTAGACTTAACTTTTTTATTACTTACTCACTTTACACTCTCATTTGTAATAGCAGAGCATACTCGATGCAGCGATGGACAGCCGGATAGGTCATGATCAGTCTCATAGCTGGTGTAAAACAACTATTCAAATTATTTTGCTAAAGAAATAGGGTTGATGGATATATGGGGACTTATGAAGTCTTATCTATGTTACGGTAGTACATTAACATGTACTCTCACGACAGGCCTAAACACTAAAGTACAGAAAGGTTACTATGTTGTAACTTCAGATATTGCATCGTATAGATCAGCTATGCAGTGTTTGGAAAAGAGAATGAGAGCTGTTTTGATCTGAATATGTTGAGTTGATAACATTCAGAGTGCCAGTGAGGCTAAAACAAAGTAAAACAAAATGTATGAAATACATGACAGGGACTCACAGATAATCAGGGTGAAGCTGAAAAACCAGTAACAGACAGATATGGACAGGGAAAAAACTCCAAATGCAAAGACTGGAGGTCCACTACGAAGCAGGATTCAAGGCAAGGCAAGGCAAGGCAAGTTTATTTGTATAGCACAATTCAACAACAAGGTGATTCAAAGTGCTTTACAGAGACATTAGAAACAAAAAAAAAATAAAAAGCATGATTTAAAATTGATTAAAACAAGCAAATAAACTAACTAACTAATTAACAAATCAAATCAAATCAAATCACTTTTTATTGTCACATCACATGTGCAGGCACACTGGCACAGCACATGCGAGTGAAATTCTTGTGTGCGAGCCCCACAAGCAACAGAGATGTGCAAACACAACAACACAAACGAGCAAAATACAAGAATGGCCAACCTGAAACTAATAAAACAAACAAACAAACAAACAAACAAACAAACAAACAAACAAACAAACAAACAAACAAACAAACAAACAAACCAGTATATAAAATCAAAACAGATAAAAACAGAACAGTAGATAAAATCAGTAGTTAAATGTAAGTTTTGAAATTTAAGCTTAAAAGTGTGGATTCAATCTTATTTACGCTGGGTTTCCTGTCCTGTGAAAGTGTGACTGGGGCATATCATGATGGTAACTAATACTGCAAACCTAACCTGCACTGGGTAAGAGATTGTGTGTGTGTGTGTGTGGTGGTGTGTGGTGGTGTGTGTTGTGTGTGTGTGGTGTGGTGTGTGTGTGTGTAAATGAGCTTGGCCATTTCTGGGAGATCCCTCGGACCTCTGTATGGCGAGCAGTGTTGGTCAAGTTACTTGAAAAAAGTAATCAGTAACTAATTACTGATTACCTCCCCAAAAAATAATGCCGTTACTTTACTGATTACTTATTTTCAAAAGTAATTAATTACTTAGTTACTTAGTTACTTTTTAAAACACGATTTACAACCTGAATTGGTGATAAAGCGATAGATCTTTCAGCCCAATTCTACTTTTTCTGCATAATCCATCATACAAAATGTAATCAAATGGAAAAGTCTCTTTTTTTAAACTTGTTTTATCAGTTTTAATCTTTTAACTTTATGCATCAAGCAAAACTTAAATTATATGCACCATTCTCTGACTTGAAGAAATTAGTTTAACATTTAAACCTATTTTCTGCACATTCCAGCACATAAAATAAAATATTTTTTTGTGTTTACACTCAGTCTTTCAAATAGATGCAAGTAAAACACAGCAGAAAATAAATAAAGTCAAAGACTAGCGGTCCTGTTGCTCTATTTTCACCTGTGAAGCAGGACTGAGGGTAGGCGGAGGTTTACCCTGGTGCAGGTGAGCCGCAGCGGTCAGTTGAAGAATCTGCGAGTTTCTCTGTGAGTTTCCCATTACGTGGTAGCGCACTCGGTGCTTGCTTGGAAGTTTAGGGGGTTTTTTTTGCTGTAAAAAGAAGTTTTCTTCCCACGCACGATGGACGCTAATGTTTTTGTCACTTTTTATGGAATCAAACTCAAAGTAAGGTCAGTACTTCCACGCTTTAAACGCTGCACGCTCATACTCTCTCCCACAATCGATATATGATCCATTGTTGATCTGCACACAGCTGTTGTCACCAACGTCGCGCTCGCTTACGTCACTGTCATGACACATTCTCGCAAAAAAATCACGGTTTTAGTAAGGCAGTAACGCAGCGTTCCTATATGGGAAAGTAACGGTAATCTAATTACCGTTTTTGCAATAGTAATCCCTTACTTTACTCGTTACTTGAAAAAAGTAATCAGATTACAGTAACGCGTCTGATGGCGGGTAAGGAGGGTCTAAACTTTTTCAATGACATCTAATGTTTTTGTATTTCTCTGAGTATCAGTTAAGAAAAAAAAAAAGATTCTCAACTTTATTTGCTGATTTTCTCCTGGCTGGCTGCAGATATCTTAACACATCTTTTCTGTTTTATAAGCATTAATATATTATTCTAAAAGAGAGCAGATATTTGTATTGGTGACCTTGTTAAACATTTTTCAGTTTTACTAACTGAAGTGCTTGAAGTATAAACTTTTAGTACTATATATTTCTCTACAGTGCCTTTCTCTTCACACACACACTGCTATTTTTGTGTGTAGCGATCCATATTTTCCCCATGGTACAGTTTTATCTTCCTGCATCCAGTAAATATGGAAGCTTGTTTCTGCCACTGAAAAAAATGCTGTCAGTTAACTGCAAGTTACACTTTTGGTTTATTGTCTTTAAATTTCAATTTAGTAACTCAAGTTTAGGATCAGGACTAGGGGTTATAATTTGTCTGAGTCTTATTAGTTCAAAATGCCACGAAAATAACTCAATATTAACATAAAACAGGACTTGAAATGTTCAGTTATTACGTGAAAAGTTTAAGATGAGTGAGTTAAATTGAATGTGAACAGAAAACAGGAAATAATTTCTTCCACATAGACCCAAAACTATATTTACTGTGTTTGGACCTTTAAGGACACAAACATGTTAAATGTGAGCAAAATGTTAGTAAAGCTCAGTGTTTTCAATGCAAAAAAGACCATAGCATTGTCAAACGCGCCAAACCTTCCACGAGAAAAACATAGAAACTAAAAGACAAGACAGGGGGTTTGAAAGAGTTCAGGGAGTCGTGTTGAATGTAATTAATGAACCATCAGATTGATGGATGGGCAGATGACAGAGATCTACATCCCTTGAACTCTTTAAAAATGCTTGTTTGTTTGTATGATTGTTTATTCTAAAATAAAGATATGAAAGCAAGGATCCCAGGAAAATCTGTCCATGTTTGTCAGATTATCAGCACTTCAAATGGCCTTCACTGTCCCTCCTCACTTCAGGTCATTTGGTCTTTGTTCCTCAGTCTCTGATTATCAGTTCCTGAATACTAATCACCAAATACTCAAGTCTAGTAAGGATACTTTTAAAGTAGCTGCGGTGCATGCTTACCTGCCAGTACAATGAATGCAGACAGGAAGAGCAGTGGGCACAGCATGTTGGAGGGAACCAATCGCCTGACAAAGACCTGAAAGAAAAAAAAACACAGTTGGACGTCTGTGATTGGACAGAAAGTAGCACAAACATCAAATGGTAACACTTGGAGTTATTACTGTACATCATCTGTAAGGTTAGGAAAATCCCAGCATGCAGAATGTTTGAAATTATGACTCTGAAGATGTCACAGAAACAGACTAACTGAACAATCATCACTGTGCGAGTTAAACATCTCCATGCTCCTTCAGCTGTCAGTGAAATTTGTCTCCTTGCACCAACACTTGGCACATTTCCTCTCTGAATCTAAGTTTATTTTCTCATTAAACACCAAACTTCAAAGAAGAGAAACATAACAATATGAATAAAAGACTGGAGGAATGCGTATCATGAGCAAAAAAAACAAAGAAAACCCTGAATTTATCCTTTAAAAGGAGGACTCGGCATTTAAAAGTTCTAAAAGTCAGTGTGCGAGTTTTGCCCACTCCTTCGTCTGTCTGTTATTTATCCTGTTAAAGCCACAGAGATGCCCGTCAGTGACTCTTTATTGTTCTACTCGTGCAGCTCGTCTTACCTTCTGGAGCTCTGTTGGAGGATGAGGAGGGTGGAGGCTGCTGCTAAGGAGGCTGTCTGGTGATGGTGTCTCTGTGAGCCGTCCGTCTCTCTTTATTTGGATCCTTCCTGCTGTCCACACCCAGGTAGAGAGGAGGGCTGGAGGAGCTACCTGATGGGAACCTCCCACTGATGAATCAGCCTCTTACAGAGAGACACCTGAAATAAGCCCCCGAGAGCTTCAGGTGTTTTTTGAAACCTTTCAGCATATAACATTTATGTCTTCTTAAATGGAATAAAATTAGACATAATTCCTTATGAATTTTGATTGCTGAGATTTTTCTAGTGACCAACATCTTGTCCCGGTCCCGTTCGTAATCTCAGCTTTCTAATCACCACGTGGCTGCAAACACAAGTGCACACGGGCAAGAAAGTCGTCAAGGCCACCAAGATACAGAGACGGCAGAGATGGAGGAGAGTCCCAAGGCTGGAACGTTTGAGGCCAGAGATATCGTATCAAACAAAAATTCCTTTAGTTCACTCCTTGTGCTGAAAGTTTTCGTGTCACCCTCACTGCACCTCATCTTTGGGATGACTGTGTATTCACACTGTTAGAGTCCTGTTAATGCCATCATATTACAACAACTTTAATCTACATCTGCTTCTGCTCAGACTGTACCTTTTTAGGGACCAGGAACCAGTGGGGTAGAGAGGAGGGCTGGAGGAGCTACCTGATGGGAACCTCCCACTGATGAATCAGCCTCTTACAGAGAGACACCTGAAATAAGCCCCCGAGAGCTTCAGGTGTTTTTAGAAACCTTTCAGCATATAACATTTATGTCTTCTTAAATGGAATAAAATTAGACATAATTCCTTATGAATTTTGATTGCTGAGATTTTTCTAGTGACCAACATCTTGTCCCGGTCCCGTTCGTAATCTCAGCTTTCTAATCACCACGTGGCTGCAAACACAAGTGCACACGGGCAAGAAAGTCGTCAAGGCCACCAAGATACAGAGATGGCAGAGATGGAGGAGAGTCCCAAGGCTGGAACGTTTGAGGCCAGAGATATCGTATCAAACAAAAATTCCTTTAGTTCACTCCTTGTGCTGACAGATAAACAAAAGATTAATACACTAATCAATTTTTGTCAGAAGCACGTCGCATATGCCAGCAACACAACTCTGAGTAGCTACAGAGAGACTGATTAAGCAGTAAGAGTGAGTTACCCAGAATTAAACACAGATCGGCCACAACTGTTATAGGTAAAAATGGAATAATGTCACTCTTTCACTGGCTAATATGATCACTTCACTGTAGGTCATTAGTCGCTCAATGAACATTTCATTAAACAGAGCAGGAATGTTTAAAACAGCGTGTTCAAACATCCTAGTTTTATTTTGAATGCTCACATTACTTCTTACTTTGCAAAAACACAAAACTAGCAGGGTCAGAATTATTAGTGTCACTGATGCTAACAGTCAGCTGTGTGTGGTCTCTGTTGGATAACAGCCTGAACCGAGTAACCCCAGCCTATTCTTCTTTTGCAAAATTCTCAAGCACCTCCAGATTTGACGATCATCTTTTATGGAGCTCGGTCTTCAGTTCCCTCCACAGATGTTCAGCAGGCTTCAGGTCAGGACTTTGTGCAGGCCAGTCAGTAATGCTCATTGTGAGCTGGTTTTTCATCGCCTCCTGAAGGAGCCACGTCTGTTTTGTTTTGCGGTTATGTTGGAAGACAAAGTGAAGACCCAAGCACAGTTTTGCTGCTGACTGCTTGATGTTTTCCTTCAGGGTTGTCACATTTTCTTTCTTCATGTTTCCTTCCACTATGAAGCATCCTCACCGTGTTTCACTGTGGGGACGAGGTTCGCTAGGAGTTGGTTGTTCTGGGGTCTTTAGACACGTCTCTCACTAGTTTTCTGTCCAGTCTTTGAGATCTATTCCTTCCAGTCTCTGCCAGGCTTGTTCTGTACTGTCTGGCTGTCTTTGAATGTATCGATGATCCTTCTCACTCCACTTCTTGACACCTGGAAAATTTTTGTTAATGTTGTATTTTTAGCTCCAGCTTTCTGAGCCTCAGCAAGTCTTTTTCTCAAGTCTAAACTGATTTCTTTTGGTTTTGACATAATTTATCTGTGTAAGTTGAAAGATAATCCTCAGTTTTAACTTATTTCACAAGTTTTGTGGATTTCAAGTTAAACTAGATCATTTGCACAGCTGTGGCTTAATAAAAAAGTATTTTTTTCAGGACGGGTTTGATTACAATTTTGTTGTTCTTGACAATAAGATTCTGAAACAGAAATAATTTAGGCTTACTTAAGAAAACTAGTATGTTTACACATGCCATGTTGAAGTTTGAAAAGTTTTAACCCAAATTTTAAATTTTAGCGGATGAATGGAGGGAACATAACAGGATGTAAAATATTGGTCATTACATTTAAAGATGTTAGAAGGATCGTTGTGCTTAGTCTTTGGACTCACTGACCCATTGATCCAATCCTTTGTGAGCAGGTTTTCTGATGTTTGACAAAATTCTCTAGTAAGTGTCATTAGCATCAGCTTCATGTCAGAATTATTGGGTGTAACAGATAGAAAAGCTCCCACAGTCCCTTTATCAGCCCTCTGAAATATCAAAAGATGCATTTGAGTACACAGCATGTTTACAGGTTATCGTGTCAGTGTTACGTAGTTGTTATCAGTCCTTAACACACTCATCTGAAAAACCCCATTATACGTCATGTTGCTTTGACTCGGTGTAGACACAGATACAGGATGTGGAACAGTTTGGATAATAAGGACTTTAGTGTACATTTTGTTCCCACTGGGATTTTATTACAGCTAACAACAATACGCACTTTACATTCTGAAAGCCTTCCTTTACTCTGACATTTGGGCTCTGAATCAAGAACCGTTAAGTTTGTACATGCTTCTCTGATGGTGAACATCTGTCGGCGTATGCTTATGTACTCGGGCTAACAAACTGCACCACAGAAAGTACACTATGTGTACTTTCAAAATGCATTTCTTGCAAAAATTTAATTTTTGTCGTATGTACATCATCTTCATCACAGTCTCACTTTTTCAATCACATGACATTTTACTATGGTATTCTGGTTGTGCTTTTGTGCAAGAACACGTATTTTAAACTGGCCAGACTGCATCAAGATGGGATTTTAGTGGAGCCGAGTGTAAAATGAGGATCTTTCAGTGCAATGATGTCATTTTGCATGCACTGAAAGTTTTCGTGTCACCCTCACTGCACCTCATCTTTGGGATGACTGTGTATTCACACTGTTAGAGTCCTGTTAATGCCATCATATTACAACAACTTTAATCTACATCTGCTTCTGCTCAGACGGTACCTTTTTAGGGACCAGGAACCAGTGGGGAATGTAGACAATTTAACTTTTAACAATTTTACTTGAGTGAACTATGTGAAAACCTCCTTTATTTGAAAGGAGTCAACAAAATATTTGCAAAAACACAAAACTAGTTACAGTATCATCATGCAAGGACACAAAGACAATTTTTAGGTATTTTGAGATTTATAAAAACTTGGATGAGACATCTAGAATGTCAAGGCTTGGGAGGAGCAGATATAAGGGCGCATTTCACATTTGATTTTGAGGAAATCAACATACTTTGGGTAAACCATGTGGAGCGATTCTCACAGAATCATAAACACAAAAAACTTGCTGTGCTACAAATTGAAAGACATCACCACTGTCGTGAAGGTAAATGCTACTAATTAGTGAACTAAATGACACATTCAGAATACTTTATTAATCCCTGAGGAAATTATGTGGTTACACATAATTAATGTTAATTAATGCAAATCAAATTAATTTGATTTACATTAAAATTAATGTAAATGTCAATGAAAAGGTGACAGGCATGTTTTCTGGAGTGCATCTTGCCAAAACACCTAGTGTGACAGACCTCATTCCAAAAGGTTGGACAGGATGTGAGATTGAACATTACACAACTTTTTATTTATGTCTGTTCCCAGAGGCCATTGTTGAGTTGTGGGCAGTACACCATCGACAGCTGGAGTGCATCTAGGATCCACCATACATGGAAATTTTTAGGTGTAGGCTGAATTCCAGTGTTTTCTGACAGGATGTCAGGTAAAAGGTGTATTGTGTATATTTGTCTGTAACAAGTTAAGCATGTGATCGTGTTATCATTGTCATTAATTTGATGATTATGTTTAGGTCCCCACTGTGCAGCACAGCTTTATCGCTGCAGTGTGAAGCTCTGACAGGAGCTCGGTGCTGTATTTGGTTGTCAGGGATGAAACACAGGGTTGTCTCTGCGAATGCTTCAACTCTAACTGTTTGGAAAAACTGTTAAATCTAAACTTTGATTGTGTCCTCTGTTTTATGTTATTTGAATTTTCTTTTAGATGTACATAACTTTAATCATCAGCTGTAGTTTTTAAATGTACTTTAGAAATAAACTTGACAGATAATTATGACATTTTTGGTTTATTTTGAGTTGGTGTGCTTGTGCTTTCCTTGTGCCATTGTTGATAATTTAGTTCAGCTGGGTCTCGTTCTACATGGCTGTCTGCACTTCCCTGAATTTCCCTCTGTGTATACTTCAGTTGCCACATTCTGTATATACTAGAGATGGCACGATACCACTTTATATGTCCGATACCGATATGAATCCGATATAGTGTATTTTTTAATCATTAAAAATGTTTTTTGAATATCTTGCTGCATTTTGTATAAGTTCATTCTCAAGTTTAAAAAACAAAACACTAAAGCTATTCTGTTATGCCTGTATGCAAAAAACACACTGCACTCAAAATATTTCATAGTTCAGCAATACTGATCAATCTAATAAACTTAAATCCTCCATCCTCTCTATTCTGGTATTTTAAAGAGTACTTGGCAAAAACATTAAACAGCCAACTGAAATAAATTTTTCTAATGTTTAAAGTGTCAGGAGGCTTTTAAGAAACTGAGTGGAAGGACTTGCTTCTAGGAGGACTTTGAGTCACCAAATACATTTCTCACTTCAAAAATGATGTGTTCAATTTATTTCTAGAAGCTCAAAATCATCTGCAAGTATTCAGGCCTTTATTTTACCTCAGATACACAGCTAGAAGCTGCTCCTGTTCCCTGTCAGTCAGTTCCCTAAAATTACTTCTCTGCCTCCACAGATGTCTTCCCAACTCTGCTAACCAAACCTCAAACTGCCCCACTGACATCCTGAAAAATGCACGAAAGCGGTCATGGTACAGATTTAAACTCCTGGATCAAATCTCACCGGCGTTCTTCTTGTGAGAAAGTGAACCCAAAAACTCATCCCAAAAAATTCTGAAATTCTTGTAGTCTTTTTGCATAAAGCTTAGTTTTTGTTTTGTTTTTAATGCTCTGAAATAATCTGGGGTGCATAGTATTGTGTACATGTGCGGTCAACTTCTAAATTCTGCCAAGATTTAAAATAATTCAGTGCTTGCCTCATCTCCTACAACATTAGTTTCCTGTTTGCTATGGTCACCAGAGATGGGCAGTAACGCGCTACTTATAACGCGTTACTGTAATCTGATTACTTTTTTCAAGTAACGAGTAAAGTAAGGGATTACTATTGCAAAATCGGTAATTAGATTACCGTTACTTTCCCGTAGGAACGCTGCGTTACTGCGTTACTAAAACCGTGATTTTTTTGCGAGAATGTCTCACGACAGTGACGTAAGCGAGTGCGCCGCTAGTGACAACAGCTGTGTGCAGATCAACAATGGATCATATATCGATTGTGGGAGAGAGTATGAGCGTGCAGCGTTTAAAGCTTGGAAGTACTGACCTTATTTTGTGTTTGATTCCATAAAAAGTGACAAAAACATTAGTGTCCATTGTGCGTGGGAAGAAAACTTTTTACAGCGAAAAAAACCCCTAAACTTCCAAGCAAGCACCGAGTGCGCAACGACGTAATGGGAAACTCACAGAGAAACTCGCGGATTCTTCAACTGACCGCTGCGGCTCACCTGCACCAGGGTAAACCTCCGCCTACCCCCAGTCCTGCTTTACAGGTGAAAATAGAGCAACAGGACCGCTGAGTCTTTGACTTTATTTATTTTCTGCTGTGTTTTACTTGCATCTATTTGAAAGAGTGAGTGTAAACACAAAAAATATTTTATTTTATGTGCTGGAATGTGCAGAAAATAGGTTTAAATGTTAAACAAATTTCTTCCAGTCAGAGAACATTGCATATAATTAAATTTTTGCTTGATGCATAAAGTTAAAAGATTAAAACTGATAAAACAAGTTAAAAAAAAAAGAGACTTTTCCATTTGATTACATTTTGTATGATGGATTATGCAGAAAAAGTAGAATTGGGCTGAAAGCTTTATCACCTCTTCAGGTTGTAAATCGTGTTTTTAAAAAGTAACTAAGTAACTAAGTAATTAATTACTTTTGAAAATAAGTAATCAGTAAAGTAACGGGATTACTTTTTGGGGGGAGTAATCAGTAATTAGTTACTGATTACTTTTTTCAAGTAACTTGACCAACACTGATGGTCACACCTCTCTGTTTTCATCAAAAACTGTGTGCTCAAGGGGGGGAAGCTATAAACAACTGAAACGTAAAGCTTGCAGAAACACAGAGATGAGATGAACAGACTTCAAAGTCCAATACAGCACTATATGTACACGGAGAAGGGGAAGTGGAGAAAGCCGGGGATAACGAGACACAGGTAAACTAAATTGAAGGGTGAGCCAATGAAAGGGTAGCTAAAATCAAGGCACAAGGAAAATGCAGGAAACCACATAAACAAGTAAACCAAGAGTCAAATAGAATATTTACATAAATAAAACGAAAGTCCAAAAACTTAAAAACATTTGGTCAAATCACCCAGGACCGTGATACACTGTATGCTTTTGACTCCATTAGGTTGCGTAAAAGGAGAAATCGTCAGCTGGATAATTACTGGATTTCTACCTGAATGGTGTTTGAGCCAGAAAACAAGAATCAAACTCAGGCTGGTTGTTGCCACATTCTTTATTTTTTTTTGGCAGAAAGTACAACAATAAAGATAATTGTAGGGCCTCTACAATATATAGTGCCTCAAAGCAACTTTTGGTGTGAATTGGCACTATATAAATAAAATTGAATAAAGAAGATGGAGTGAAGTAGTGTTTCTCTGTGTGTCTGCTGAACACTGTCCTCAAAAACAATGTTCAGCATTTGGTCGGCAACTGGTCATTCAGTCGTAGTCAGCATGGAAACCACTCTTGCCCTCTCGTGATTCTGTTCGCAGCCAATCTTACTTCTTACACCACTCATTAGATTTGTCACCTGAAGTTACCTTTTTTTTTTTTTTTTTTTTTTTTTTTTGGAAGTGACATCAGAAACAGCAGCATGTGACATCACGTGATGGCGGAGCTTCAGTTCATCCTTTGTCATCCTTTTTTTTTTTTTTTAATAGGACAGGGGGAAAGAATGAAAGAAAGAGGGGGAGAGGAAGAAAGAAAACCAAAGGGGAGAAGAGACGGTGAGAAGGGGGGGAAGAGAGAAAAAAAAACAAAAAAAAAAAACTCCTGGGTCACCTGTATGGAGAGAAAGAAAAACAAAAAAAACAGGGGAGACAGCAAACAACAAAGAGCAACATAATAATAATAATAAAAAAAATAAAAAAAAGCACCATCACAATAAACTAGCTAGTCATAGATATCAATAGTTACTAAATAATAAACGATATTGTGCAGCACGCAAGATAGACAGCGCACAGTGTGCTTTGAGGCAGCAACCAAGAAAGCTGTAGTCCGCGTCTGTGAATACCCGTGTGTACACCTGTGTGCATACCTGTGTGGATCAGCATGCTTGCATTCCAAAGGTTTCTCCATGTAATGATCTGCTAGAGAGTGTGGGGAGCCACAGCCCTGTCCTCTATGGTATCAAGCAGGTATGGAGGAGATCAAAACTCCAGACATCCAGAGGCCCCCAGAACACAAGAGACCAAGGAAGACCCACAGAGGGGCAGCCGCGCCACTGTCCCAGTAAGAGCTAAGGAGAGTCCCAGATGAGAGCTCATTCAGCAGCCGCGGAGCAGAAGCCAGGGGGAGTTGCAGTGACGCGCCCGTGAGCTCCGCCGGCAGCCAGCTGTGCCTGAGTGACCGAGCCCCAGGCCGAGAGGCCGGGGGCACCCCACCTCCAAAGTGGCCCGAGCGAGCCCCAATAAGCGGCCGCCAAGGAGTGAGCCGGTGTGTACCCGGACGCCCACCCCCAGATACAAAGAACCACCAACGCACCGATACCTGAGGGAGTCCGCCACCGGCAGGGGAAGTGGTGGTGGGTGGAGATAGGCCTCCAAACCTTGGAGGGCCCGAGATGTCCCCAGAGAGGTGGCGTCTGATACCCAACCTGACATATAGACACAGACATACAGGCACACACAGACACAAACATCCATTCCCACCCTCATGCTCTCATATGTACTTCACACTCAACCGACGTGGAGACAGACATAAAGAGACGCTGTACACACAATCACACTCCCCAAGCGTACTCTACTAACCGGGTCTAGGTACCCTTGCCCCTGGAGGGGGGAACTGCACCCAGACCCAGGTGGTGTTACCCTTTTCCCTGCGGTGGGGAGAGGCAGACCGCCCCGACTCCGCAGCAGCAGGGAGGCCCCAGACCGCAGTCGGACGGCCCACTCCTCCTAGCCCCCCCGCTCCAGTAGGCCGCAGAGAATGGGGGTGAGAGAAGACTCCAAACCTCCCTCCACCCGCTCATTGTAGTGTTGATGCATGTGTGTTCTAAGGTGCAATTAAAACCCAGGAGGGCATAGAGCTACCTGCCAGAGAGCAGCAGGTAAGCGCATAGTCCCTCCTGCTAGCCCTCAATGTCTACATGTATTTAAAATTGAGAGGTGGGCAACGACGCCAGGGGTGAGGCGTACACCCTGATGGTAACTTGGACTCCGTGTATCGTGCCCACCCCCAAGATCCTATATGTATGTGTAATGAGGGTGTGAGTAATGTGAATGTCTAAGTTGTGGGATAAAATTGAGGCAGAGGCAGCCAGAAGGGGACAGAGGGGGGGGGTAGCCTCCTCTGCATCCTGGTGACATACCCCTACTCCAAGGCCCTGCATGTGTGGGTGGTTGTGGTGGAGCAGGAGGAGGGAGGCAGCTGGAGATGGGGAGGGAAGGAAGGGAGGGGCAGGTGACCCCTCCCTGGGGCCAGCTCCCCCGCTGACCCCAGTAGGCACTCCCACACTCCGCGACCCGCCAGGGAAAGGGGGGCCCAGGCCCATCCAGACCGGGGCCCAGCGCAGCAGCGCCCCCCGGCCCCACAGAGCCCGGGACAGTCCACCCAACCCCACCACAGAGAAAACTGCACCCACCCCACCATCCACTCGTCTTCCAGACTACATGAGACAATAGATGCCCAGGCTGAGATCTTCCTCCACCTCTCCTGTATCTCCCCCTCCTGCAGAGAGTTCCTGAGGGGAAGAAAGCTCCTGCAAGGTGTAACAATCTCCCCCACCGGTTGAAGAGCCCCACAGGCGACTCGACACGCCGGCGGCACCCTGCGCCAGGGATGGGCTCCCATGCACCCACCCGCCCACAACCCCGGCAACACACAAACCAGGACCCAAGGCCCCGAGGCCCAGCCAGGGCCCCGGCCCAGAGATGGAGCGCCCCCAGACCCTCACGCCCATCCCGGACCCACCCAGGGGCAGACAGGCTACCAGGTCAGTAACCCACGTCCATCACCACAGACCCTCCCCTAGCCCCGCTGCACGCAGCCACGAGGAAATGGTCAGAAAAAGGCCCCCAACCGGACATGACCGCTACCCCGGGTTGAGCCCCCCAAGGAAGATGCCTCCGGGGAACCCCCCGACGCCCTAAGCCTGTCCCTGCCCCCACACCAATCACAACATTGAAGGCGGGACCAAACTATGACCCCCCACCCCCACTAGGTGATGGAGCCGATCAAAGGAGCCCAGAGCAATTGATCTGATGTGGTGGCCGAGGCTGTATCAAAACTAATGTAATCTAATAGATAATTTCTATATTGGTTAGAATTAAGATTGTTTTTATTTTTCCAGTTCATGAGGACAGTTTTCTTGGCTATGCATAGGGCAGTGAAAACCATATGGGCTAAATTGTTTTCTGAGGTGACATTATCTAAGCTGCCCAACAAACACACTAAGGGGGAAGTTGGAATGTTACATTTCAGACACTTTGATAAGTCTTCACCTGAAGTTACCTAATGAGTCCAGGACATGCCGATGGAGGCTTCACCTTCGTATTTGGATCCAACAGATCTGCGTCTGCGAGCTGCTGCATTACAATTCTGGATGTTCAAACAAAATACAACTGAATTCACTTCATGTTTTCAGTGTTATGCTGTGAGTGTAGTTAAATGAGGATAAAAATGTACAGAACAATATAATCTAGTAATAAACAGGTGTTTAGTTAGAACGTAACACATGCACCTGCTTTACTTAAAGCACCAAAATGATTATATATGACCATATATGTTAATGGTGTGCTTTGGAACAATGAATAGATGGTTAGGTTTGTGCATAAAAAATCAAGCCCTCCTGTAACAGGTGGGATGAATAGGTAAAGCTTGCTATGAGTGTTTGACAGCGAGGCCTACCGGTATGCAGCTGGTCTCCTCTTTGGGACACAGGTGGAGTTTGCAGTGCAGGTAGACTTCACCAGAACCCCCAGTGAACCGGAACATGTTGAACGAAAACAAGGTGGAGGTTCCCAGTCCGTTTTCCTCCACTGCCACTGTCAGGTCAGCAGGGTTCGCACAGCTTTTCATAACCACGAAAATACATACACGTTATTGAGGAGCTGATAAAGGTGATCAAAGTGAACTTATGAGTGACTCTGAGTATCTCTCACCGTTAATGATCAGATCATGTCTTGGACTGCTGGTAGGTGATGCCTGGTTGGTTGCCCAGCAGGAGTCGCTCACCACAGTGACCATGCTTCCATCCAGCCCATTAGTCTCCAGCTCTACCCAGATCCTCTGGTTCAGTCTCACTTGACTGTTCAGCTGCACAACTTGTGTCCGCCCAGCGTCGGTGTAGGCCTTGATAATCAGAGTGTAATTCCAAGCTCCACATGAGATCTTCTGTGCAACGGAGCTGCAGAATGCACACATTTGCACTGTTAACAATGCCCACATTTTAACAAATATTCAAACAATACCTAGCAGCCACTACAAACCAGTCTCTGATTCTGAAGGTTGCAGTGTTGATGTTCGGCTGACTGTGAACACAGGAGAAGTCGATCTGGACTTGGTTGTTGCGAGCAGAGATGGGCAGTAACGCGTTACTTGTAACGCGTTACTGTAATCTGATTACTTTTTCAAGTAACGAGTAAAGTAAGGGATTACTATTGCAAAATCGGTAATTAGATTACCGTTACTTTCCCGTAGGAACGCTGCGTTACTGCGTTACTAAAACCGTGATTTTTTTGCGAGAATGTCTCATGACAGTGACGTAAGCAAGTGCGCCGTTGGTGACAACAGCTGTGTGCAGATCGACAATGGATAATATATCGATTGTGGGAGAGAGTATGAGCGTGCAGCGTTTAAAGTGTGGAAGTACTGACCTTACTTTGAGTTTGATTCCATAAAAAGTGACAAAAACATTAGCGTCCGTTGGGCGTGGGAAGAAAACTTTTTACAGCGAAAAAAACCCCTAAACTTCCAAGCAAGCACCGAGTGCGCAACGACGTAATGGGAAACTCACAGAGAAACTCGCGGATTCTTCAACTGACCGCAGCACACCTGCACCAGGGTAAACCTCCGCCTACCCCCAGTCCTGCTTTACAGGTGAAAATAGAGCAAAAGGACCGCTGAGTCTTTGACTTTATTTATTTTCTGCTGTGTTTTACTTGCATCTATTTGAAAGACTGAGTGTAAACACAAAAAATATTTTATTTTATGTGCTGGAATGTGCAGAAAATAGGTTTAAATGTTAAACTAATTTATTCAAGTCAGAGAATGTTGCATATAATTATATTTTTTCTTGATGCATAAAGTTAAAAGATTAAAACTGATAAAACAAGTTAAAAAAAAGAGCCTTTTCCATTTGATTACATTTTGTATGATGGATTATGTAGAAAAAGTAGAATTGGGCTGAAAGATCTATCGCTTTATCACCTATTCAGGTTGTAAATCGTGTTTTTAAAAAGTAACTAAGTAACTAAGTAACTAAGTAATTAATTACTTTTGAAAATAAGTAATCAGTAAAGTAACGGGATTACTTTTTGGGGGGAGTAATCAGTAATTAGTTACTGATTACTTTTTTCAAGTAACTTGACCAACACTGGTTGCGAGTGATGACGTCAAAAGAGTAATTCTGGCTCCTGATGGTGTTCTTATAGATGACGTAGCTGTTGTTGGTCTGCAGAAACACATAATCAGATACTAAGCAAGTTCTTCATTGTTTCATCTTTAACATCTGATACTCTTTAAGATGTTGACTGACTGGTATAAACTTCAGATGACCAAAAATTTTAGAATTCACAGAGATCAAAGCTTAAACAGCAGGAGATGAAACCCACCGTGACCACCGTCCCACATCTGTTGCTGCTGTTGAAGCTGAAGGTCACCATGTGGGTGAGCTCGTCCACCTGACCCCTGCAGGTCGGGTAGTTGAGCTGTAAAGCAGAGTAATTGATGTGTTTGTCCTCCAGGAGACAACCGACCAGAGTGACTGAAGCAGAGTCCTGCATGCAGACCGTTGCATCACCTGAACGTCACAATATCAGTCAGAAAAATCACAATTAGAAGCTTTCCTCCATTATTCAGCCCTGTTGTCATGGTGACGTCACAACTGTCGTACCCAAAGAGTTGATTTCTTGGTACTTGGAGGCAAAAATGGCCCGACAAAAGCAGCGAGTGTCACCACCGACCGTCTTCTCACCACAGAACTCGTGATCGCTGCAGGTCCTGTCCTGACAGAAGGCCTCAGAGGCTACAGAGGAACACACTGATGTATTATCCTGAAAACGTGGGAGCTCTAAAAATCCACAGTTCAGGTCTTTAACGAAGGAGAGCTTATTAATGTCTTATTAAGGTCTTACAGCAGCCGGTCTTTGATGTCCAGCCATCCTGAGCGTGGTTGTGTAGACTGCAGGCTCTGGCGTAGGCCTTCAGAAACTGACAGTTGAGTCCATCCACTGCAGGATATTTACACAAAGTGTTGGTGCAGGCGGTTATGTAGGGCTCTGGGTCAATGTCACTGTTACAGGAGGAGAAGGGCGCCTCCTTCAGGAGATTACAGCTGTACCACAGACAGAAGAAGAAGTTGAAGATAATAAAATGATAATCTGTAATCAGATGTGTTTATCTTCTATCTGTGCTGCAGTCACATGTGATGTACCACAGAGATCAAGGTACAACACAGATGTTTCCTGCCTTGTGGATCAGTCTGCTCACCGTTCAGTCACACTGGTGCAGTCGATCGTGGTGTCAGCAGGCTCACTGTACTGCATCTCACAGCTAGGGGGCGACAAACAACAAAGTTCAGGCTCATTCATACAAACAGAATATCTGCAACATCAGCAGCAGCAGCAGTCAGAGGGACTCTGAGCTTGTGATGAGGTCTTACCTGGTGGAGCTGTACTCAGAGAGCCTCAGGTCACTCAGAGACCTGCTGGAGTTTCCACACAGACCCTCCACAGATGAACCAGCAGGTCCTGCACAGGATCAGGACAGAATGAGTCAGATCAGCATCAATATTCAAACTGGACAAACACAGAAGAATAAATAACAGCACAGTTTACAGTTTACGTTACATGAATTAAACTTTATCTTCTGTACCTTCTAAGAGGATCTGTGCGGTGTAGCCGTCAAAGAAGACAGAAATGTTGAGGTTGGAGAGCGACAGCTTGGCAGTGACTCCAGTTTGGTCCTGAGAGAGCTGCACACCATGAACCAGCTGAGGCAAACTTTCAAGGGTCAACATGAAGTTGAAGTTCAAGTGTCATGGCGCTTGGGCTCCGATTAGTCACCTCAAAAGGATGGATCCCATAAACACAGCAATAACCATGAAGGGGTTGGCGGAAATCCAGGAACACCTGACCAGCGAGGTTCGAGAGGCTCTTGGTCAAAAGGGGGACACCTTCCTGTTCCTTTTTCTGGAGGATACACAGGACCGGAGGATACACAGATCGTTGTTTGAAATCGGGGCAGAATAATCCCCTGATCTGTGCAACGACTGAAGGGTTGTCTAACCCCTGAGGTTGAAGAAAGACGAGCAGATGATCACCCAACTGGACGACACTGGTAGCTGCAGCAATAAAATAGAGGCTAAAAGCTCCTCGGACAGGGGTTCTAGTCTGAATACGTCTGGAGGGTATAAGGTAGCACCAAAATAAAGCTGTGGCAGAACTGGGGAGTGTCATCTGTACCTGCTACTGTTGTAATAATAGTTTTTCTTGCATCTGAACTGCGCAAACACAGAGGCCATCTCACATATGGTTCACCCAACAGGGGGACAAAGGACCTGAGCGGTAAGAAGAAATGAACCCGGCCACACTGGATTGCAGGGTGTAGGTGAGCTCTTTATTCTAAAGAGCTCAACAGGGGGAGTGTGGGATTATAATATTATTGTATGCCATGTTAGACCCCTAATTAAAGATTGTGAATTATTATGTAGTTTTAGTTTGCATTATTCTCCTGAATTAGAAGAAGGTGAAAACTATTGCATTTGTTAAACTGATTTGCATTGCATTAGACTGCTGATTTATTGTGAATGAATGATATTGTTTTATGATGCATTATACTGCTGAGTTATAAGAAATACTGTTCGCAGAAAGTCATCGCCTTATTTGTCTGATTAGAAGAGAACAGAACATACTGCAGTTTTCTGCCCCATCTCAGCAGGAGCAGATAAACAGGGAGCCAAGGCCGTAGCTTAGGCGCTGTGTGAGAGAAAGAATGTGAATGTTTAGGCTTTTATAATTAGGTGGGGGCCACTAGAGGCTATAAGAGTTTGATCAATGCTCCACCATTTTGAGATCTGAGGCTGTCTGCGTACAGTGTCCATCTCCCACGCGTGTGACCATTAAAATCATTGTTTGACTTAACCCGGCCGGACCAGTGTTTTTCTTTTGGCTTTTCCTCTTGTATCCATCCCCAATATTTGAATCCGTAACAGTTGTTTTCACAGGTGTGCTCTATATCTCAACAATGGCTCATATTAAGACGACAGTCTTTCACACAGGTCAAGTGCCTCTATGCACTTCATTAGTTTAAATATTTGCCTATTTTACTTCATCTCATATGTCATTGTACTGAATTTGAGCAACCCTAAGCTTAATGCAGATTACTTTTAACAACTATCCACCTCAATTAAATCTATGGTCTGGAGCACATGCTGTTGTCGAACAAGCTAAAGAATAAACATTTTGTGTCAGCAAGGGGTGGGGGAAAGCCATTCACCAGAGCATATCTTAAGTGCTGCTGATGTGGGCTGGCCTTCTCCACACGCTCTTCAAGGCTGATGTGTTTTCTGAAAACTTCTAACATTTGAATCTCTTCCATTTATAAGCCTGCGATTAACCGCACGGCTCAGGTCTGCGTGAAACCCGCGCAGCCATGGAGCCGTCGCTCTCTTTTATTTTTATTTAAATACTTTGTGCTGCCAGGAGCAAAGTCCAGCATAAACGTCTGTCACCCTCTGACACACTCTTGGTTGCTTAGGAATTCATGATAACAACAACAGCTGCTGACGTCACAGACCACGTGTTCTGCTCCTTACACACTCACACAACAACAACAACAACACAAAAAAGGGCTATTGTCCAGCACAATCTGGACCCCGCGGAACTTCTCAATACCCCACAAAGCGGCGGACCCCACAAAGCGGTCTACATTTCTCCCCACTAAGACGGCGAACCAAAAAAGTTCGAACTGCGCAACTCTGCGACTTAATGCTTCTGTACAAAAAAACCCCACTGAGCGGCTTTGTACATCGCCCCACTAAGACTGCGAATTTATCCCCACTAAGCGGCCACGGACAACGCCCCACTGAGCGGCGAAGACGTACAGTTATAGAGTTGGACTCTAAACTTACTCGGTGTTGCTTAGCGTGTAGTATAGCCTCGGATCCCGCCGATCGCCATTCATCAAGGAGAGAAAACAGACAGCTCATCCACTGGCCTGATGACAAACTGTCACGTCTCAGGACTTTACTACAGGAACTTCCTGGCTGACGTCAGTCTTTCAGCGTGTCTCTTCTCCCCTTGGTGAATGTCGACTCCAGGGCTCCGGCTCTCAAAGGACCAATTAATGATAGGTTTGTAGCTTGAACCTATTCGCTGGAACGTTGAAGACAATATAATTACACAGCAAGCAAGACACGAAGTAGGCAAAGTTCTTCTTGTTACTCATGCATGAGGGAGACCTGCCTGGAGCCAAGTGTCGTTCCACCACTTGACCTCCGTCAGACTCCCAGCCAGGTTCCCCATAGCACTCCTTTTATTGTGGTTACATGAATATGCATAGGGTCATAACATACGACGGACGTCTACATACAAACAAAGAGTGTGTGTGTGTGTGTGTGTGTGTGTGTGTGTGTGTGTGTGTGTGATAAGTGATAAGTTAGCAGCGATGCAGGTGGATGCTTCTCTGGTGTCCTGGATTGTTGATTACCTGACAGGAAGACCACAATATGTACGTCTCCCACAGTGTGTGTCTGACAAGGTAATCAACAGCATAGTGGCACCACAGTGGACTGTCCTCTCCCCCTTCCTCTTCACCCTCTACACCACAGACTTCAGTCCCTGCACAGAGACCTGCCGTCTTCAGAAGTTTTCTGATGACTCTGCGGTGGTTGGATGCATCAGCAGGGATGATGAAACAGAGTACCGGGCTGTGGTCGACTCCTTTGTCACGTGGTGTGAGCAGAATCATCTGCAGCTCAACGTGGCAAAGACCAAGGAACTGATCGTGGACTTCAGGAAGACCAGGAAACACTTGACCCCTGTTTCAATCCAGGGGGTCAGTGTTGACATTGTGGAGGACTATAAATACCTTGGAGTACACATTGACAATAAACTGGACTGGGCTAAAAACACCACAGCACTTTACAGGAAGGGCCAGAGTCGTCTCTTTTTTTTGAGGTCCTTCAACATCTGCCAGAAAATGCTCAGGATTTTCTACAAGTCTGTTGTGGCCAGTGCGATCCTCTATGCTGTTGCATGCTGGGGGAGCAGGCTGAGAGTCGCAGATGCCAACAGACTTAATAAACTGATCTGTAAGGCCAGCAATGTTGTGGGGATGGAGCTGGACTCCCTCAAGGTGGTGTCGGAGAGGAGGATGTTGTCCAAGATAAAGACAATGTTGGATAACACCTCCCACCCACTCCATGACATGCTGGTCAGTCACAGGAGCTCGTTCAGTGAGAGACTGAGATTACTGAAAAGCACCACTGAACGACACAGGAAATCTTTCCTGCCTGTGGCCATCTCCCTGTACAACGCATCCACTTAACACACTGTTTACTGCTACAGCTACACAGCAAATTCAAAAGTGTTAAATGTTTTGGTGTTAATAGTCTTCTTGCAAAAGTAGAGTTGATTTTACTCTAAGTAGAGTCACATTATTTTAATGTAACTCTGAGGTGTAAAATGATAGTAGTTAAAATCGAGTGTTAAAAATGAGTGTTTCTCTGTCAAATCTGGAGGTGTTACAATGGAAACATTAACTCTTGACCTCTTAACTCTGAACTCCTACAGGGGCTATGACAGCAATAGAGTAAATTCACAGTCATTTTTTCAAAGATTGTTTCAATTATTATCATGAGCTTTTACTTCTGTGGCTCTTTGGAGCAGGGGCGGAGCGTGGGGGTGGCTTACTGGGCTTAAGCCCGGGTTGTTTTGTCAGAAGCCCGGGGTCTTTTGGAGTGTAATTTTTTCATAGTTAGATGTCTGGCTGACAACTGTATAAAACAAAAAGTACACACAATATTCGAAGCACATAGTGCACACTGTGGGAATTTACGACTGTGCGTGAATCCCCCCTGATATTGGTATGATCCGAGCTCAGGCACTAAGCGACTGAGCGAGGGGGCGGGGCAGCTGCTGCCAGCAGTGAGTGCGCTGTTGGAGAGACGGAGCCAGCCAACCATACTAAGGAGAGCTTAAGTTTGACCAGATACCAAAGAAAATCATTCATACCGTACAAATAATGTAAATATGATGGTGCATCACGAAAGATTGATATCAAACTGATCACTTGACCAATATTACGTTACTTGCTCTTCAAGTGAATCAACAAATGGCGAAATGAAAAGCCGAACAAATGCTATTTTTTAGAGAGTCTTAGCTTACATGTGTTTATTTCATATTTTCAGTTCTTACCCTCCCCGACTAAATCGGTTTCAGTAATGCACTGAAATATAAGAATGGACATTAGAGGGTTCTTTCAAAGAAAAAACTCAGGTAAATGTTATTTTATATATTATGCTTTGTATGTTGTTCAGTATATTTCTATGCAAAACAAGAGGGATTTCAGTACACAGCAGGATATTCACATTTGTAACCAGATATTTACATACACTTTAGGGAGAAAACATAAAACATTTTTACTGTACAAGATCAATTTAGAGTAAACTTTTGTTTTAGATAAATATTGAAATATATTTTGAATTTGTTAAATGTCAGAATAAAGAGAGACAGAGCTTCTATTTTTTATCACTTTCATTAAATTTAGGAGTACATATACACTACGTTTATTGTTAATTAATAAGAAAACTCCAGAGGATTCCATTCTGAGCTGAAGAAGCTTCTGATAGGTTAGTAGAGTCCATGTGAGTAAATTGGTGGCACAGCTGTGGATGCATATAAGGCAAAACACAAAGCCTGTTTCTGTGACATGGGAAAATCAAGAGATGTCAACCAAAACACCAGGAAAAGAACTGTGGAGCTCCATAAGTGTGGCTCAGTTTTGAATACAATTTGGTGCCATTTGCAATTAAGAAATACAGATAGTTTCTCTCTTTACTCTTAAAGTTAACAAATATGTTTTTTATATTTATCAATCTAAAAAAATAAACATTTAGTCTGATTTGATCTTACAATTAAAAAAGTGTTTGTGTTTTGATCTGAAGAGTACATAAATATGTGGTTTCAACTGTATATTTGATGATTGTCAGCACAAAGAGGGAGAGAGAGGAACAGAGAGGGAGATGGAGAATGAGGACAGAACAGAGGTGGAACAAGAGCAGGTGAGACACACATGTTACTCAAATGGTTGTTTACCAAAAGTATCACTGTATCATAGGTCCTCATGTATCTCGTACCTAGTGTTTCTTTTTAGGTTTGCTATTTTTCAAATTCTATATTTATTAAGTTATGCAGGCTTGTTTGCACAACAAGGCTAAATAATTATATAAACTTTTCTCAATCTAAATAGTGGACTTTGGTAGAATTAAAAAAATAAGTGTAGTGCAGGTCTATGATGATTTTTAGTGCTACTATCATCTAGTTCTGATTCTGGTTCTGTCTTGGTTAAGTCCTCAGTAGTCCTGATTTTGAACTCTTGTAGTCCTGTTTTAATTCCGGATCAGTTCTGGGTCTGGTTGAATTGGGGTTTAGTCCCTGTGTCTTGATACAGCCCCGATTTTGTTCTGCCTTGCTGCTTAATTAAAAAACTAGTTTAAGGTGTCCTGCACATGTGATATATATTTTTCCCTATATGAAGTCATTCTTTTTTGAACAAAACTCAAAACAGAGCCTATTAATCTTTCAGTCATTTCTACACCCCCCCCTCAAAAAAAAAAAAAAAAAAAAAATCCCACATGCATACTACCCTTTAGGGCTAAGCCCCGGGTGTTTCAAATGTCTGGCTCCGCCTCTGCTTTGGAGTTGAGACAAAGCTGTGTGAAAGGCATTAGCCATGTTGCTCGGTGATAGCATAATATTCTGTTTTAGCTAGCTGAAAGGTATTGTTTGCGGCAAATACCACAGCCTTGAAAAAAGCTTGCATGTGAATTTTCAGTCAAACTTTTGGTCAAATACACCTAAAACAATGTCTAGAATGTGAAATGTTGGTATAATGGTGCTACTTGAAGCCTGAAAACGATCGCCCATAAAAAAAAAACAAAAAACGAGCAAACAGCAGTAGCTGACGTCCTGACTGGATTCTACGTTAGCATTTAGATCCCTCCAGAGTTTTGTGCACACGGTTTAGGTAAAAATTAAAAAGGTTGAGGTTTTACATTTAGTTCAGTATTACCTGTTGCCTGTGTCTTTGTCTTTTGGGAAAATACTTTACACAAGTAATGGCTCAAAGAGGATTCCTTTTTTTTTTTTTTTACTGTGCTGCAATTGTTTACTGGATTATTTGTGCCATTAATTAGTGTCAACTAATTTTTATTCAATCTCCACACAGGATATGCTTGTGAAGATGGAATATGGGGGAGAGCAGAAGTGCGTTGAAGTTCCACAAAGGGATGAATGAAGGACATGCATATTGTATTGAAGAAATAAGTGATGAGATGCTGTTATTTGCATTTACCATGTCAGACCTTTTGATAAACACAATTCTAATGAAAGTGAGAACATGTATACTGTTACATCTTTCAGAAAATGTTTTGAAATTGTGGTGCACAGTTCAGAATAAATGTTTTTCAAAAACCATTGCATCTTTTTAGTAAATGTTTATTTCCAAAAGAAATTTCTAGAAGTTCAGAACAGTAAAATTCCCGCTTTTTAGAATGAATTAGAAGATAACTCTTAAGTAGTTAAACTAAAATACTCTTTGAGAGTTAATATATAAACTCTTAACACTAAGTGTTAAATTATCAACTCCAGACAGATTTGGTGTTTAACACTAAATCAGAGTTAATGTACCAACTCTCCAAAAAGAGTTAAATTAACACTCTCTGGTGTGGACCCATATAGACACTTTAATAGTGTTGAAATCAAATCCGACAGTGTTAATTTGGACATGCTGGATTTGCTGTGTACACATGTTTCTTTTTCAGCTATTTATTGATAAGTGACTTTTATGTACATATATATATATATATATATGTGTGTGTGTGTGTGTGTGTGTGTATATATTGTGCTATTCTTAGTTAGTGTAGTGTATGTCTTGTTAATGTTAGTTTATAATGGAGCACTGTAACAAAAAATAATTTCCCCTAGGGATCAATAAAGTATTCTGATTCTGATTCTGATTTTCAGTCAGATTAGGGTTATATGTTTGTTTGGGTCTTGACAACGCTTGAGATGGGTTTTTCTTTTTAGTTTTATGTGGATGGGGGTATTTTATTTAAAGAAACTTGGGGGAGCTGTTTTAAAAATTAACCGTGTACTTGTGGATGAAGACAAAGGCAACTGCGACCCAAGAGGTGAGCTCTTTTTTTTTTCAGCATCTAGTCATTGATCTGAAGGATACTTTAGGACACATCACTTATCCTATTTAGCCTATTAACTTTACAACACAGCTGAATCTATAATGCTGACAGAAAGAGGGGATAATTGTAAAATGCCAACATGTTCAGTTGTTACATGTTACCAAGCCAAGAAGAAGGAGACAAAGGAGACACTGATACTTGATACAGACACATAGTATAATATAGTAAACACCAGTATGAAATGTAAAATTTGGTTCTAAATTTCTTTGTCTAATGTGTATAATGACAAAATCACCAGGCAAAATAGGTACACTCGAATAAGAGGATAACTCTTATTTAACTACATTCAAGTACTGCATAAATAATTTTAAATAGGGCCTAAATTGTAGGTATTTTACAGGAAAGGAGAAACAAATTATACTGTAATTAATTTTTCAATACAGTGGTCCCTCACTATAACACGTTTCACCTTTCGCTGCCTTGCTGTTTCGCATGAAATTTTGCATGCTTTGTTTTTTACTGAGCCCCGCAGGGGACATGGGAGAAAAGAAATGAAGATGAACTTTTGCGAGATCTCGCAAAACTTCAAACTGGTGGGTAACAGACATCTCCAAAAACGTTGGAGCACCTTTGCAAATATATGATGTCTTGATAAAACAAGCAGATATTTGAAGTGTACACAGCTAGATTCTCGCCTGAAAAGGCTGGCCCACAAAGGACACATTTGGAGCAGCCTTTGAATTGGGCCAGCCTTCGTCGCCTGGGTCGTCAGCTTCAAGCTGGCAGCCTCTGAAGGATGCAGCCTATTTTGCGAGATCTCGCAAAACGTTTGCGAGATCCCGAGTTACTTTTGCGAAATCTCGCAAAAGTTCATCTTCATTTTTGTTCTCCCATGTCCCTTGCAGGGCTCCGTAGTTTTTTCTTTTTCTTCTTCTTTTTTTTTTTTCAGCACATTGTGTTCTGCATCCTGATTGGCTGTAGACCAGATAAGAGAGAGATAAGATAAGATAAGAAAAAAAAAAAAAAGAAGTTACAGAGCGTGAGCAGAATATTATATATATATATACACACACACACACACACACATATAAATACAGAGATATATAAATAAAATATACGAAGGGGATAAATAGAATAAATAGGAATAAAAATAAAAATACAAGTGAATTGCACATTTAAAGTATTGAGGTCTATTGCACCGTTGACTATTAACAAGAGTATTGCACAAAGGTATTTCACAGTGAAGTGAAGAGGCGCTACAGCTTAGTTGTTCCCCCCTCCTTTGTCCTCCTGTTTCCCCTCCCTCTCCCCTCCAGAGAGGCGTTAAACAGTCTGATGGCGTGTGGGACAAAGGAGTTTTTAAGTCTGTTGGTTCTTGTCTTTGGGAGAAGCAACCTGTCACTGAACAGACTCCTCTGGTTGTTTATGGCCGTGTGCAGAGGATGCCCAGCATTGTTCATAATGTCCAGCAATTTCTTTAGTGTCCTTTTCTCTGCCACTGTCACCAGAGTGTCCAGCTTCATGCCGACCACAGAGCTAGCCTTCCTGATCAGTTTCTCCAGCCTGGATGAGTCCTTCTTTGCTGTGCTGCTCCCCCAGCACACCACAGCATAGAAAAGTACTCCAGCAACCACTGACTGGTAAAACATCCTCAGGAGCTTCCTGCAGATGTTAAAAGACCTCAGCCTCCTGAGGAAGTACAGTCGGCTTTGGGTGTTTTTATACAGGTACTCTGTGTTGCATGACCAGTCCAGTTTGTTGTCCACCCACAGCCCGAGGTACTTGTACTTGTTGACCACCTCCTCCCCCTCTATCTGAACCGGCAGGGGACCTTCTCTGGACCTCCCGAAGTCCACAACCAGTTCCTTACGGTGTGTTCACACCGAACGCGATGGACGCGAATAAAACGCCCCAAACGCCCCTAAATTGACGCGTGTACATTCGCGTCTCAACGCGTGTCCAAGAAAAATCCATTTTGACGCGCGTGAACCGGAAATGTGGGAGGAATGTGGGAGGAAGTTGTGCCAGACCGGTATCTTTGCAAGATGGCAGCTTTCGAGCTAGCGCTTGAAGAGAGAGTCTCCCTTCTCTATTTACTGTGGAGAGCAGAGCAGCAGCGTAAAAGACGTCCTCGCCGTACCTGGGTCCATCAGGTCCTCCAGAGGCGTGAGCAGTTTGGTGAGTTTCACCATTTGCTCCAGGAGCTGCGCCTGGATGATGGCCGATTCCAGCGCTATCACCGTCGGCCAGTTTGAGAACCTGCTTTCCCTCGTCGGTCCCAGCATCGCCCGCCTAGACACCAACTACAGGCGCTCAATCCCACCTGCAGAGCGCCTGTCCGTCTGCCTGAGGTTAGTAAAAGTATTTAATACGGTAGTCCTTTATTGATACCTGTGCTAATATGCTAAACCATCCATTTATACACTGCTATCATGGATGTGCTATGCTAACAGTGAATGCTGTCGGTGTTTACCGATAATATTCCTAGTGATACTCAGACGGTCTCATCAAGTCCCGATTTAATTCGATTTATGCTGTTATCAGTGTTTGAATGATAGCATGGCTGTGGTGTCATAGGTATGCTCTCGGTGTTTGCTGATATCAAACTGGTATTAGGACCAATGTGGGTTAATCTTTGTAGTGATACTCACTCCTTTTTTTTATTTAGACCTGGTTTAATTCTGGGATAGTTGAATATTTGTATATAATCACCGCAGACTGTTTTGGATTATATCTAAAATATATCATGTAATTATCCTTATAATTACAAAATGTTTTATGTAAGATTTATGTTTTGTAATTTGGAATTTTGGAATTTCAATAATGTATTTTGTAACTGCAGTACACATAATACTCATTTTAAACAATTTTGTCCAGGTTCCTTGCCACTGGGGACTCCTTCAGGACCATCGCGTTCAGAGGCTGTCCTGGTGAGGGAGAAGTTCATGGCTCACTTCTCGGCAGAGGGAGCCGTGTCTTGGCAACCAAAGGAGTAGCCTGTTTGAAGTCTGAGTGACTTCCCCACAACGGCTCTTTTAAGAGCCACCCACAAACCTCTAAAGAGTGTTCCTGTCTTTTTAAATTTTTCTTAATAAATGGAGCTCTACGCCAAAATAAACTAACCTCTTTTTACTCTGCAACTTGTTTTCACTATGTTCCTGTATACAGTGTGGTGCAAAAGTTTGGGCAACCTTATTAATAGTCATTATTTTCCTGTATGAATTGCTGTTACAGTAAAAAATGTCACTTACATATATCATATAGGAGACACACACATTGATATACACTACATATTTATATTATTTCTCTTTTTTTGTGTTGCCAATTTATGCACCTGCTTGATTTGGTTTAAACAGTTATTGCACACTTTCTGTAAATCCAGTGAACTGCATTTCACTTCTCAAATATCACTGTGTGTCTCCTATATGATGTATTTAACTGACAATTTTTATTGTGACAACCAACGATTTGTACAGGAAAATAATTACTTTTCACAATGTTGCCCAAACTTATGCATCCCACTGTATTAGTATGTTTTGTTATTAGTGTAATATGAAATAAATTCTACTTTTGTCAAGTCGGGTGCCAATATTTGCTGTGTAGTAGAACAAAGACATTTGTCATTATAAATGTTTATTTGATAAAAGATATAAATTCAGTAACAAAAAGATTCAACATAAATATATGAAATTTAACTATTTACAGACAGACAGGAATAAAAAGGACCCAGCTTGGAGTGGAAGAGCCTCAGGGAGAAGGAGGATAAACATAAGAACATTGTTTCTGCTCTGGAGAGCTGCTGCCTCATCAGAAAACTACTGATCATTAGGGTCCAATGTTTCCAAATTTAGCACAGCTGTGCTGTTTTCATAAACTGATTTATAAATTTGGAATTTCACGAATTCTCGTGTCTGAGGCGGCATGCTCTCCAGAGCAGGAACAAGGCTGAGGAGGAAATGTTCAGTTGCAGACGGGCGTGGCCTCTTTAGGGTCTCCAGGATAGCCAGCTCCACCGCCGATGGACCGTCCTGGGACCCTTCCCTCGCCCGCCTTCGAGCTGTCCTCCTCTGTGGGCCTGTAAAACACAGAACAAAACACCACAAAGAAATGAGAAGGTTGCTACTAGATTTTCATTTTCAAAATTGAAGAAAACCAGGATATGAACAGATTGGTTGTAGATATTTAGTAAAGGTGATCACAAGGGGATTCAAGCAAGTAAAAAGCTATCAGTGCTTGATGTTCATACCTGTGGGTGCAGCAGCAGGAGTGGAGGGACCAGGGACTGGGGAGTCAGGAGAAGCAACATGGGAGGACTCTGCTGCATGATTACTTGACTCTATCAAGACAATATTAAATGTTAACAGGTTGAAGACAATAGTCATAGAGAATATTATATTATTATATACTTATTATTATATACAGTGGTCTCTCATTTATTGCAGCACATGAACAGTAGTCACAGTTCTCACAAGTTGATTCTCAAAGTGCAAACCTTTGTCGATTTTAAAACGTATTATGCCGCGCTTTTTCTCCGTCTGCGGCGCCACTTTTGTGCGCCTTTTTCCCTCCCCGGTGCAGGTTTTATATTTCCGAATGAGGGTCATAGTTAAGAGTGTTTTTGTGCTGTTTTTTTCTATTGGACATGATGGATATCAAAACCAAACATGATAAGTTTGGCAAGCGCAGGAGACACGACACGGAGGAGATTTGTCATTTGGGCTGCAGAATGCAATGCTGTACGGTGCAATAAAAACAAAATCAGCGAAAAGGCGAGGCAGTGACGGATGAACAGCGGGACTACTGTATACTGTTTATTAATAAACAAAATATATTCCTGTATGACAACACGCATTAATTAACTGCCTACATTAATTCATTGTAAACATACCTTCTGACTGACACTCCCCTGCTGCCTCTTCGGGCTGTCCCTGGTCCTCGGGGGAGAAGTTCTCCACGGTCCGCACCATATTACCGCTAGTCTCCCGCGGGGTGAGGAAGGGGTCCAGAAACCCCATGACCGCGAAGAACTTCCATCTCCTCCCCGATCCTGCTGCCGACCCACTCCTCTTCTCCTTCTCTGCCCTCTTCTCCTTATTATAGGTGTCCCTGAGGCTCTTCCACTTTCTCCTGCAGATGTCCTCTGAATAAACGCATTATCTGGTTAGCGGAAAGGTATTTGTACAACAGTGGGAAAATCGCGGGACAGTAGGCAGGCTTGCTAGCTTGCTAGCTTTTGCGCGGCTTCATCGGGTCAGTCTGAAAATTAAAAAGAAGAAGGAATGAACTTACCAGGTTGCCCGATCTCCTCACTTATGTGTCTCCAAGCTAGGTCCTTTTTATTCCTGTCTCGGTAAAAATAGTAGCTGGCATCATACAGCTCAGGGTGGTTAGCCACAGCGCTGATTAGCTTTTCCTCCATACTGAATGAAGAATGAAGGGCTTTGGCTGGATCTGCCCCTTTGACCTAGGTCAGAGCCACGTCACCAGGCTCCTGATTGGTTGTCGCGGCGCGATTTGACGCTCGAGTTCAGCTTTTTCCAACTCGAGCGGTAGACGCGAAACGCGCGTATGCACAAAATGCAACACAAAAACTGACGCGCGTGGTTTTATTCGCGCGTCAAACGCGCCAGACGCGCTACACTGACGCGCGTTTCACGCGTTTTGGCGTTTTCGCGACGCAAATCTGCTTCCGAATTTTCGCGGGACCCGCAATCGCGCGTCATCGCGCCTTTCCATTGACTTTACATGTAAACCTGACGCTCTATTCGCGTCCATCGCGTTCGGTGTGAACACACCGTTAGTCTTTGAGGTGTTGAGTTGCAGGTGGTTTGTGTGACTCCACGCGACAAGGTTCCTCACCAGACTTCTCTACTCCTCTTCCTGATCATCCCAGATACACCCCATGATGGCTGTGTCATCTGCAAACTTCTGAATGTGGCATAATTCAGAGTTGTAGCAGAAGTCAGAGGTGTACAGGGTGACCATTGTCAATCAATCTCGTGCCGTGTCTCCTGTACATTACAGAATGTGTCCAGCTTGTCAAGTTTAAATAAATCTTTGATCGCTACCAGTGTGGCTTTGAAGTGCTGTACTGTGTGTTTGTAAGTTTTCTCGCCAACAAACACAACAATGGCGATGAAACGTTTTGCACCGTCAAAGTCACCTGTGGGTTTCTTTGGTTTCATTCTATAATACTGGACTTATTTTTCTACAAAGGTTTGAACTTTGAGAGTGTTTAAACAAGAGAGAAAAGTGTGAAAATGTTCATGCCTGTCTGAGAAAAGTGTATAAAGTGTGTTGTGAGGGGTTCTATAGCCTTAAAACATCTATAATAATTGTATAAAAATAAAGTTGGCTACTTCGCAGATTTCACCTATTGCGGGTTAATTTTAGAACATAACTATCCCGATAAACGAGGGACCACTGTACTAAGTAATTTATTGAGAATTTTTCAGAAAAACAATATTTCCCCATTGGATAAGCAGAAGAGAATGGATGAACGGATAATATTTCACCATTTTACTAGGGTGACCAACCGTCCTCTTTTTTGCAGTTGTTGACTTGTAAAAGCCTATCGTTTAAATATGTTAAAGTTTTCTTTAAGCAATTGTATTATTAAAGTTTTTCTTGACTAAGCCAAATCTTCTCTTTTTTGGAAATCAAATGGAAATCAAAATATGGTCACCCTAATTTTACAAGATAAGTTTGCTTTACTTTATGGGGTGCAGCCCATATTATTGAGTCATTTAACCTGGACTGAATTCATGGTATTTTACCAGACAGGAGACACTCCTTTCCTGTACAGCTCTTTTGGTAGTTATGTTTAAACAGTGATTGCGAAAGAAAAAAAAAATCCATCCATCTGCTTATCCTTTTCAGGGTCACGGGGGGCGCTGGAGCCTATCCCAGCTGTCATAGGGCGCAAGGCGGGGTACACCCTGGACAGGTCGCCAGTCTGTCGCAGGGCCAACACACAGGGACAGACAACCATTCACTCGCACATTTACACCTAGTGGTAATTTGGATTATCCAATTAACCTATCCCCACAAGCTGCATGTCTTTGGACGGTGGGAGGAAGCCGGAACCCAGAGAGAACCCACGCAAACACGGGGAGAACATGCAAACTCCACACAGAAAGACCCCGGCCTGATGTTGGAATTGAACTCAGGACCTTCTTGCTGTGCGGCAACAGTGATAACCACCGTGCCACCGTGCTGCCCAAGAAAAAAAAAATCTTAGAATTTCTTAAACATTTCTTGCATTTTTCAACTGTCTTTTTTTCATCAACAACATGAAGTGCAGGTCTTCAGGGCCAGCTTATGTGATAGGAATTCCATGGAAAGTGCAGGGTATCAAGCAAGTCCAGGGGATCAATCACTGCTCAATCTCATCATAACAACTTTATTCTCTTAAACATTAGATCTTTAAACCATAGTCTAAGTGGATATATCACCTGAAACTTAGATTTGCTCTAAATCTGACCAGGCCTGCTTCAATTCACAACTGAAAAGTGTCTGTAGTATATTTTTGCCTGTACAGTATAGTTATTTATTTATTATTTTATTTTGTAACAATGGAAAAAAGTATTTACTCCTTTTCTGTTAGCTGACACCCATCCTAGAGTAAATAAGTGCAACAGACAGAAGTGGTACCAGCAAGTACAGACAGATTTACACTTTAAAAGATTGAGAGAAACTGTATTGTGATCTAAGGAGCTTGGAAGGAAAAGCATCTGGACTTCTTTAACCTCCTAGAACCTGGCGTCCACATATGTGAACGTCACATTTTGGGTTGCCTAGACTAAAATATGTAAATCATGTAAATTGACAGAGTGAGTGCACAGAGGGCACCAAATTTTTGCAGAGTTGCCACAGACCTCCAAACTTCATGCGGTCTGCAGATCATGTGGATTTAGGCTACGTTCACACTGCAGGCGAAAGCGCATCAAATCCGATTTTTTTGACCCTATGCGACCCATATCCGATCATGCTATGACAGTGTGAACGGCGCAAATCCGATATTTTCAAATCCGATCTGGGTCACTTTCGTATGTGGTACTGAATCCGATACATATCCGATGTTTTAGAAAGCGACTGCTGTTTGAACGGTCAAGTCGCATTAAATCCGCCTTTTACGTCACCGACACAAGACTGAAGCCAATTATCAGCGCCCGAGAAGACATCGCGAACGCTTCCTAGCCATCCAGTGTAGATGTCAGTGAAACTGTTGGGAAGACAACGTAAACATTTTATTTGTACTGTATAATCTGCAGATTCTGACAGAAATCTGCAGCTATCCTTTGAAGCACCGCTCCTCTCTTAAACAGCAATAAGGATCATTATTAGGTTATTTACATTATTATGTAAATAACAAAATAACTTAAAGCAAAAATTGGGAAACGTAAAGTCCGAAGTCTTTATATTAACGGCCATCAGTCAAACAATACTGTTTGTTCTTGGTCTAAACAGAGCGCGTTGTGTGTGACATCTTCTTTTGCGCATGCGGGCCGCTTTGAGCGTTCACACTAGAGCGCGTTTGCTGTCGCATTTTATTTGTAGTGTGAACGAGGAGACAAAAAAATCGGATTTGATCAAAAAATCGGAATTGAGCATTAAGACCTGCAGTGTGAACGTAGCCTTAGTCGTGAACCGTTTACCAAGCAGCGCGACCTGATTTCTGCTTGTCTAGTCTGCCATCTGGTGGAAAAAGGCGGTAAGTGCACGTATGACCGCCTGGGTCCACTTTTTTTCTTCTTTGTTTCTGTCTCAAATAAGCAGCTGCTACAAAGAAACCCCCGAACTGCCTCGCTTCTGTGTTTTATCCATGCCGGCTCACTTACAGTCCGCCGGGCTTTGAGAAACACGCGCTTTAGGTACGTCCGTTACTTGGCTAGCCGAAGCTGTTAGCTTCCTCAGCAGCTACAACAGACTGCGACGTTTACGGTAGAGGGTGTTTGTACTAGCAACCTCGGACGCTGACTTCAGCATTTAGATAAAAAAAAAAGAAGACGATGACGAAGCGGCGACCGCGTTAAACAGCTAACTAGCTTGAGCCCGCTGGTGAAGTGCGGTTATAAAACAAAGGGATTAGCAATGCTGGCCTCGGAGCTGTAGCAACACCTAATAACGGTCGCAGCTAACAGTTTTTACAGTAAACAAATGCTATGACGAAAAGCATTGCATAGAAGTACTAGTATTGTGTTAATCACAGGATAAGTCGCTCTACTTTCCCCTCTGCTGATGTGAGCGTTGGTGGTATAGTGGTTAGCATAGCTGCCTTCCAAGCAATTGAGCCGGGTTCAATTCCCGGCCAACGCAAAGTCATTTCTTCACTAAAGTGGCAACTTTAGATTCTACTGTTAACAATTGCATATTTAAAAACGTGCTCACCCCAACGGTTTTCATTTGGTGTCTGAAAACTAGCGTCTGAAAGCTTTTTGTGGTATGAAAACTAAAGTCATTTAAACACACTGTTAGAATTTAAAGCTACCCGGATTTTCAGGCACTAATGCAGGCACAATCAGCTGTCTATGTCCTGTTAATGGGGACTTTGGCACGACTGTCCTATCCTCTCTTGCTTGCCGTGATCAAATTCAGTGAGTGTTCATACCAACGGGACAGGAATTTTATTCTACAAACTTAAACATGAAGAGGAACTCATGACACTAAATACAAAATATATTTAAAAAAAATATAACTTGTCTCTTATGTTGTTCCTGCAGCTGCTGAATGAGCTCTGTTAGTACATGCCGACATGGGGAGGTATTTCCACAGCGAGGTGGACATTAAGAGCCCGTGGCATCAGGTGCTGGCTGCCTTCTGGCAGTGCTACCCAAACCCATACAGGTAATTAATCAGAATCAGAATCAGAAAGGGTTTTATTGCCAAATGTTGAGCAGGTTTACAACATTAGGAAATTGCTGCGGTGCTTCAGTGCAAACATACTGTCATAAATTGCGCTTAAATAGACATGAAAAAATAAAAGTAAGAATAAGAATTAAAAGTGCTACGTAGAAAGATATATGCATGAGATATACATGAGATATATACATGAGAATAAGAATTAAAAGTGCTACGTAGAAAGAGTGCAGGTGGTGATCAGTGCCAAACATGGAATGATGCAGTGAACACAGCGTAGGGTCATGTGTTAGTGGTGGGAACAGTCGTACGTTTATTGTTCATGTGTCCAACAGCAGAGGGGAAGAAACTGTTCTTATGGCGAGAGGTTCTGGTGCGAATGGACCGGAGCCTCCTGCCTGAGGGGAGCAGGTCAAACAGACTGTGTCCAGGGTGAGAAGGGTCAGCTGAGATCCGGGCTGCACGCCGCAGTGTCCTGGAGGTGTACAGGTCCTGCAAAGATGGGAGTCTGCAGCCAATCACCTTCTCAGCAGAGCGCACAACACGCTGCAGTCTCTGTTTGTCCCTGATAGTGGCTCCAGCGTACCACACGGTGATGGAGGAGGTGAGGATGGACTCGATGATTGCGGTGTAGAATTGCATCATCGTCCGTGTTGGCAGGTTGAATTTCTTCAGCTGCCTCAGGAAGTACATCCTCTGCTGGGCTTTCTTGATGACGGAGGTGATGGTGGGCTCCCACTTCAGGTCCTGGGTAATGGTGGTACCCAGGAAGCGGAATGAGTCCATGAATGATTGTTTCAGTGAATATGCAAAGTCATTTCTCATCAATGAATCTGATATTTTTCCCTTATAAAACAGTGAAAAATGTCACCTTATTATCTAGTACAATAAAAGAAAAAAAAAACACATTAGTCCATTTTCTCCAGACAATGGACAAAGTGGACCAAACTGTCGTGCTTTTATCTTGACTGCATCAACCCTGGGTGTTGTTTGGAGAACTTCAGTTTTTTAAACAATAAAAGACATTTTAAAAAAACAGAATGTGTGAGTGTTCTCAAAAAAATAGATCTGTTTTGGTGTACCAGCACCCATGTACTCACGGAAGATGTCCTATACCGCGAGGTCACCTCCAGCAACCACCTGCTGTCCAGGCGACTGCTGACGAAGACCAACCGCCTGCCGGGCTGGGCGGAGCGGGTCTTCTCCATGCACATGGCTCGGGCGGTCTACGTCCTGGAAGATTCTATCGTGGACCCTCAGGCCCACACGCTCATCACCAAGACCTGGAACCTGAACCACAACACGCTGATGGTGAGATGCGCTCTGATTAGATCACTGTGGTTAATTAACCCCCCCACCCCCACCCCATGACAGATAGGATAGAGTTCAGATTGATGGTCTTATTGTCATCAAGCGATTTCTCCCACTTTAAATGGGGCAGTTTGCAGTTTGAGATAACCAATCAGAAAATGGCCACGAGCTGTGAATAGCATGAAAGCATGAGATCATGGTCATAGATGTAATAGAGCAGACCTTCCCAAAGTGTGGAGCCATTGCAGGGGGGGCGCGGTATGAAAAGGGAGGGAGAGAGAAAACAAAACTCTTGGACACTGCTAGCACAGGGCGCCCACAGAAATGCAAAGCAGGAGATGAAGCATCGCTGAATATGTTTCCAAACCAACTTCATTCTAAGCCAAAGACTAGAAAATCTGGCGAAGCATATCTGCCCTTTGGTTTCACCTGCACAAGTGCCAAGTGCACAAGTCTCCCCTGCAGGATTGGTTTTCCCTGCGTTGGGAGCAGCACTGTGCTCTCCCTATCACGGACAAACAGTATCCCACAGTTGTTTATGTTTTTAAACCCATTTTGCACAGAGAGGCATTTTTTGAAAAATGCATTGATAGCAATGTTGAATATTATTACACATACAGTAAAATAATCACACCGTGACGCCTCTGCCTTTCTAAATGGAGGGACAGTAACTGCGTTTGTATATGTTAGTGTGTAAAACCTGTAGACAGTAAGATTAACAGTATTTTGTCTCTATCTGCCATTCTGCAATTCATCTCATGTAAACAATAACGTGCGCACAGCGTGACGTGAAAAAAGGCACATACCTTTGACGTTGCGTGACGAACTCTGTATTCCTCGTCCACACGTAAACGGAAAAAAAGGAGTTTTTAAAAAAATCTCCGTTTTTGGTGATTCGAAATGCTGTTTATGTGTCAACGAAACAGCTGCGTTTTCAAAAATACCCGTGTAGGTGTGGACGTAGTGTAATAGTTTACTTTCTTACTGCCTGTAATTTATTGCAAGTTACTTGTATTTGCTTAATTGTTTACTAAATGTTTGAGGTGTGAAAGAAACCACAATGGAGCAAAATATGGGCGTGTGTGGTTGGAGGATGTGTTTGTGCGTGTGCGTGCGTGTTGTAAAACAAAGGCAGCAAAAAAGTTTGGGAACCACTGTAATAGAGGAACCAGCTGACATGGTTTGAGCACCTGAATAGGAGATCTCCTGCACATCTAGACTTTGATGGACTAGGTCAGGGGTTTTGGGCATGTCCAGCTGTGAGGAGACCTGTGACAGAAACAGGACTGGACTGGGAATGCCTTGCTGGAAAGGCTGGAGATAGTTGCCTAAATGAGGCCATTCTCTCCACTTTTGCTCATCTCAGAAAGGACAAGAAAATGGATGAATTTGCGGATTTAAAGAACTGCACTGGACACAGGTATAAATGCTTTTTGACTGGAAAACTACAAGGCCTCTTACAGTCTGGTTGGTTTTAACATTTTCAGTATTTAACTAAGTTCAAATCAAATCACTTTTATTGTCACATCACATGTGCAGGTACATTGGTACAGCACATGTGAGTGAAATTCTTGTGTGCGAGCTTCATAAGCAACAGAGTTGTGCAAAATACAATAATGTAAACAGGCAAAATACAAGAATGGCTACATCTGAAACTAATAAATATATGTACAATATATAATAGTATATGCATTTCTGGATGTGTATACTAAATATTTTTCTACGTGTGTGTGTGTGTACACATATTTTACAAATTAAATAGAGTAAACAATAAATAAAATATATAAAAATATACAGAGTTGAGACATGTGCAAAACAGTGGCATTGCTGTACAGTATGTAGTGCATAATGTTGAAGTTCCAGTAGTGGAGGTGAGGTGTCTATGAAGTGTTCAGCAGTCTGATGGCCTGATGGAAGAAGCTGTCTCTCAGTCTGCTGGTACGGGACCGGATGCTGCAGAACCTCCTTCCTGATGGAAGCAGTCTGAACAGTTTATGGCTGGGGTGACTGGAGTCCTTGATGATCCTCCCCGCTTTCCTCAGGCAGCGCTTCCTGTAGATGTCTTGGAGGGAGGGAAGCTCACCTCCAATTATCCGTTCAGAGCACCGCACTACTCGCTGGAGAGCTTTGCAGTTGTAGGCGGTGCTGTTGCCATACCAGGTGGTGATGCATCCAGTGAGGATGCTCTCAATGGCACAGTGATAGAAGGTCCTGAGGATGCGGGGGCTCATGCCGAATCTTTTCAGTCTCCTGAGAAAGAAGAGGCGCTGCTGCGCCTTCTTCACTGTTTTGTTTGTGTGTACTGACCACGTAAGATCCTCAGCCAGATGTACACCAAGGAACCGGAAGCTGCTCACTCTCTCCACAGCAGCGCCGTTGATGGTGATGGGGGTGTGTACTTCTCTGCACCTCCGGAAGTCCACTATCAACTCCTTTGTCTTTGCGATGTTGAGGGTGAGATGGTTGTCTTGACACCAGTGGGTCAGGGCGCTGACCTCCTCCCTGTAAGCCGTCTCATCACCATTGGTGATAAGAACCACCACTGTAGTGTCGTCCGCAAACTTCACAATGATGTTGGAGCTGTTAGTGGCTGTGCAGTCGTAGGTGTAGAGTGAGTACAGGAGAGGGCTCAGTACACACCCCTGTGGAGCACCAGTGTTCAGTGTGATGGGGGATGAGGTGATGCTGCCCAGTCTGACCACTTGGCGTCTGTCAGACAGGAAGCTAAGGATCCAGCTGCAGAGGGAGCTGCTCAGTCCTAGATCCTGCAGTTTCCTGTCCAGCTTCGAGGGAACGATGGTATTGAATGCTGAGCTGTAATCTACAAACAGCATTCTCACATACGTGTCTCTCTTTTCCAGGTGTGACAGGGCAGTATGTAGTGTCAGGGCTATGGCATCATCAGTGGACCTGTTGTGGCGGTATGCGAACTGTAGAGGGTCCAGTGAGTCGGGTAGTGCAGAGCAGATGAAGTCCCTGACCAGCTTCTCGAAGCATTTGCTTACGATGGGGGTCAGGGCTACAGGTCGCCAGTCATTCAATGAGGAGATGGTGGAGGATTTGGGTACAGGGACGATGGTGGCCATTTTGAAGCAGGCTGGGACTACAGACAGAGAGAGGGAAAGGTTGAAGATGTGCGTGAACACTCCAGCCAGCTGAGCCGCGCATGACTTGAGGACGCGGCCGGGAATCTCGTCCGGACCTGTAGCTTTGCGTGCGTTCACCTTCCTGAAGCACTTCCGCACATCCTCCTCAGACACAGTGTGCGCACTGACGTCATCCGCGGTGCGCACCCTGTCCGGTCTCATGGTGTTCGCTGTGTCGAATCTAGCGTAGAATACGTTTAGATCCTCACACAGAGAGGCCGTGGTCTGCGGTGTGCTGGGTTTCCCTCTAAAGTCTGCGATCGTGTTTAGTCCCTGCCACATACTCCGAGGGTTGTCAAACTGTTGCTCCACCCTGTCCCTGTACTCACGTTTGGCTGCTTTGATCATCTTCTGGAGTTGGTAATGTGCGTGTTTGTAGTCCAATGTGTTCGCGGAGGCAAAGGCGGTGCTCCGTGCCGCCAGTGCCGCGCGAACATCTCCGTTAATCCAGGGTTTTTGATTTGGGATGGATTTAACTGTTCTGGATGGGACGACATCTTCCACGCATTTCCTGATAAATCCACAGACTGAGTCTATGTACTCATCAATGTCCCTAGCAGCCACGTGAAACATTTCCCAGTCCGCGTGATCAAAACAGTCCCGCAGCGTAGACTCCGATTGGTCCGTCCAAAAGTGCACCGCCCTCCGGGTTGAATATAATACTTTTTCCTGTGCTTGAACAGTTTGTGTTTGGAGTAAAAACGGGCTTTTTTGTACATTTTCTACCGTCTCTGCCTCTAAGACTGTTGTGGAGCGGTGTCTGTTTGAAGAGAACCATGGTCAGCCATCTTGGACCAAATTGAGGAGGGAGGCCTGGATCTCCACAGCTGTATATGGACTGGGTCGACCCATACAGGTATACACAAACATACAAATGTTTCAGTCCTAGGGAAAATTGGCCACCAAAACCCAAACTCAACCTACCGTATTTTCACAACCATAAGGCGCACTTAAAAGTCTTAGATTTTCTTCAAAAAGTGCGGCGCGCCCTATAGCGCAGTGCGCCCTGTGTTGTAAGGAGGACGTAGTAGAGAACACCATGAGAACGCTAAAGGGTGAAGTGTGTGCGTTGACTTTATTGCACATACCTGTATAAAAGAACAGGTATGTGCGTTATGCAGGACATCGTTGTTTTAACAACCCTGAAAATGGCAAAGAGACACGCTTACGAAGCACAGTTTAAACTGAAGGCCATCAGCTATGCGGAGGAACATGGAAATCGAGCAGCGGCGAGAGAATTTAAGATTAATGAATCGATGGTTCGCAAGTGGAGGAAGCTGGAAAACAAGCTCCGGCAGGTCAAGAAGACGCAGCTGAGTTTCCGCGGACATAAGGCGATCATCGAGCAAAGAACGAGCGGGAGAAGCGTTTCGACGGTCACCATTCGGCTAAAAGCAGTTTCACTTTCACTTTTTATGAAACGGTGCCATTTTTCCATCCGGACCAGGACTACGGTAGCGCAGCAACTTCCAGCGGATTATAAGGAAAAGCTGGCCATCTTCCGCTTCTACTGCAGCAAACACATCGGCGACAAACACATCCAGCGATGGATGACCGATGGAGACCACAGTTTAACCAAGAGTGGAAACCAGCGCCGGGCGAGTTACGCCACAATTTGCCAATGGATTGTAGATGCTTGGGCTAACATGTCTGCTGGCACTGTTGTTCGAGCTTTCGCGAAAGCCGGCATCATTTCCGAGGAGCCGCACGGCACGGAAAGTGACTCTGACAGTGAAGAAAGTGAACCTGGCATGTTTGATGAAGATTTAGCGCAGCTGTTCAATTCAGACACAGAGGATGAGGACTTCGATGGGTTTGATTGATGATAAAAATGTGAGTACCAAACTTTGTTTTGCTCCTGCTTTATTTTTAAATACGCACACTTGTATGCTTGTGTGTTGTTGATGATGACGATTACTGGTAATAAAAATGTGAGTAAGGTACCGAACTCAGGTTTGCTCCCGCTTTATTTTTAAATACGCATACGGTACTTGTATGCGCCCTATGATCCAGTGCGCCTTATGTGTGTGTTAAATACAGTAATGGCACACATAACTGAGACTGCGCCTTTTAGCACAGTGCGTCTTATGGTCGTGAAAATACGGTACTATCACTTAAAGTATAAAGAACACACCAGCTTCTCTTAGTGTATTTCTGATAGAGATTGACAGACCACGTGACCTTCGTGCATTGCTTTGTGGGTACCCGTGGCAACAAAATCAAAACACTGCATCAAGCGCTAGTATTTCCAGCACCGGTAATCATTAATTCTGTGGTTTTAATCCCTAATTGCATTTTATTTACCCCAAAAACAGTTATGTACAAAACGACGGACAACACGGCAGGTCCGTACAAAGACAGACTTGACGAAAAGGCAAAAAAAAAGGACAAGGAAAAAATCAAAGGATTGAAAGGGTCAGACCCATACGAGCATACAGAGTGGAGTAAGGACGTTAGCGTGCTGCCCAACTTTCATCACGGACATATTTATTATTGTATGGTCCTAAGTGTGAGTGTATGCACTTCATGTTTATTAACTTCAGATCCCTGCAACAAGCCCAGGTCCAGTTTACTTTTGGTGATTTGGACTATTCCATTTCACAGCTGTTGTTACATTTTTTTTCCCTTTTTCTTCTGTACAGGCCAACGAAATCTGTTTGTAGTTTCAGGTTGTAGTATTACACAACATTTTCAGATCTAATAGAAAAAAAATAAGTGTTTCATAATTCATTCAATTTATTGTCTTTCTTTATAACTGGCATTATTGTTTCATTCTATTATAGAATCTTACAAGAAAGAGGCAAAATTGTATTCCATTATGCTTTATTAGCTGCTTCAATAAAAAACAAATCAACAATGCAAAAAACAACAACAAAAAAACAACAACAACAACATTGGAAACCAGCATAGTAGAAAACAGTTATTCATCACTTGATTGCTTGAAAACAACACTTGGGCACATATATGCGGGATTTTCGTGGCTGTTTTGATCTCGCTCTCTCTTAACCGATCAAATCTGGCTGTGGTAGCAGCTTTAAACTCAGTATGATCCAGGTTGATAGAGGGTGCTCAGTCTGGATCACATTCCAGCATTTTGCATTGGTTTTCCTACAAAACATAACAAACATTAGCCCGCAAAGCCACAGTGAACAAAGCAGCATAGCGCAATGAATTCTATTCAAATCAATATAAGACTTACTTGTAACCTACATCACCAATTATGTTATGATAAATTACGTAATAACTACAACAGAAGACTTACTGTTGTGGAAATGCTTGGAGCAGACTAACATGTGAGCTGGAGTGTTCTGAAACGTTATATTTGGTCTTCAAATTGCTCCAATCCAGGCCATACGTCAGCTCTTGTTACTTCGGAAACATGGCTTGAACAATTTCTCTTCCATGACGTAATCCCATAAACAATCTCTTTACCCGTCGGCTTCCCGTGGCTGTCATGCGACCAGCTATTGCAGTTAATAATACAACAGCTTCTCGCCATTTTTTGTGTTTCTTTTTATCCCTGTGTGACTGTTTTCATGTGAAAGCATGCGTGCGCTAGTACCTCTTGCCACGAATTCCCAGAATCCTTTGTGGTTTTACCCCAGAATGACATCACATTTTCAATCTCTATAAAAGATCCCCAGTAATGGCTGGAGGTGTGGTCAACACGAACTTGATAACGGCTGCTTAGTTTGCCTTAATGTTCTGCATGTTTGTGATTATAATTTTATTCCATTATTTTTGCAGTTGGGTTGTTATGCTTGTTACATAGCTTCATGTTGGCTTAGCTAATATCTCGGTTACTCCTTGGCAATGCAGGTCATAAATAAAACCCCTGACTAGTTAGCGAGTTGTTGCTGGGGAAATTCGTTGCAAAGAGGGTGCTGCACCAAAATTCTGTCTGCGATTGGTTTGGTCTCTTATCAGATTGTCCATTGTCGCCCATAGTTTGCATGGAAGATGCTGACTTGTCTGCAAACACTCAGAACATTGTGAAGTAATACCTCCTGGCTCTCAAGCCAAGCCAAGATACCAATACCAACTATGTGACACTTCGTCAGTATCTATATACAGCTAACGTATGGTGCGGGTATTTATCTTTGACTAATTCTTTGTCTTTCTCCGCCAGGAATTCGGTCTCGCCAGGTTTAAAAGTAACCAAGCTAAAGCCATGAGAGGGCTGAAGTACTCTCTCTCCAAGCTACAGAGTAAGTCACAAATACATGCACACACAAATCTGTATTTCACCTCTGAGGGCTTCACCAAAACCTGAAGCTTAATTACCACAAGCTATGTGTTTTTGTACAAAAGTCCTGAAACTGTAAAAAGAAATCCAGTTAAAACCAAGAAAACAAACGTCAGCCTATCACAAAACCGCTGTTTTTTTCTTTCTTAAAAAGGGAAATCATCATTTAAAAACTATGGTTTTTATTTTCTCTGATCATCTTTGTCTAATTTAACTTTTAGAGCATTTCATTAAACGTTGGTCTCAATCTAGTATCAGATTGAGACCAACATTTACTGTATTGCACACCTTTGGTGGTGGCTTAGAGTGATGTCAAATTTTTCATTGATTTTTAGATTTGGTCACAGGATTCACATTTTTTTTTATTTATTAAAATATGAATAACAAATGTCATATGAGTCTTCTCTTTTGACTTTTTTATGTAGATGTAGTTTAGATCAGCCTGATTTTCGGTCATTAGAACTTAAACCTTAGATTGCATATAAAAGACGACGGTACACTCCGGGTGTGAGAACTGTGCATTTTCTTTTCTTGTTTTAAACCTTAAACCTATTTTCAGCTCCATTATGCTCATATTCAGTTTATTTTTCACTTCAGGGCTCAGATCAGTGTGACAGTTCCTCATTTTCTACTTTTATTTATCCACAGCTAGTGACCAGGGAGAGTCATCAGAGAAGCAAAAGCCCCTCCCACCACAAGCCACGCCGACCCCCAACCAGAAACCCAAACAGTTTGTCTGAACCTCAGTAGGAACAACAAGCCCACAATACAGATTGACAGACCACGTGACTTTTGCGCATTGCATGCCGGGAACTCGTGGCAAAACAATCCAAGTACCGCATCAAATGCAAGTATTTGCAGCACTGCAAAACGTTCATTCTCCGGTTCCAATACCTTCTTGCTTTTTCTTTGCCCCCCAAAAAAGGTATGTACAAAACGAAGGATAACAATGCTGGTCTGTACAAAGACAGACTCGACGAAAAGGCAAAGAAAAGATACGTGGAAAAAAATCAAAGGAGTGAAAGGGTTAGACCCTTACGAGCACACAGAGTGGACAAAAGACGTTAGCGTGCTGCCCAACTTTCACCACCACCAGTGCATACATTCATGAAGTTTAGTAACTTCAGGTCACTGCAACAAGCCCAGGTACAGTTTACCGACGGATGGGTACAGGACCTTGAAATGCACCGTGTAGAACGAAAGACCATCGTACAAACAAAGGTAAGTTTACCAGTCTCACAAATTGTCTTCATAAATACACATTCGTTAACCGTTTATTAATAGGACCTTTAAGCTCAATGGTAATTAATTAGTAGTGGAAATAATTTCTGGTACGGATTACAGAAATGTAGCAGTGACAATATTGTATGCTGTAATCGTACTGGGCAATTAGTGATACAAAAAACCAAAAAACCTGTTTTATCTGCTTTACCCGTCGGCTTCCCGTGGCTGTCATGTGACCGGCTATTGCAGTTAATAATACAACAGCTTCTTTCCATTTTTTGTGTTTCTTTTTATCGCTGTGTAACTGATTTCAATTGAAAGCCTGTATGCGCTAGTACCTCTTGCCATGAATTCCCAGAATCCTTTGCGGTTTTACCCTTAAATGACGTCACATTTTCAATCTCTATGGCTCGTTTGAAGAGCAGCACTAAAACGGTGGGGCATCCACTCATCCTCAGTTCTGATTGGTGACACATTAGCTGATACTGATTACTTTTCAAAGTCACCAATCAGAGCAATGAACTACAATAATTCCCAGGATTCCTTGGGACTGATTTAATCATCTTATTAAAGTTTTAGTAATTTTTTTTTGAAGTTTGCAGTTTGTAATTTGTCAGTTATGTAATGTAAACATGATATTAAGTTAATAATTTAAGTTTACGTTGACTTTTCTTATCTTTGTTTTTATATTTTTATATGGAAATAGTGTTTTGTCTTATTTTGTAGAATTCTCTGAATGATTATTGTCATCTTGGATTTCTTTGGGACCTCCCACAGTAAATGTCTTAAGAGATTTTCTATCAATAGGAACGGGTTTACATCAGATTCAGGTAGTTTAGAATCAGACTGTTGTAGAAATGCATGTTTCATAGTATCCATATGCCAGTTTGAGTAGATGTTTGTTTTCTGGTGGTATGGCTCTGATCTTAAAATTCCAATAGATTTATGTTCTGGATAATTGGCCAACCCATTGAGACCAAGGGGAAGGTCAGAGTTGAGTTTTGTTTTGTCTCATGCTAAAGAGGATATTGTGTTTTAGATGTAGTCTTATCCGTTTTGGCTTGAAAAAGGGTTGTCAGTAACCTGGTGTATGTTAATATTGCAGCATGCCAAGCTGCATTATGCAAAATCAACCTCTGGGGCTAACAAATAAAGCTAATGTTAAAGCACTGAACACTGCAGTTTCTCTAATATCCACTTCAGACTGGTTCTAAAAGTGACCAAAAGTGAGTCAGTTCCCACAGACGCAAAATGTCAAACTTTACAACAGAAATAAAGATATTTACAGCCTGCTACAAAAAGATATTTTGGCCATATAAACTGTCCTGCATGTTGGCTAGAAGAGGGACATCAGTGTTAAAACTTCTGCCCACTCCCTGTGTGTTCTATATAATATCTATTCACACATCTTGACGCTGAAGGTTCTACATGGTTCTTACATGGTAAAGTAAGCACCTGAAAATAAAAGAGAAAAAACTTGTGGGTTTCTCTTTGCCCGGATAAAAAGAATTTGTTAAACAGCCCTTACTGGATTGACCAATGCTTGTAATGGGAAAGCCTGAGTGAAGATATAAGAAGGAGAACTGTAGATTAACATGAGTTGGGAAGGTCTGTTGGAGCCATTTCTAAGCAACTGCAGATTCCAAGATCATCAGTTCAAGCAGTTTCATCTAAGTACAAGTTATTTGGATGTCTCATTGCTAAGGACTGAAAGAAGAGCCAAACTGTCACTATCAGATGAGAGGAAATTGGTCAGGATGTTCAGGGATCCCCCAGGCTCAAGCCTGCCATGAACAGGAAACTTCTGGAACACCAGCATCAACGTCGATAGCAAAGTCAGTTTTAAATTGCCACGGAATGAGAGGGTGCTGACCAAGAAACAAACTCCTACTCCAAAAATAACACCTTCAAACTCCACTGAAATTTGTAGCTGCCCATATGGACAAGCCAAATGCATTCTGCAGAACATCTTTATGATGAGACTAGACGACCGGGGCGGCGGGTTGGGAAGCTCATCTATGTAACCGGAAGGTTGCCGGTTCGATGGACAAGACACTTTACCTACTGCCTACTGGTGTTGGCCAGAGGGGCTGATGGCGTGATATGGCAGTCTCACTTCTGTCAGTCTGCCCCAGGGCAGCTGTGGCTACAACTGTAGCTTGCCTCCACCAGTGTGTGAATGAATGAATAGTGGAATTGTAAAGCGCTATGAGGGTGTCGAAAAGCGCTATATAAATACAATCCATTATTATTATTATTAGACAAAGGTTGAACTATTTGGCCAAAATGACAGGTGGTGTGTTTGGAGGAGTAGCACTGCAGCGGCCGTCAAGCATGGTGGTAGCGTCATGCTCTGGGGCTGTTTTTACACTATTGCTACTGGTACATTACACAATGTGGATGCAATAATACAGGACTCTCCTTTTTTTTTTTAACTTGACAACGATCCCAAACACAAACGAAAACTCGATTCAAATGGAAGCACATTCAAAGCACATTAGCTCACATTAGCTAAGCCAGGTCTTTGCGAGGAAACTAACCAATTGAAATAAACTCTACCAATTCTGCCATGATGAATGGTCAGTTATCCAGCCTGAATTATGCCAGAAGCTTGTTGATGGATACCAAAAGTGTTTGGTTGAGGTCAAACCTTCTGAGACATTTAACCAAATACTAGTGAGGATGTAAGTATATATTTAAGTCTTTATGCATAGTTTTCGACCCTGTGTGAATTAGAGAAAATTCCAAATAAATTCAAACTTGAGCACCCAGCTCTTATTTTTTAAAGTAATTAAAGATGTATGCTATACCATCATTCCACCATCGAAAAAGGCCAGTTCCAATAACTTATTTAAAAAAAACAAATTACCATGACATTCATGATGAGTGTGTATAAACATCTGACCACAACTGTATGTTTAAATGTGGAATGAATGGGTGGTGTCTGTAACACTAATATTAGTGCACATCTTTTCATTTTTCTAAGCCCGTCAGCTTTTCAAAGCCTCTGAATGTATTGCAGGAAATATTCATTAAAGCTGAAAAGACTGGAGTTCAAGCTGAACAGTTTCAGAGCCAAAAAGTAGAAGTAATGAAATTCTGGAAAAACACAGACTGGTTACCACACGCTTTATTTTTCCATCCTTTAGCAGAAATAGTACAAGTATAAAGGAGATGGATAAAAGCAGCATGTCTCTTGTCTCTGCGAACACTGTCACATTAGGTCAGCACTCGGTTGGTCAGTCAGTCCATCAAAGTCACCGTGGAAACCACCTGAGAAGACAACCAGAGTAAACTGTGACTGCTGTTCTTTCTGTCACAGACCTTGGCTCCTTTTCACAAATCATATCCCAGTTCTTCTGTTGGAATCATCTGTGTTTGAGGATGACCTCTGCCCTGATGCTGGACTGTCAGGTGACGTACAGTGGTGTGAAAAAGTGTTTGCCCCCTTCCTAATTTCCTATTTTTTGTGTATTTGTCACTCTTAAGTGTTTCAGATCATCAAACAAATTTAAATATTAGACAAAGATAACATGGCCCTGTATGAAAAAGTATTTGTAATTAAATAGAAATTTTCTAACAAACTGAAGCAAGCTAAGAGATCTCAAAAAGCAAAACAACATACCACGATCCAAAGAAACGGCTGATAAACAAAGTAGGTGACATCTCTCAGTCTGGAAAGGGTTAGAAGGCCATTTGTAAGGTTTTGGGACTTCAGTGAACCACGGTGAGAGCCATTATCCACATATGGACAAAACCTCGAACAGTGATGAACTTTCACAGGCCAGCCTACCAAAATTACTGCAAGAGTGCATCAGCAACTCATCCAGGAGGTCACAAAAGAACGATTCTTGACCTCAAGCTGAGATCACGAACAGATGGCCGTATATTCTCACTTGGGTTCTGCAGGAGGACAATCATCCAAAGCACAACAGCAAGTCCACCTCAATGGCTTAAGAAAAACAAAATGAAAACTTTGGAGTGGCCAAAGTCAAATTCCTGACCTGAATCTGATTGAGATGCTGTAGCATGACCTCAAAAAGGTGGTTTAGGCTTGAAAATCCTCCAATGTGGCTAAATTACAACAATTCTGCAAAAATGAGCGGGCCGAAATTCATTCACAGCACTGTACAAGACAGACTGCCATTTATGGTAAACGCTTCGTTTCAGCTGTTGTTGCTAAGTTTGGCCCGACCAGTTATAAGGTTTAAGGGAGCGATCACTTTTTCACACAGGGCCATGTAGGTTTTTTCCTCTTAAAATTTTAAATTTAAATTCTTTTGATGATCTGAAACATTTAAGTGTGACAAATCTACAAAGGAAATAGCAAATCAGGAAGGGGGGAAACACCTTTTTGAACCACTGTATAAACTAGGACATTTTATTCACTCAACAGCTTATCAGGCAAAGTTGGAAATACAAACCCATCAGTTTAGGTGGGCAGAAAACTTAACTCCAGTAAAAATTGCTAACATATCTGTAATGTCTCTTTCCACCTCCACCAGTGAGGTTTCCTCAGGCATTTTTCCTCTTTCTGAATTTCTTACTTAAACTTCACTGTTCTCTTCAGCAATCACCACATAACATATATGATGGTAAATCACAAAAGCCGATTGTACCTTACCTAATAAGTCCAGGACACGCTGATGAAGGCTGGAGCTTCAGGTTCATATGTCAAACTGGCAGATCTGCGTACCCGAGCAGGTGTGTTACACGTCTGGAAGTTAAAGACAAAGTCCAGGCTTTACAAAACCAAGAGTGATCCATTCATTTAGGACTGAAGCCACTGACAGCAAACATTTCATCTTTTGTGTCAAAACCCTCCAATTATAACATTTTTATTGAATCTGATGATAGTAGTCTCTGAAAGTCGATCAGCATCTATTATATATGGGTCGATTCATCTTTTAAAAATGATGAATTCCGGTGATAACAATGAACAGCATCAGAAACAGCATTTTCAAAAGCTGAAGAACCTTTTAACCCTTTAAGACCTACCATAGAACCAAGGCCGCCAAAGCTTACTTTATATTTTTACATGCTGTAGTGCCATTTTTGGGAGCATTTCAAGTTGCTATACATCAATACAACTGTTATAGCCCAAATTTTAATAATATTTATGCATTAAATCCATATTAACCACATAAATTGCAAAAAAGTGCAATAAACTACAGAAAAATTGAACATCGTTTTTGTTTTGTTTTTTTACATATATTTCTACTTGGAGAAATTTAAGAGGTTTATCCCTCAAAACTTTAAATACAAAAAAGTTGCAAAAAATAGTTTACAACCACAGGAAATTTAATTTGAGTGTCTTCATAGTTTTATTTCTGAGATACACCAATTTTTATATACTGCAGAAAAATTGAAAAACAATCCTATAATGCAAATTTGCAAAGAAAACAGCATGTGCATCAAAATAAACTATTTAAAGCAGCGCAATTTGAGTTCTAAGCATCACAGAAACTATTCAGAAAAGCATAAAGTCAAACATGACTTTTAAAAACACCAGTATAGGCTTTTAAGGCCTACAAGTAAAAAACTACATTTTCCGCGAAAATGACGTCACTTCCGGTTTCGGGCAGGTAATGGCGGACATGCGATCGTTCGCGCTGACGTCTATTTCAGTGTAGGAAGTGTTACGAAAAGCTGATCGGATTGGCAAAGTGTATTACATTTTTGTTCCTGCAAGCACTTTTTATGCAATTTTTGCAAAGCTATATGTGGAAGGAAACCGTGACCTAGCACAAGCTGATGGCATAAGATGTAAGTACAACCCCTCCGGTTTCATATGCAAAACAAAATTATTGTGCTAGCTTACATGGTTCCGGTTCTACAGGGATTTAAAAATAGTTACGCAAAACGGAGCGTTGCTGCTCCGACCGCCTTTAAAGGGTTAATGCTTGATGCACTGCACCCATATCTAACAGCTCGGGCAAATTAGGAAAAAAAAATCTATGGTGTCATGGACAAGAAAGTCTACCACAACATTTTAGTGCATTATGGAGTCTCTTCTGGACCGGAGCTGATTAGTCGTGGGTTCATATACCAACAAGACATTGACCCCAATCATAAGTCAAAGCTGTGCAGACACTATTTGACCAAGAAAAAAGAATGTGACGTTCTGGACCTGATGAAATGGCGAAGCGAAAGGTCAGACTTCAGTTCTGTTGAGCAGATTTGAGATTTAATGTATTCAAAGACAGCTCGTTTTATGCAAACCAATTCTCTGTGGACATCTAGAAGCTATTTGGACATCAATAGCAAAAGACACTATGGATAAGGAACAGTAAATAATGCGCTTCAGTGCTTGAACATTTGCACACTGAAGAGAAATGTCTATGTGCAGAGCAATGTCTCATGAAATCAGAAAAGATGGCCAGATTTGGTATATCTTTCTATGAACATTTGCGTACCGGGATGCAGTTGTTCCCCTGTTTGGGACACAGGTGGAGTTGGCAGTGAAGGAAGATGTCACTAGAGCCCCCAGTGAACCGGAACATGTTGAAGGAGAAGTAAGTGGAGGTTGCCAGTCCGTTTTCCTCCACCTGCACCGTCGGGTCAGCAGGGTTTGCACAGCTGATCATAAGCAGGAAAATAAACTTTGTTCAGGAGTCCATAATAGTGATCAAAAGGAGTTGAATTAATCTCTGAGCAGCAGCGAGCAACCACCACCTCTGAGTTTCTCTCACCCGTTAATGATCAGATCATGTCTTGGACTGCTGGTGGGTGATGCCTTGTCAGTTGCCCAGCAGGAGTCGGTCACCACACTGACCATGCTTCCATCCAAGCCATCGGTCTTCAACACCATCCAGATTTTCTCGTTCAACTGCAATTCACTGTTCCACTCCACAAGTTGTGTGCGGCCGGCATCAGTGTAGGCCTTGATAGTCAGAGTGTAATTCCAAGCTCCAGATGTGATGCGCTGTGCAACGGACCTGCAGAATGCACACATTTACACTGTTGTTAACAACAATCCCAACTAGGGCTGCTCAATTAATCAAATTTTAATCACAATTACGATCTGGGCTTTCAACGATCATTAAAAATGACTGAGCCGATTATTAGCCCCTCCCTCATTTACCCTTAAAGGCTGGTCCGTGAAAATATTGTCGGGCATAAACCGGTCCGTGGCGCAAAAAAGGGTGGAGACCGCTGATTAAGAGGACACGAGGGAAGCTCGGAAAGCTAAGCAGAAGTTATTTGGAGAGGAGAGTGACTGCCGTTGGTTGAAAAGAGAGGTAAAAAAAAAAAAAAGAACAAACTTCAGTGGTGTTGCACACTATTTTATATTATTTTTTAAAGTCATTGTTAACCCTTTAAATCCGGTCAGAGCAGCACGCTCCGTTTTGTGTAACTATTTTTAAATCCCTGAAGAACCCTGAGCCGTGTAAGCTAGCGCAATAAGTTTTTTTTGCATATGAAACCAGAGGAGTTGTACTTACATCTTATGCCATCAGCTTGTCATCGGTCACGGTTTCCTTCCACATAAAGCTTTGCAAAAATTGCATAAAAAGCTCTTGCAGGAACAAAAACATAATATTCCAGAAACACGCTTTGCCGATCCGATCAGCTGTTCGTAACACTTCCCACAGTGAAACAGACGTCAGCGTGAACTATCGCATGTCCGCCATTTCCTGCCCGAAACCGGAAATGACGTCATTTTCGCGGAAATGTAGTTTTTTTTACTTGTAGGCCTTAAAAGCCTACACTGGTGTTTTTATAAGTCATGTTTGACTTTTCTGAATAGTTTCTGGGATGCTTAGAACTCGAATTGCACTGCTGGAAATAGTTTATTTTGATGCACATGCTGTTTTCTTTGCAAATTTGCATCATAGGATTGTTTTTTCGTTTTTCCTGCAGTATATAAAAATTGGTGTATCTCCAAAATAAAACTATGAAGACACTCAAAATAAATTTCCTGTTGTTGTAAACTATTTTTTGCAACTTTTTGTATTTAAAGTTTTGAGGGATAAACCTCTTAAATTTCTCCAAGTAGAAATATATGTAAAAAAAACAAAAATGATTTTCAATTTTTTTGTAGTTTATTGCACTTTTTTGCAATTAATGTAGTTACTATGGACTTAATGCATACATATTATTAAAATATGGGCTATAATAGTTGTATAGCAACTTGAAATGCTCCCACAAATGGCACTACAACATGTAAAAAAATAATATAAGCTCTGGCGGACTTGGTTCTATAGTAGGTCGTAAGGGTTAAATAAATATCGTCAAATAATCGAGATCTCAATTTCAGTGAAAATAATCGTGATTATCATTTTTGCCATAATCGAGCAGCCCTAATCCCAACATCTTAAAATACTTGCACTGTTAGCAATGCCCACATTTTAACAAATATTCAAACAATACCTAGCAGCCACTACAAACCAGTCTCTGATTCTGAAGGTTGCAGTGTGGATGCTTGGCTGACTGTAAACACAGGAGAAGTCGATCTGGACTTGGTCTTTGTGAGTGATGACATCAGAAGAGTAATTCTGGCTCCTGATGGTGTTCTTATAGATGATGTAGCTGTTGTTGGTCTGCAGGGTCACATAATCAGATACTAAGCAAGTTCTTCATTGTTTCATCTTTAACATCTGATACTGTTTAAGATGTTGACTGACTGGTATAAACTTCAGATGACCAAAAATTTTAGAATTCACAGAGATCAAAGCTTAAACAGCAGGAGATGAAACCCACCGTGACCACCGTCCCACATCTCTTGCTGCTGTTGAAGCTGAAGGTCACCATGTGGGTGAGCTTGTCCACCCGACCCCTGCAGGTCGGGTCGTTGAGCTGTAAAGCAGAGTAATTGATGTCTTTGTCCTCCAGGAGACAACCGACCAGAGTTAGTGAAGCAGAGTTCTCCTTGCAGACCGTTGCATCACCTGAACGTCACAATATCAGTCAGAAAAATCACAGTTAGAAGCTTTCCTACATTATTCAGCCCTGTTGTCATGGTGATGTCACAGCTGTCGTACCCAAAGAGTTGTTTTCTTGGTACTTGGAGGCAAAAATGGCCCGACAAAAGCAGCGAGTGTCACCACTGACCGTCTTCTCACCACAGAACTCGTGATCGCTGCAGGTCCTGTCCTGACAGAAGGCCTCAGAGGCTACAGAGGAACACACTCATCTATTATCCTGAAAACGTGGGAGCTCTAAAAATCCACAGTTCAGTTCTTTAACAAAGGAGAGCTTATTAATAGGGGTGGGTTTTGATTAGTGATTTATCGATTAAAATCGATTCTAGCTTGGATAACGTGATATCGATTCATTAAAATCCTGAATCGATTTTTTAATCTAAATTTATTTTGCCCAAAAAGCCAGAATCTCAGGTTAAACCTCACAAAATTTCAACAACCACCAAACAGCTAAAACAGTAAATGAGAGCAGGTACACGGATTCTGCACAAAGACGTAAACACAAAGCGCGGACCCGCGGATCAGGATCAGAATCAGTGAGATGTTGCCTTTCTCACCCGACGGCACGGACTGGGGCTGAAAGCCGACAGCTCGCTGATTCTGATGTTTCGGCGGGTCCACGCTTTTTTGCGCTAGATTCCGAAGCTGCAGGTTTCTCTCTCCAACCAAAATTCACTGAACCAGCAGCAAAAGAAGCAGCAAACTACGCTTCACGTTTGATAAACATCGACGTGAATTTCCTCTTACTTTTGCTGTTTTGCTTCCACCACGATACAATCACACTTCATGCACAGCTCTCTCTCTCTCTCTCTCTCTCTCTCTCTCAGTCTACTTCAAGAACAGTTTTGTTGAGCTAGTTAATAGGTATGCCCTCATTGTCATCTGTTGTGATTTTATTTTGAAAGGATGCTTCCTGTTATGCTGCGGAGTATACGCGAGAGTTCAATAAACAAAGTCACCTTTTTGTGTGAATGTTCCGATAAAAGCCGATGCCCCACGTGTGATTATTCCTCCGTCTAGATAATAAGTATCTTCAATATTTGATAAAGTCTCGCAAGTGTCAGCTTTCTTTTTATAGATATAAAAATATAGAAATGTACCGATGCATGATCTGAATTATAATATTTCTGACTGTCTGAGGCCAAATTTCCCCGATTCAAATCAAATCGAATCAGAATTGAATCGATTCTAGAAATCAGTGACAATCTGACGTCTTATTAAGGTCTTATTAAGTTCTTACAGCAGCCGGTCTTTGATGTCCAGCCATCCAGAGCGTGGTTGTGTTGACTGCAGGCTCTGGCGTAGGCCTTCAGGAACTGACAGTTGAGTCCGCTCACCGCAGGATATTTACACAAAGTGTCGGTGCAGGCGGTTATGTAGGGCTCTGGGTCAATGTCAGTGTTACAGGACGAGAAGGGCGCCTCCTTCAGGAGATTACAGCTGTACCACAGATAGAGAAACAAAATTGAAGACAATAAAATAATAATCTGTAATCAGTTGTGTTTATCTTCCATCTATGCTACAGTCACATGTGATGTACCATGTAATTTACAAGACAGATCAACACACGTTTTTTATTACGTCAAAGGGTAAACAGATCCTGCCTTGTGGATCAGTCTGCTCACCGTTCAGTCACACTGGTGCAGTCGATCGTGGTGTCAGCAGTCTCACTGTACTGCATCTCACAGCTAGGGGGCAACAAACAACAAAGTTCAGGCTCCTTTATAAAAACAGAATATCTGCAACATCAGCAGCAGCAGTCAGAGGGACTCTGAGCTTGTGATGCGGTCTTACCTGGTGGAGCTGTACTCAGAGAGCCTCAGGTCACTCAGAGACCTGCTGGAGTTTCCACACAGACCCTCCACAGATGAACCAGCAGGTCCTGCACAGGATCAGGACAGAATGAGTCAGATCAGCATCAATATTCAAACTGGACAAACACAGAAGAATAAATAACAGCACAGTTTACAGTTTACATTACATGAGTTAAACTTTATTTTCTGTACCTTTTAAGACGATCTGTGCGGTGTCACCATCAAAGAAGACAGAGATGCTGAGTTTGGTGAGTTCGGCAGTGACTCCAGTTTGGTCCTTAGAGAGCTGCACACCGTGAACCAGCTGAGATGAGCTGCTGAGGGTCAGTGTGGAGTCGTCCAGCTGCATCACAGCAGAGACAAAGTGGTGGAAACACTGAGTGAAACATGTCAAACACACAAACAGGCTGATTTCACAGCAACAACCACTGAGTTCAGCAGAGGATGAGGGAGGACTTTGGATCAGACTCCACTCTGACACATGAACTGTGGCTGTAGGTCGCTTACCTGAACTCTCCCACCTTGTTCCAGGTGAATGTCATGCCCGTCCACACGCAGCGTCACACTGTCCAAAAAGCTCACATCTTTACGACGTCTGTCCCTGAAGTTCCCCAGAACAAGGAAGTCTGGGAGTGACGGAGTCGAGAACAGAGAGTATGCACAGCGATCCTGGATGGAGTTCATATGGCCGTGGACGTCGATGACAGTGGGGCCGGTCACAGTGCAGGTGGAGGCCAACCTGCAGCTAACAAAGGCAACCAACCACAAACATCACCATGAGTTGCTGCCAAAGAAGGTTACCGCAGGGGACCCTCTATTTCTTAAGTTATTTCACTGTAGAACCTTTTAGTAACAAAATATGAAGAGAAAATATTTACATGCCGTTGCCTTGACAATACTCCAATGGACCACAACCAGAGGTCTGGAGGGTTGCAGTCTCAGAACAGGTGACATTGGAGCAGATTTGTGGGTCAGAGTTGACCACAGTACCAGGTTTATACACAGTACCTGGGAAGAGATAGAGGCTTCACTTTAGTTCAACAGTTTTCCAACTGTAAGTGCAAATAAAACAGTAACAATCAAATCTTTCAGAATTACATAATCCCAAAGTCACGGTAGGAGTTTAAGATTCACTAACCTGAGTGTCTGCATCCACTGATATCTATGGTATAATTATGATACTTGTTAAGAACGTTATTAACCGCTAATGTGTCGATTACGACATCACTGACCCGAGTTTGGAGCTAAACAGAAACAAACACAGCTAATGTTATAATCACAGAGCAGAAAGAACTGACATCAAGCTGAAAACAGACACAAATGTTGGCATTAAATATAAAGTATTTAACATATTACGTCAAAGTGTTATTGTTCATATACACACAGACTCACCGCCACTAAACCAGTGCCATGTGCTTCCAAACTCAGAGCTGCTTCTGTCCCAAAGTTGAATAGGTTTAAGATCATCTGTAAACAGGTTAACAGGAAAGATTCAGTCACTGTGAAGAAGTTTCATCTGAAAGTGTTTAGAAAAGCTCAGGTTCACAACATTAACATTGGGCCTGTTGAGCTGCATTGCTAAAACATTTTGAATTTCATAATGGAGTGTTTCCATATGCTATAAAAACTACAGTCATCACACATGTTTTTAAATCAGGTGATTATATAACCAATCATCAGACCAATCCTTCTGCTAGCAACAAAAATAGCAGAAAAAGTGATTTTTAAACAAACACGATCATAATCCAACATGTTGTCATATACTGAAGTGGTATCCATGCAAGTCTCTGTTTTCATGGTCTGTATTGTCTTAAAGTGCCTCTGTTTTCAATCTTTAATAGTTGCTTTTGATGTTTAGTTTGTTTGGTTATGATTATGCATTACTTTTACCATTCACATGCGTTGGTCCTGTCTCCTGTCTACGCTTAGATGCCTTTGCATCTTTGGTTTTCCTTCACCCTTCAGGTGAAAACTAGCCTGTACGGCTGCATCTTACATACTCATGTTAATTAGTCTACAATGTCCCTTTAAAAAATAAAAAATAAAAAGAAACATTTTTCATTTTATGTTTGTTTTCAGTGTTGATTGAAACTATTAATTTTAGGCACACCCTTCAGGCTTTGTGATACAGAGCAGGACTCACCGTTAAATGGCGGATCGGCATGATTATTTGCACACTGCATCTCAAACTGTTCTGAATTGTTTGTGTTTTATTTCTAATCCAACGTTCAAGAAAAGAATCTGCTTGAACTATAGAAAGAACTGCTCTCCTTTTGTCAGGTGAGCTCCCTATGATGCAGTCGCCTTTATTCCCAGGGTTGTAAAACTTGTCAAAACAGAACGCAATCTCTTCTCTTGTGAAGTTCGCCTGTAAAAATCAGAGACACAACAAATCAAATAGCAAAATATTTTGTGGGTTTTTCTGTCATGTACAGCTGAACTGTTGGTGCTCAGGTTTCAGTCAGAGCTCTCGCTCTTCTTCAGGAAGCTGCATCAGGTGATGGTTACATACTCAGCATCACTGCAGAGGACATTAATAAGACGCTGATCTCTGAACTCTTCACTCAGTCTGCAAACATCATCTCTGCTACAGGTGGAGATTAAACAGCAACAACACATAAAGCTCTGCTAAAACATCAGGCTTCATCCTACTCACATAGAGCTTCCCGTACTTCTGTCCATAATATGTGATGGGACATGAGCTGATGTCCAACACTGAAGACTCACTGACTGACTGTTGCTGAGCACCTGAAGACACAGACACACGTGAGAGGTGTGAGCTGCAGCCTGTTAGCTGTTAGGACAAACAAAGGTTCACATTCACGCGTTTGTAGAAACAAAGTATTCGTACAAGTTGCCAAAATCTTGGAAAAGGAGGGTAGATTACAAGTTAAACTTGGGGAACTTATATGGATGGGTATAGTAGACTTAACGTTTTTATTACTTACTCACTTTACACTCTCATTTGTAATAGCAGAGCATACTCGATGCAGCGATGGACAGCCGGATAGGTCATGATCAGTCTCATAGCTGGTGTAAAACAACTATTCAAATTATTTTGCTAAAGAAATAGGGTTGATGGATATATGGGGACTTATGAAGTCTTATCTATGTTACGGTAGTACATTAACATGTACTCTCACGACAGGCCTAAACACTAAAGTACAGAAATGTTACTATGTTGTAACTTCAGATATTGCATTGTATAGATCAGCTATGCAGTGTTTGGAAAAGAGAATGAGAGCTGTTTTGATCTGAATATGATGAGTTGATAACATTCAGAGTGCCAGTGAGGCTAAAACAAAGTAAAACAAAATGTATGAAATACATGACAGGGACTCACAGATAATCAGGGTGAAGCTGAAAAACCAGTAACAGACAGATATGGACAGGGAAAAAACTCCAAATGCAAAGACTGGAGGTCCACTACGAAGCAGGATTCAAGGCAAGGCAAGGCAAGGCAAGTTTATTTGTATAGCACAATTCAACAACAAGGTGATTCAAAGTGCTTTACAGAGACATTAGAAACAAAAAAAAAATAAAAAGCATGATTTAAAATTGATTAAAACAAGCAAATAAACTAACTAACTAATTAACAAATCAAATCAAATCACTTTTTATTGTCACATCACATGTGCAGGCACACTGGCACAGCACATGCGAGTGAAATTCTTGTGTGCGAGCCCCACAAGCAACAGAGATGTGCAAACACAACAACACAAACGAGCAAAATACAAGAATGGCCAACCTGAAACTAATAAAACAAACAAACAAACAAACAAACAAACAAACAAACAAACAAAACAGTATATAAAATCAAAACAGATAAAAACAGAACAGTAGATAAAATCAGTAGTTAAATGTAAGTTTTGAAATTTAAGCTTAAAAGTGTGGATTCAATCTTATTTACGCTGGGTTTCCTGTCCTGTGAAAGTGTGACTGGGGCATATCATGATGGTAACTAATACTGCAAACCTAACCTGCACTGGGTAAGAGATCAGCAGGTATGAAATCAGTCACCTATTCTCCAGAAATGAGCTTGGCCATTTCTGGGAGATCCCTCGGACCTCTGTATGGCGAGCAGTGTTGGTCAAGTTACTTGAAAAAAGTAATCAGTAACTAATTACTGATTACCTCCCCAAAAAATAATGCCGTTACTTTACTGATTACTTATTTTCAAAAGTAATTAATTACTTAGTTACTTAGTTACTTTTTAAAACACGATTTACAACCTGAATTGGTGATAAAGCGATAGATCTTTCAGCCCAATTCTACTTTTTCTGCATAATCCATCATACAAAATGTAATCAAATGGAAAAGTCTCTTTTTTTAAACTTGTTTTATCAGTTTTAATCTTTTAACTTTATGCATCAAGCAAAACTTAAATTATATGCACCATTCTCTGACTTGAAGAAATTAGTTTAACATTTAAACCTATTTTCTGCACATTCCAGCACATAAAATAAAATATTTTTTTGTGTTTACACTCAGTCTTTCAAATAGATGCAAGTAAAACACAGCAGAAAATAAATAAAGTCAAAGACTAGCGGTCCTGTTGCTCTATTTTCACCTGTGAAGCAGGACTGAGGGTAGGCGGAGGTTTACCCTGGTGCAGGTGAGCCGCAGCGGTCAGTTGAAGAATCTGCGAGTTTCTCTGTGAGTTTCCCATTACGTGGTAGCGCACTCGGTGCTTGCTTGGAAGTTTAGGGGGGTTTTTTTGCTGTAAAAAGAAGTTTTCTTCCCACGCACAACGGACGCTAATGTTTTTGTCACTTTTTATGGAATCAAACTCAAAGTAAGGTCAGTACTTCCACGCTTTAAACGCTGCACGCTCATACTCTCTCCCACAATCGATATATGATCCATTGTTGATCTGCACACAGCTGTTGTCACCAACGTCGCGCTCGCTTACGTCACTGTCATGACACATTCTCGCAAAAAAATCACGGTTTTAGTAAGGCAGTAACGCAGCGTTCCTATACGGGAAAGTAACGGTAATCTAATTACCGTTTTTGCAATAGTAATCCCTTACTTTACTCGTTACTTGAAAAAAGTAATCAGATTACAGTAACGCGTCTGATGGCGGGTAAGGAGGGTCTAAACTTTTTCAATGACATCTAATGTTTTTGTATTTCTCTGAGTATCAGTTAAGAAAAAAAAAAAGATTCTCAACTTTATTTGCTGATTTTCTCCTGGCTGGCTGCAGATATCTTAACACATCTTTTCTGTTTTATAAGCATTAATATATTATTCTAAAAGAGAGCAGATATTTGTATTGGTGACCTTGTTAAACATTTTTCAGTTTTACTAACTGAAGTGCTTGAAGTATAAACTTTTAGTACTATATATTTCTCTACAGTGCCTTTCTCTTCACACACACACTGCTATTTTTGTGTGTAGCGATCCATATTTTCCCCATGGTACAGTTTTATCTTCCTGCATCCAGTAAATATGGAAGCTTGTTTCTGCCACTGAAAAAAATGCTGTCAGTTATCTGCAAGTTACACTTTTGGTTTATTGTCTTTAAATTTCAATTTAGTAACTCAAGTTTAGGATCAGGACTAGGGGTTATAATTTGTCTGAGTCTTATTAGTTCAAAATGCCACGAAAATAACTCAATATTAACAAAAAACAGGACTTGAAATGTTCAGTTATTACGTGAAAAGTTTAAGATGAGTGAGTTAAATTGAATGTGAACAGAAAACAGGAAATAATTTCTTCCACATAGACCCAAAACTATATTTACTGTGTTTGGACCTTTAAGGACACAAACATGTTAAATGTGAGCAAAATGTTAGTAAAGCTCAGTGTTTTCAATGCAAAAAAGACCATAGCATTGTCAAACGCGCCAAACCTTCCACGAGAAAAACATAGAAACTAAAAGACAAGACAGGGGGTTTGAAAGAGTTCAGGGAGTCGTGTTGAATGTAATTAATGAACCATCAGATTGATGGATGGGCAGATGACAGAGATCTACATCCCTTGAACTCTTTAAAAATGCTTGTTTGTTTGTATGATTGTTTATTCTAAAATAAAGATATGAAAGCAAGGATCCCAGGAAAATCTGTCCATGTTTGTCAGATTATCAGCACTTCAAATGGCCTTCACTGTCCCTCCTCACTTCAGGTCATTTGGTCTTTGTTCCTCAGTCTCTGATTATCAGTTCCTGAATACTAATCACCAAATACTCAAGTCTAGTAAGGATACTTTTAAAGTAGCTGCGGTGCATGCTTACCTGCCAGTACAATGAATGCAGACAGGAAGAGCAGTGGGCACAGCATGTTGGAGGGAACCAATCGCCTGACAAAGACCTGAAAGAAAAAAAAACACAGTTGGACGTCTGTGATTGGACAGAAAGTAGCACAAACATCAAATGGTAACACTTGGAGTTATTACTGTACATCATCTGTAAGGTTAGGAAAATCCCAGCATGCAGAATGTTTGAAATTATGACTCTGAAGATGTCACAGAAACAGACTAACTGAACAATCATCACTGTGCGAGTTAAACATCTCCATGCTCCTTCAGCTGTCAGTGAAATTTGTCTCCTTGCATCAACACTTGGCACATTTCCTCTCTGAATCTAAGTTTATTTTCTCATTAAACACCAAACTTCAAAGAAGAGAAACATAACAATATGAATAAAAGACTGGAGGAATGCGTATCATGAGCAAAAAAAACAAAGAAAACCCTGAATTTATCCTTTAAAAGGAGGACTCGGCATTTAAAAGTTCTAAAAGTCAGTGTGCGAGTTTTGCCCACTCCTTCGTCTGTCTGTTATTTATCCTGTTAAAGCCACAGAGATGCCCGTCAGTGACTCTTTATTGTTCTACTCGTGCAGCTCGTCTTACCTTCTGGAGCTCTGTTGGAGGATGAGGAGGGTGGAGGCTGCTGCTAAGGAGGCTGTCTGGTGATGGTGTCTCTGTGAGCCGTCCGTCTCTCTTTATTTGGATCCTTCCTGCTGTCCACACCCAGGTAGAGAGGAGGGCTGGAGGAGCTACCTGATGGGAACCTCCCACTGATGAATCAGCCTCTTACAGAGAGACACCTGAAATAAGCCCCCGAGAGCTTCAGGTGTTTTTTGAAACCTTTCAGCATATAACATTTATGTCTTCTTAAATGGAATAAAATTAGAAATAATTCCTTATGAATTTTGATTGCTGAGATTTTTCTAGTGACCAACATCTTGTCCCGGTCCCGTTCGTAATCTCAGCTTTCTAATCACCACGTGGCTGCAAACACAAGTGCACACGGGCAAGAAAGTCGTCAAGGCCACCAAGATACAGAGACGGCAGAGATGGAGGAGAGTCCCAAGGCTGGAACGTTTGAGGCCAGAGATATCGTATCAAACAAAAATTCCTTTAGTTCACTCCTTGTGCTGAAAGTTTTCGTGTCACCCTCACTGCACCTCATCTTTGGGATGACTGTGTATTCACACTGTTAGAGTCCTGTTAATGCCATCATATTACAACAACTTTAATCTACATCTGCTTCTGCTCAGACGGTACCTTTTTAGGGACCAGGAACCAGTGGGGTAGAGAGGAGGGCTGGAGGAGCTACCTGATGGGAACCTCCCACTGATGAATCAGCCTCTTACAGAGAGACACCTGAAATAAGCCCCCGAGAGCTTCAGGTGTTTTTTGAAACCTTTCAGCATATAACATTTATGTCTTCTTAAATGGAATAAAATTAGAAATAATTCCTTATGAATTTTGATTGCTGAGATTTTTCTAGTGACCAACATCTTGTCCCGGTCCCGTTCGTAATCTCAGCTTTCTAATCACCACGTGGCTGCAAACACAAGTGCACACGGGCAAGAAAGTCGTCAAGGCCACCAAGATACAGAGACGGCAGAGATGGAGGAGAGTCCCAAGGCTGGAACGTTTGAGGCCAGAGATATCGTATCAAACAAAAATTCCTTTAGTTCACTCCTTGTGCTGACAGATAAACAAAAGATTAATACACTAATCAATTTTTGTCAGAAGCACGTCGCATATGCCAGCAACACAACTCTAAGTAGCTACAGAGAGACTGATTAAGCAGTAAGAGTGAGTTACCCAGAATTAAACACAGATCGGCCACAACTGTTATAGGTAAAAATGGAATAATGTCACTCTTTCACTGGCTAATATGATCACTTCACTGTTGGTCATTAGTCGCTCAATGAACATTTCATTAAACAGAGCAGGAATGTTTAAAACAGCGTGTTCAAACATCCTAGTTTTATTTTGAATGCTCACATTACTTCTTACTTTGCAAAAACACAAAACTAGCAGGGTCAGAATTATTAGCATCACTGATGCTAACAGTCAGCTGTGTGTGGTCTCTGTTGGATAACAGCCTGAACCGAGTAACCCCAGCCTATTCTTCTTTTGCAAAATTCTCAAGCACCTCCAGATTTGATGATCATCTTTTATGGAGCTCGGTCTTCAGTTCCCTCCACAGATGTTCAGCAGGCTTCAGGTCAGGACTTTGTGCAGGCCAGTCAGTAATGCTCATTGTGAGCTGGTTTTTCATCGCCTCCTGAAGGAGCCACGTCTGTTTTGTTTTGCGGTTATGTTGGAAGACAAAGTGAAGACCCAAGCACAGTTTTGCTGCTGACTGCTTGATGTTTTCCTTCAGGGTTGTCACATTTTCTTTCTTCATGTTTCCTTCCACTATGAAGCATCCTCACCGTGTTTCACTGTGGGGACGAGGTTCGCTAGGAGTTGGTTGTTCTGGGGTCTTTAGACACGTCTCTCACTAGTTTTCTGTCCAGTCTTTGAGATCTATTCCTTCCAGTCTCTGCCAGGCTTGTTCTGTACTGTCTGGCTGTCTTTGAATGTATCGATGATCCTTCTCACTCCACTTCTTGACACCTGGAAAATTTTTGTTAATGTTGTATTTTTAGCTCCAGCTTTCTGAGCCTCAGCAAGTCTTTTTCTCAAGTCTAAACTGATTTCTTTTGGTTTTGACATAATTTATCTGTGTAAGTTGAAAGATAATCCTCAGTTTTAACTTATTTCACAAGTTTTGTGGATTTAAAGTTAAACTAGATCATTTGCACAGCTGTGGCTTAATAAAAAAGTATTTTTTTCAGGATGGGTTTGATTACAATTTTGTTGTTCTTGACAATAAGATTCTGAAACAGAAATAATTTAGGCTTACTTAAGAAAACTAGTATGTTTACACATGCCATGTTGAAGTTTGAAAAGTTTTAACCCAAATTTTAAATTTTAGCGGATGAATGGAGGGAACATAACAGGATGTAAAATATTGGTCATTACATTTAAAGATGTTAGAAGGATCGTTGTGCTTAGTCTTTGGACTCACTGACCCATTGATCCAATCCTTTGTGAGCAGGTTTTCTGATGTTTGACAAAAATCTCTAGTAAGTGTCATTAGCATCAGCTTCATGTCAGAATTATTGGGTGTAACAGATAGAAAAGCTCCCACAGTCCCTTTATCAGCCCTCTGAAATATCAAAAGATGCATTTGAGTACACAGCATGTTTACAGGTAATCGTGTCAGTGTTACGTAGTTGTTATCAGTCCTTGACACACTCATCTGAAAAACCCCATTATACGTCATGTTGCTTTGACTCGGTGTAGACACAGATACAGGATGTGGAACAGTTTGGATAATAAGGACTTTAGTGTACATTTTGTTCCCACTGGGATTTTATTACAGCTAACAACAATACGCACTTTACATTCTGAAAGCCTTCCTTTACTCTGACATTTGGGCTCTGAATCAAGAACCGTTAAGTTTGTACATGCTTCTCTGATGGTGAACATCTGTCGGCGTATGCTTATGTACTCGGGCTAACAAACTGCACCACAGAAAGTACACTATGTGTACTTTCAAAATGCATTTCTTGCAAAAATTTAATTTTTGTCATATGTACATCATCTTCATCACAGTCTCACTTTTTCAATCACATGACATTTTACTATGGTATTCTGGTTGTGCTTTTGTGCAAGAACACGTATTTTAAACTGGCCAGACTGCATCAAGATGGGATTTTAGTGGAGCCGAGTGTAAAATGAGGATCTTTCAGTGCAATGATGTCATTTTGCATGCACTGAAAGTTTTCGTGTCACCCTCACTGCACCTCATCTTTGGGATGACTGTGTATTCACACTGTTAGAGTCCAGTTAATGCCATCATATTACAACAACTTTAATCTACATCTGCTTCTGCTCAGACGGTACCTTTTTAGGGACCAGGAACCAGTGGGGAATGTAGACAATTTAACTTTTAACAATTTTACTTGAGTGAACTATGTGAAAACCTCCTTTATTTATGAAGAGTCAACAAAATATTTGCAAAAACACAAAACTAGTTACAGTATCATCATGCAAGGACACAAAGACTATTTTTAGGTATTTTGAGATGAGACATCTAGAATGTCAAGGCTTGGGAGGAGCAGATATAAGGGCGCATTTCACATTTGATTTTGAGGAAATCAACATACTTTGGGTAAACCATGTGGAGCGATTCTCACAGAATCATAAACACAAAAAACTTGCTGTGCTACAAATTGAAAGACATCACCACTGTCGTGAAGGTAAATGCTACTAATTAGTGAACTAAATGACACATTCAGAATACTTTATTAATCCCTGAGGAAATTATGTGGTTACACATAATTAATGTTAATTAATGCAAATCAAATTAATTTGATTTACATTAAAATTAATGTCAATGTCAATGAAAAGGTGACAGGCATGTTTTCTGGAGTGCATCTTGCCAAAACACCTAGTGTGACAGACCTCATTCCAAAAGGTTGGACAGGATGTGAGATTGAACATTACACAACTTTTTATTTATGTCTGTTCCCAGAGGCCATTGTTGAGTTGTGGGCAGTACACCATCGACAGCTGGAGTGCATCTAGGATCCACCATACATGGAAATTTTTAGGTGTAGGCTGAATTCCAGTGTTTTCTGACAGGATGTCAGGTAAAAGGTGTATTGTGTATATTTGTCTGTAACAAGTTAAGCATGTGATCGTGTTATCATTGTCATTAATTTGATGATTATGTTTAGGTCCCCACCGTGCAGCACAGCTTTATCGCTGCAGTGTGAAGCTCTGACAGGAGCTCGGTGCTGTATTTGGTGGTCAGGGATGAAACACAGGGTTGTCTCTGCGAATGCTTCAACTCTAACTGTTTGGAAAAACTGTTGAATCTAAACTTTGATTGTGTCCTCTGTTTTATGTTATTTGAATTTTCTTTTAGATGTACATAACTTTAATCATCAGCTGTAGTTTTTAAATGTACTTTAGAAATAAACTTGACAGATAATTATGACATTTTTGGTTTATTTTGAGTTGGTGTGCTTGTGCTTTCCTTGTGCCATTGTTGATAATTTAGTTCAGCTGGGTCTCGTTCTACATGGCTGTCTGCACTTCCCTGAATTTCCCTCTGTGTATACTTCAGTTGCCACATTCTGTATATACTAGAGATGGCACGATACCACTTTATATGTCCGATACTGATATGAATCCGATATAGTGTATTTTTTAATCATTAAAAATGTTTTTTGAATATCTTGCTGCATTTTGTATAAGTTCATTCTCAAGTTTAAAAAACAAAACACTAAAGCTATTCTGTTATGCCTGTATGCAAAAAACACACTGCACTCAAAATATTTCATAGTTCAGCAATACTGATCAATCTAATAAACTTAAATCCTCCATCCTCTCTATTCTGGTATTTTAAAGAGTACTTGGCAAAAACATTAAACAGCCAACTGAAATAAATTTTTCTAATGTTTAAAGTGTCAGGAGGCTTTTAAGAAACTGAGTGGAAGGACTTGCTTCTAGGAGGACTTTGAGTCACCAAATACATTTCTCACTTCAAAAATGATGTGTTCAATTTATTTCTAGAAGCTCAAAATCATCTGCAAGTATTAAGGCCTTTATTTTACCTCAGATACACAGCTAGAAGCTGCTCCTGTTCCCTGTCAGTCAGTTCCCTAAAATTACTTCTCTGCCTCCACAGATGTCTTCCCAACTCTGCTAACCAAACCTCAAACTGCCCCACTGACATCCTGAAAAATGCACGAAAGCGGTCATGGTACAGATTTAAACTCCTGGATCAAATCTCACCGGCGTTCTTCTTGTGAGAAAGTGAACCCAAAAACTCATCCCAAAAAATTCTGAAATTCTTGTAGTCTTTTGCATAAAACTTAGTTTTTGTTTTGTTTTTAATGCTCTGAAATAATCTGGGGTGCATAGTATTGTGTACATGTGTGGTCAACTTCTAAATTCTGCCTAACAAGATTTAAAATAATTCAGTGCTTGCCTCATCTCCTACAACATTAGTTTCCTGTTTGCTATGGTCACCAGAGATGGGCAGTAACGCGCTACTTATAACGCGTTACTGTAATCTGATTACTTTTTTCAAGTAACGAGTAAAGTAAGGGATTACTATTGCAAAATCGGTAATTAGATTACCGTTACTTTCCCGTAGGAACGCTGCGTTACTGCGTTACTAAAACCGTGATTTTTTTGCGAGAATGTCTCACGACAGTGACGTAAGCGAGTGCGCCGCTAGTGACAACAGCTGTGTGCAGATCAACAATGGATCATATATCGATTGTGGGAGAGAGTATGAGCGTGCAGCGTTTAAAGCTTGGAAGTACTGACCTTACTTTGTGTTTGATTCCATAAAAAGTGACAAAAACATTAGTGTCCGTTGTGCGTGGGAAGAAAACTTTTTACAGCGAAAAAAACCCCTAAACTTCCAAGCAAGCACCGAGTGCGCAACGACGTAATGGGAAACTCACAGAGAAACTCGCGGATTCTTCAACTGACCGCTGCGGCTCACCTGCACCAGGGTAAACCTCCGCCTACCCCCAGTCCTGCTTTACAGGTGAAAATAGAGCAACAGGACCGCTGAGTCTTTGACTTTATTTATTTTCTGCTGTGTTTTACTTGCATCTATTTGAAAGAGTGAGTGTAAACACAAAAAATATTTTATTTTATGTGCTAGAATGTGTAGAAAATAGGTTTAAATGTTAAACTAATTTATTCAAGTCAGAGAATGTTGCATATAATTAAATTTTTGCTTGATGCATAAAGTTAAAAGATTAAAACTGATAAAACAAGTTAAAAAAAAAGAGACTTTTCCATTTGATTACATTTTGTATGATGGATTATGCAGAAAAAGTAGAATTGGGCTGAAAGCTTTATCACCTCTTCAGGTTGTAAATCGTGTTTTTAAGAAGTAACTAAGTAACTAAGTAATTAATTACTTTTGAAAATAAGTAATCAGTAAAGTAACGGGATTAGTTTTTTGGGGGAGTAATCAGTAATTAGTTACTGATTACTTTTTTCAAGTAACTTGACCAACACTGGTTGCGAGTGATGACGTCAGAAGAGTAATTCTGGCTCCTGATGGTGTTCTTATAGATGACGTAGCTGTTGTTGGTCTGCAGGGTCACATAATCAGATACTAAGCAAGTTCTTCATTGTTTCATCTTTAACATCTGATACTCTTTAAGATGTTGACTGACTGGTATAAACTTCAGATGACCAAAAATTTTAGAATTCACAGAGATCAAAGCTTAAACAGCAGGAGATGAAACCCACCGTGACCACCGTCCCACATCTGTTGCTGCTGTTGAAGCTGAAGGTCACCATGTGGGTGAGCTCGTCCACCTGACCCCTGCAGGTCGGGTAGTTGAGCTGTAAAGCAGAGTAATTGATGTGTTTGTCCTCCAGGAGACAACCGACCAGAGTGACTGAAGCAGAGTCCTGCATGCAGACCGTTGCATCACCTGAACGTCACAATATCAGTCAGAAAAATCACAATTAGAAGCTTTCCTCCATTATTCAGCCCTGTTGTCATGGTGATGTCACAACTGTCGTACCCAAAGAGTTGATTTCTTGGTACTTGGAGGCAAAAATGGCCCGACAGAAGCAGCGGGTGTCACCACCGACCGTCTTCTCACCACAGAACTCGTGATCGCTGCAGGTCCTGTCCTGACAGAAAGCCTCAGAGGCTACAGAGGAACACACTGATGTATTATCCTGAAAACGTGGGAGCTCTAAAAATCCACAGTTCAGGTCTTTAACAAAGGAGAGCTTATTAATGTCTTATTAAGGTCTTACAGCAGCCGGTCTTTGATGTCCAGCCATCCTGAGCGTGGTTGTGTAGACTGCAGGCTCTGGCGTAGGCCTTCAGGAACTGACAGTTGAGTCCGTCCACTGCAGGATATTTACACAAAGTGTTGGTGCAGGCGGTTATGTAGGGCTCTGGGTCAATGTCACTGTTACAGGAGGAGAAGGGCGCCTCCTTCAGGAGATTACAGCTGTACCACAGACAGAAGAAGAAGTTGAAGATAATAAAATGATAATCTGTAATCAGATGTGTTTATCTTCTATCTGTGCTGCAGTTACATGTGATGTACCACAGAGATCAAGGTACAACACAGATGTTTCCTGCCTTGTGGATCAGTCTGCTCACTGTTCAGTCACACTGGTGCAGTCGATCGTGGTGTCAGCAGGCTCACTGTACTGCATCTCACAGCTAGGGGGCGACAAACAACAAAGTTCAGGCTCATTCATACAAACAGAATATCTGCAACATCAGCAGCAGCAGCAGTCAGAGGGACTCTGAGCTTGTGATGAGGTCTTACCTGGTGGAGCTGTACTCAGAGAGCCTCAGGTCACTCAGAGACCTGCTGGAGTTTCCACACAGACCCTCCACAGATGAACCAGCAGGTCCTGCACAGGATCAGGACAGAATGAGTCAGATCAGCATCAATATTCAAACTGGACAAACACAGAAGAATAAATAACAGCACAGTTTACAGTTTACGTTACATGAATTAAACTTTATCTTCTGTACCTTCTAAGAGGATCTGTGCGGTGTAGCCGTCAAAGAAGACAGAAATGTTGAGGTTGGAGAGCAACAGCTTGGCAGTGACTCCAGTTTGGTCCTGAGAGAGCTGCACACCATGAACCAGCTGAGGCAAACTTTCAAGGGTCAACATGAAGTTGTCCAGCTGCATCACAGCAGAGATAAAGTGGAGGAAACACTGAGTGAAACATGTCAAACACACAAACAGGCTGATTTCACAGCAACAGCTCTGAAAGAACTGCTTCTAACAGCCCTGAGAAGAACGATGCGAGGAAACACAGCAGTTTCTTTGCATAACCTAAACTTGCACCACTGACCAACAATCGACCGAATTGTTATGACCATTAATTAATTGCCATGAGCACCATTGAGAATCGGGGAATGGCTGCAACAATGTACATGGCAATATGGTTAAAGATGTACCCTTAGCTTGCCTGACGCAGCTTACCCAAACTCTCCCGCCTTGTTCCAGGTGAATATGAACACCTGGCCCATCTAGACGCAGTATCACGCTGTCCAAAAAGCTCACATCTTCACGACGGCGGTCTCTGAAATTTGCCACGAGGTACAGGTTTGGGATTGACGGAATAGAAACCAGAGAGTAAGCACACCGATCCTTGATGAAGTTGAGTTGGCCGTGGACGTTGATGACAGTTGGGCCAGTCACAGTACAGGTGGTGTCCACTACACAGCTGATGGAAGCAAAGAAGAAAACAATCAACCACTAACCTCATAAGCCGCTGATGAGGAAGAGACCAAATACACAAAATAAAAAAAATTAATTAAATTACATTAAAAAAAAATCCCTTAATGCATCAGATCTTTCTTTTAAATATAAATGGGGTTATATTCACGTGTTGTTTCCTTGACAACGCTCCAGTGGACCACAGCCAATGGTTTCAAGGACTGCAGTTTCAGAGCAGGTGAGTTTGGAGCAGGTTTCTGGATCAGCGCTCACCACAGTGTCAGGTTCATATGCAATACCTGAGAAGTGATGGACGGTTTACTTTAGTTTAAAAACCAACAAGAGCAAGCAGAAAGGCACAGCACTCCCTGTAACATCCCAGAGTCAAAGTAATGAGCCTGAGATTCACCAACCTAAGTGTCTGCATCCACTGATATCTTGTATTGTATTCTTGTACACTGTAGTCACCTTGATACCACTGATGTAAACTTCCAAGTCCTAAGCAGAACCGCACAAAACTCATGTTACACAGCAAAATCTCCAGTGTTAAATTAACACTGGAGAGTGTCTATATGGGTGCACACCTCTGAGTGTTAAATACAACACTGTTGAGTGTTAAATTAACACTTTGACAGTGTTATATGTTTAAAAGTAACCTAGTCAGTTTTGAAGATTAACAATGGCTAACACTGAGCAGTGCTGATTTTCTAACACTGGAAAATAACTCAAAATGTTAGAAATATTTTGCATTATTCTCCTGAATTAGAAGAAGGTGATAACTATTGCATTTGTTAAACTGATTTGCATTACATTAGACTGCTGATTTATTGTGAATGAATGATATTGTTTTATGATGCATTATACTGCTGAGTTATAAGAAATACTGTTCGCAGAAAGTCATCGCCTTATTTGTCTGATTAGAAGAGAACAGAATATACTGGAGTTTTCTGCCCCATCTCAGCAGGAGGCCGTAGCTTAGGCGCTGTGTGAGAGAAAGAATGTGAATCTCTCAGGCCTGAGAGATTGAACTTTAAAGCGCTATAAAATATTCTTACTGAAAACAGTCGCAAAGTATTTTTCTCCATGATTATAATGGGCTTGGGAGAAAGATGGGACATTGATCACATGAGAAGTCCTGAGCCTAAAAGGATTGCAGCGAGTCAATCCAGTCCAAAAAAACCACAAGGAACTGTTTTCCTTTAAAATGATGACGTCATCTTGCTGGTGATGGAGGCTCGAATAGGTTGCGCGTGAGACTCCATTATCAGCAATATCTGGTATGAATGTGTGTGGATGTATGCATGTGACTGGACTGTGATGGACTGACGACTAAAAGTTTTAACTGACTTGATACTGAGACAAAAACGGTACCGACTTTAGGATTAGTAAATGTCCACAAACAATTCACCCAGCCTGTAAAAGAAGGGTGGATGTTTTGTCTTGCTTCGTTTTGTTTTTGCAGGAACAGAAGGATGACAGAGACTAAAGGGGGAGGCTGTAGCTTCACATGAGTGTGAAATGCAGACTTAACCCTTTGGTTGCTAATTTTGAGTTACTGATGTTTGCATTAAGAAAATTGTGTTTTAGTAGCTCTGTTTTAATTAATGTATCACATTATATTGTTGGGAATGTTAAATGCTAAAGTGAAGAAAAGGTTTGATTTCACTCATGACTGAACGTGTTATTATTAACCATAGCAGGCCACTGTAAAGAGTCAATTAACTTTTATAGAGGAAAAAAAAAAAGCCAAAAAACCCTCTATTGAGGTCTGTGAATAACAGGGGAATGATAGACTTGTCACACTCAAAATGGAGATATGTAATAATAAACACTGGTCCCCGTCTTTTAGGTCCCTTCATTGAAATAGTCAATAATTCAGAAAAGTACAGATATAACCGACAGGGGCATGTGCTGAGGGGTGGTGCTGCACAAGAACAAGAGCAAAATAAAGAAAAATATTGTGTTTAGCTTTGAGAAATTCAAATTAAAACGTACCATTACACTCAGAGGATCAATATGAAATTCGATATATGCTAATTTTGTGTGTGAGTACATGACTGGTGACTGATCTGTCCTGAGCTTTTGTTTTTACAGCACCCACTTGACCACACCAACAGTTTCTCGCCACCAAAAGGGGGTACTTGCAAAGAATAGGGAGGAATATCATCAAAACTGGGAAAGGTAAGCCCCGAAGGGGATGATAACACCATAACTTTCACTTATGGTCAAATTCTCAAAATTTGACCCCAAACTTGAAAAATTCTTCAAACATTTAGAGACAGAGTGGATAAACATAATGTCGCAAACCACATAAGGATGGAGCATTGGAATTGATAAGATGGTGAAATAACACGCAGGAAAAATATTGACCATGTTGATTATGTTTATTCCAGTGTACAGAGATTGGCTAATCTGACCAGGAAATGTTATAAAATGGATTGTCGGAACAGTCAGCATTAAAGTCACCATTGACAGTCCAGACCAAGGTTATTATCGTTAACAAAAACTAACGAAATAACGAAAACTAGAAGTGAAAAAACATTTTCGTTAACAGAAATAAAAATAAAAACAAAAAAGGAAAACTAACTAAAACTGTAATGAGTGTTCACAAAACTAACTAAAATTAACTGAATTTATAGCAAAATGTGTTTCGTTTTCATTGATGTGTGTGTGTCATACGATAGTCAAGGGTGAAGATGAAGTTTAGTTTCCAGATTTTTTCTTGCTGTCTCATTATGCCAGCAGGTGGCAGTACGTTAGTCGTGTCATCTGTGTTGCTGCCAGTGTTGCCAACTTAGCAACTTTGTCGCTATATTTAGCGAGTTTTCAGACCCCTTAGCTAAAAAAAAGACGTGAAAGCGTGTATCACTTTTACTCTCAACAAGCAGCGGATGCTGTAACGCAGTCAGTTCTTGTTTTACTGTTTTACTCTTATGCTGTTTTGTGGATCACAAGGTTTAAAACTAGTTATAAACACACACACAAAGTAACTCCACAAGAGTGCCTATTTCGGGTCACTTTTGCCGGTCCAAGCCCAGGTAAAGGAGCAGGGTTGGAATTGTGTCAAAAAAACAAAAAAACAATAATTGCTAAAAGAAATTTAATTTATAGTTCTAAATAGACTCTAAATGCATTTAGGACGTTTTTTACTCACTTTATGTCTCTTCCACGATGTTATTTCTCTCTCCAACAACTTAGGTTACAATGAGATTAGCATGACCAATTATGCAAATTAGGCGATGACGTCATTTAGCGACTTCTAGCGACTTTTAGGACAACCAATAGCGATTTTCCTTATTGAGGAGTTGGCGACACTGGTTGCTGCTCCGTCCACGCGCAGACTCAGGTCAGGAAAAGTCGGGAGAAAGCGCCAGAGTCCAATTTGGGATTACTTTGAATATGACTGTGTTTTGGATAAAGGGACATTTCTAAAGGGAAAAAACTCCCACAAATCTTAAAGTGCACTTGAAAAGCTCACACCAGAAGGCTAACCTAGCTTACCTTGAGAAGGTAAGGGAGCACACTCAACCCTCTTCCCCAGAAAACAGAAGCTAACCCCAGGCAAGACAGCGTGATGCATCCCGAGACAACAGGATGGGGACATCTACATAACTGTGTGAGTCAATTGCCTTCAAAAAGTTTATCAATTCACTTGAACCAAAATTACGACCATCCTGGTGCTGCAAGAGTTAATAGTCTCAATACCCAAGGATAAGCAGAAGAGCATGACTGATATGATGGAACGGGGATTTCATTACACTTAGTTATTGCAAACACAACTAAAGCTATAACTGAAACTAATCAAAACTAAACTGAAACTAAGGATTTTCAGGAGAAAAAATAGAAACTAAACTAAACTAGCAAACAATTGGTAAAAACTAATTACAACTGACAGGAAATTGAAAATCTGAAGTCGAAACTAAATAAAAATAAAACTAATGAAAATTGCAAAACTATTAAAACCCTGGTCCAGACTAAGATGGCGTTGGACATCTTCAGGGCGGAAAAGTGTTGGTGTGAACAAGGTGTGGTTTGGCTTGTTGCATATATGTTTCAAGATGATACAGCTCTGGATGAACCAGTTACCAGGGCATGGAAGGAGGACGGACTCATTAAATGAGGAGAAGAAATTTTCTGGGATTGGTAACCCTCTGGGTGAGTGGTTGACTAAAAGCATGCATAAAATAAAAGCTATTTTTCATTATTGATTGGTAATAGATTGATAATTGGCCACATTTACAGCTGTATTGACTTGTTGTGGACGTAGTCTACTTCATGTTTAAGCACTCTAATTAACAGATTGAAAATAGTGACATTAAAGGAAGAGTATGCAGCGCCACCCTGTCAGACGCCAGTGACGGTGGGGCTCAGTGATTAATCAGGTGAGCTGCATTCATGGCTGAATCAAAACATAGATTCCCCTGCTGTGGTCATTGAGGGGAAAACAGGGGGAAGTGAAATTAAAAGAGGCATGGATAAACGTTTATGTGTGAAGGTTATAAACGGGATAAAAGGGGGTGTTTTACTGTTATTTTAGCATCAGCATTATTATTACATAAGAATCATATAACAAGCATTGCATTAAACATTTTTTTAAGCTATTGACATTACATTAACATTTGTTTTACAGTGATTGTTATAACCTCAGGTTAATCTTCTATTTACAGGTGTTAGAATAATCATATAATCTTTCATTGCAGGTGTAACCATGATCATTTTTATACATATTGCAGTTTGTTGCTCATTATAGAGTTGTGCTGAAGTTAATAAGGGTTAAAAGCTACAGTCAACGCGATGTTTGGCTGATCTATGGACTGGAGTGACTTCGAGCATAGAAGGCCGCACGCGCTTACATAACACTGATATCATGCTTTTCTTTGTGCTCTTTTATTCAGTTATATCTTTTGCTAAGTTTTAAGTAGTGGCAGTTGATTAAACAACATTCATTTAATATTACATACCTGATTCCGAGCATTACACACAGATCAACTTAACAATCTGCAAAACCTTGTGGCTGCATTGTTGTGTCTCCATAAGGGACAGTTGGCTCCAGGAGATAAGTGGGAGTCAGTGCCTGTCCTCGAGGAGGAGAGAATCTTCCTTTGCTGTCTCAGAAATAGTCAACAGGTTCATATTGAAGTGAAGTTCATATTATTACAGGTTTTGTTTCTTGGCAATTCTGCGGACGCAGGCTCTGGGCAGAGCCAGGAGTTGAACAGATCTAACATGACAATTAAAATGATTTCATTCCCTAACACAGGATGACAGGACTGGAGCAACGACACTGGATAGGAGAAAGTCTCATACTTTCTAAGATACGAGGTCACTAACCTTTTCTTTTAATTTTCTAGCTCTGTTGATTTGACACATGGGAATGTGTCAAAAAAGGGGGGAAGTTGAGTTTTAACATCAAACAAGGATTATATGAACATTTTTATGACTTCATTTGTGTTTTAATGACGTAGGTATGGTAAAGCTTAAGCTAATAGAGGTTTCCGGACTTTTTTATAGAATCAGTGAGAAGCATAAATCATTATTTCCATGTTTAAGCGTTAATCATTGAAATGAACTGAATAGCGTTTAGATGATAAAATGCCTGTGTTCATGAGAAGCTGAGTACCACACTGGAGAGGAAACCGTGGGACAGTAGGCGGAAGCAAACACATGAAAACGGGGGGCAAATGTTAGAATTAAAAATGGCTAATTTGTTTTTGATGTCTTTTGTTAAAATGAGTGGTTTTAATAATTTTCAGACACGCCTTGCAAATGTGCTTATAATGAGTTGGCATTTGGTCTTTTGAAGGTCATAAGCTTCGTTCGGCGTGATGGTCCGGACTGATATATTGCAGGTATTGACTTTGAGTGCAGAGGGCTAAATGCAAACACGCTTACACACACATAGGATATGATTAGAATAAGTCCCTGGGACATTCTGAATATTCTAAACCAATTCTGAATCGCCAGAAGATCAGTAGATAACAACATTAGATTATTAGGGCTAGGCAGAGAGGTGTTTTGGTTTTCTGTCTCTTACAGAGAAAAGAACAGACACCAGACGAGGTCACAGATATACGAGGATCCTTCGCAGCAGAGACAGACACAGTGACTGCCGAGACACCAACTGGGTTCAAGTGTCATGGCGCTTGGGCTCCGATTAGTCACCTCAAAAGGATGGATCCCATAAACACAGCAATAACCATGAAGGGGTTGGCGGAAATCCAGGAACACCTGACCAGCGAGGTTCGAGAGGCTCTTGGTCAAAAGGGGGACACGTTCCTGTTCCTTTTTCTGGAGGATACACAGGACCGGAGGATACACAGATCGTTGTTTGAAATCGGGGCAGAATAATCCCCTGATCTGTGCAACGACTGAAGGGTTGTCTAACCCCTGAGGTTGAAGAAAGACGAGCAGATGATCACCCAACTGGACGACACTGGTAGCTGCAGCAATAAAATAGAGGCTAAAAGCTCCTCGGACAGGGGTTCTAGTCTGAATACGTCTGGAGGGTATAAGGTAGCACCAAAATAAAGCTGTGGCAGAACTGGGGAGTGTCATCTGTACCTACTACTGTTGTAATAATAGTTTTTCTTGCATCTGAACTGCGCAAACACAGAGGCCATCTCACATATGGTTCACCCAACAGGGGGACAAAGGACCTGAGCGGTAAGAAGAAATGAACCCGGCCACACTGGATTGCAGGGTGTAGGTGAGCTCTTTATTCTAAAGAGCTCAACAGGGGGAGTGTGGGATTATAATATTATTGTATGCCATGTTAGACCCCTAATTAAAGATTGTGAATTATTATGTAGTTTTGGTTTGCATTATTCTCCTGAATTAGAAGAAGGTGAAAACTATTGCATTTGTTAAACTGATTTGCATTGCATTAGACTGCTGATTTATTGTGAATGAATGATATTGTTTTATGATGCATTATACTGCTGAGTTATAAGAAATACTGTTCGCAGAAAGTCATCGCCTTATTTGTCTGATTAGAAGAGAACAGAACATACTGCAGTTTTCTGCCCCATCTCAGCAGGAGCAGATAAACAGGGAGCCAAGGCCGTAGCTTAGGCGCTGTGTGAGAGAAAGAATGTGAATGTTTAGGCTTTTATAATTAGGTGGGGGCCACTAGAGGCTATAAGAGTTTGATCAATGCTCCACCATTTTGAGATCTGAGGCTGTCTGCGTACAGTGTCCATCTCCTACGCGTGTGACCATTAAAATCATTGTTTGACTTAACCCGGCCGGACCAGTGTTTTTCTTTTGGCTTTTCCTCTTGTATCCATCCCCAATATTTGAATCCGTAACAGTTGTTTTCACAGGTGTGCTCTATATCTCAACAATGACTCATATTAAGACGACAGTCTTTCACACAGGTCAAGTGCCTCTATGCACTTCATTAGTTTAAATATTTGCCTATTTTACTTCATCTCATATGTCATTGTACTGAATTTGAGCAACCCTAAGCTTAATGCAGATTACTTTTAACAACTATCCACCTCAATTAAATCTATGGTCTGGAGCACAGGCTGTTGTCGAACAAGCTAAAGAATAAACATTTTGTGTCAGCAAGGGGTGGGGGAAAGCCATTCACCAGAGCATATCTTAAGTGCTGCTGATGTGGGCTGGCCTTCTCCACACGCTCTTCAAGGCTGATGTGTTTTCTGAAAACTTCTAACATTTGAATCTCTTCCATTTATAAGCCTGCGATTAACCGCACGGCTCAGGTCCGCGTGAAACCCGCGCAGCCATGGAGCCGTCGCTCTCTTTTATTTTTATTTAAATACTTTGTGCTGCCAGGAGCAAAGTCCAGCATAAACGTCTGTCACCCTCTGACACACTCTTGGTTGCTTAGGATTTCATGATAACAACAACAGCTGCTGACGTCACAGACCACGTGTTCTGCTCCTTACACACTCACACAACAACAACAACAACACAAAAAAGGGCTATTGTCCAGCACAATCTGGACCCCGCGGAACTTCTCAATACCCCACAAAGCGGCGGACCCCACAAAGCGGTCTACATTTCTCCCCACTAAGACGGCGAACCAAAAAAGTTCGAACTGCGCAACTCTGCGACTTAATGCTTCTGTACAAAAAAACCCCACTGAGCGGCTTTGTACATCGCCCCACTAAGACTGCGAATTTATCCCCACTAAGCGGCCACGGACAACGCCCCACTGAGCGGCGAAGACGTACAGTTATAGAGTTGGACTCTAAACTTACTCGGTGTTGCTTAGCGTGTAGTATAGCCTCGGATCCCGCCGATCGCCATTCATCAAGGAGAGAAAACAGACAGCTCATCCACTGGCCTGATGACAAACTCTCACGTCTCGGGACTTTACTACAGGAACTTCCTGGCTGACGTCAGTCTTTCAGCGTGTCTCTTCTCCCCTTGGTGAATGTCGACTCCAGGGCTCCGGCTCTCAAAGGACCAATTAATGATAGGTTTGTAGCTTGAACCTATTCGCTGGAACGTTGAAGACAATATAATTACACAGCAAGCAAGACACGAAGTAGGCAAAGTTCTTCTTGTTACTCATGCATGAGGGAGACCTGCCTGGAGCCAAGTGTCGTTCCACCACTTGACCTCCGTCAGACTCCCAGCCAGGTTCCCCATAGCACTCCTTTTATTGTGGTTACATGAATATGCATAGGGTCATAACATACGACGGACGTCTACATACAAACAAAGAGTGTGTGTGTGTGTGTGTGTGTGTGTGTGTGTGTGTGTGTGTGTGTGTGATAAGTGATAAGTTAACAGCGATGCAGGTGGATGCTTCTCTGGTGTCCTGGATTGTTGATTACCTGACAGGAAGACCACAATATGTACGTCTCCCACAGTGTGTGTCTGACAAGGTAATCAACAGCATAGTGGCACCACAGTGGACTGTCCTCTCCCCCTTCCTCTTCACCCTCTACACCACAGACTTCAGTCCCTGCACAGAGACCTGCCGTCTTCAGAAGTTTTCTGATGACTCTGCGGTGGTTGGATGCATCAGCAGGGATGATGAGACAGAGTACCGGGCTGTGGTCGACTCCTTTGTCACGTGGTGTGAGCAGAATCATCTGCAGCTCAACATGGCAAAGACCAAGGAACTGATCGTGGACTTCAGGAAGACCAGGAAACACTTGACCCCTGTTTCAATCCAGGGGGTCAGTGTTGACATTGTGGAGGACTATAAATACCTTGGAGTACACATTGACAATAAACTGGACTGGGCTAAAAACACCACAGCACTTTACAGGAAGGGCCAGAGTCGTCTCTATTTTTTGAGGTCCTTCAACATCTGCCAGAAAATGCTCAGGATTTTCTACAAGTCTGTTGTGGCCAGTGCGATCCTCTATGCTGTTGCATGCTGGGGGAGCAGGCTGAGGGTCGCAGATGCCAACAGACTTAATAAACTGATCTGTAAGGCCAGTAATGTTGTGGGGATGGAGCTGGACTCCCTCAAGGTGGTGTCGGAGAGGAGGATGTTGTCCAAGATAAAGACAATGTTGGATAACACCTCCCACCCACTCCATGACATGTTGGTCAGTCACAGGAGCTCGTTCAGTGAGAGACTGAGATTACTGAAAAGAACCACTGAACGACACAGGAAATCATTCCTGCCTGTGGCCATCTCCCAGTACAACGCATCCACTTAACACACTGTTTACTGCTACAGCTACACAGCAAATTCAAAAGTGTTAAATGTTTTGGTGTTAATAGTCTTCTTGCAAAAGTAGAGTTGATTTTACTCTAAGTAGAGTCACATTATTTTAATGTAACTCTGAGGTGTAAAATGATAGTAGTTAAAATCGAGTGTTAAAAATGAGTGTTTCTCTGTCAAATCTGGAGGTGTTACAATGGAAACATTAACTCTTGACCTCTTAACTCTGAACTCCTACAGGGGCTATGACAGCAATAGAGTAAATTCACAGTCATTTTTTCAAAGATTGTTTCAATTATTATCATGAGCTTTTACTTCTGTGGCTCTTTGGAGCAGGGGCGGAGCGTGGGGGTGGCTTACTGGGCTTAAGCCCGGGTTGTTTTGTCAGAAGCCCGGGGTCTTTTGGAGTGTAATTTTTTCATAGTTAGATGTCTGGCTGACAACTGTATAAAACAAAAAGTACACACAATATTCGAAGCACATAGTGCACACTGTGGGAATTTACGACTGTGCGTGAATCCCCCCTGATATTGGTATGATCCGAGCTCAGGCACTAAGCGACTGAGCGAGGGGGCGGGGCAGCTGCTGCCAGCAGTGAGTGCGCTGTTGGAGAGACGGAGCCAGCCAACCATACTAAGGAGAGCTTAAGTTTGACCAGGTACCAAAGAAAATCATTCATACCGTACAAATAATGTAAATATGATGGTGCATCACGAAAGATTGATATCAAACTGATCACTTGACCAATATTACGTTACTTGCTCTTCAAGTGAATCAACAAATGGCGAAATGAAAAGCCGAACAAATGCTATTTTTTTTAGAGAGTCTTAGCTTACGTGTGTTTATTTCATATTTTCAGTTCTTACCCTCCCCGACTAAATCGGTTTCAGTAATGCACTGAAATATAAGAATGGACATTAGAGGCTTCTTTCAAAGAAAAAACTCAGGTAAATGTTATTTTATATATTATGCTTTGTATGTTGTTCAGTATATTTCTATGCAAAACAAGAGGGATTTCAGTACACAGCAGGATATTCACATTTGTAACCAGATATTTACATACACTTTAGGGAGAAAACATAAAACATTTTTACTGTACAAGATCAATTTAGAGTAAACTTTTGTTTTAGATAAATATTGAAATATATTTTGAATTTGTTAAATGTCAGAATAAAGAGAGACAGAGCTTCTATTTTTTATCACTTTCATTAAATTTAGGAGTACATATACACTACGTTTATTGTTAATTAATAAGAAAACTCCAGAGGATTCCATTCTGAGCTGAAGAAGCTTCTGATAGGTTAGTAGAGTCCATGTGAGTAAATTGGTGGCACAGCTGTGGATGCATATAAGGCAAAACACAGAGCCTGTTTCTTTGACATGGGAAAATCAAGAGATGTCAACCAAAACACCAGGAAAAGAACTGTGGAGCTCCATAAGTGTGGCTCAGTTTTGAATACAATTTGGTGCCATTTGCAATTAAGAAATACAGATAGTTTCTCTCTTTACTCTTAAAGTTAACAAATATGTTTTTTATATTTATCAATCTAAAAAAATAAACATTTAGTCTGATTTGATCTTACAATTAAAAAAGTGTTTGTGTTTTGATCTGAAGAGTACATAAATATGTGGTTTCAACTGTATATTTGATGATTGTCAGCACAAAGAGGGAGAGAGAGGAACAGAGAGGGAGATGGAGAATGAGGACAGAACAGAGATGAACAAGAGCAGGTGAGACACACATGTTACTCAAATGGTTGTTTACCAAAAGTATCACTGTATCATAGGTACTCATGTATCTCGTACCTAGTGTTTCTTTTTAGGTTTGCTATTTTTCAAATTCTATATTTATTAAGTTATGCAGGCTTGTTTGCACAACAAGGCTAAATAATTATATAAACTTTTCTCAATCTAAATAGTGGACTTTGGTAGAATTAAAAAAATAAGTGTAGTGCAGGTCTATGATGATTTTTAGTGCTACTATCATCTAGTTCTGATTCTGGTTCTGTCTTGGTTAAGTCCTCAGTAGTCCTGATTTTGAACTCTTGTAGTCCTGTTTTAATTCCGGATCAGTTCTGGGTCTGGTTGAATTGGGGTTTAGTCCCTGTGTCTTGATACAGCCCCGATTTTGTTCTGCCTTGCTGCTTAATTAAAAAACTAGTTTAAGGTGTCCTGCACATGTGATATATATTTTTCCCTATATGAAGTCATTCTTTTTTGAACAAAACTCAAAACAGAGCCTATTAATCTTTCAGTCATTTCTACACCCCCCCCTCAAAAAAAAAAAAAAAAAAAATCCCACATGCATACTACCCTTTAGGGCTAAGCCCCGGGTGTTTCAAATGTCTGGCTCCGCCTCTGCTTTGGAGTTGAGACGAAGCTGTGTGAAAGGCATTAGCCATGTTGCTCGGTGATAGCATAATATTCTGTTTTAGCTAGCTGAAAGGTATTGTTTGCGGCAAATACCACAGCCTTGAAAAAAGCTTGCATGTGAATTTTCAGTCAAACTTTTGGTCAAATACACCTAAAACAATGTCTAGAATGTGAAATGTTGGTATAATGGTGCTACTTGAAGCCTGAAAACGATCGCCCATAAAAAAAAACAAAAAACGAGCAAACAGCAGTAGCAGACGTCCTGACTGGATTCTACGTTAGCATTTAGATCCCTCCAGAGTTTTGTGCACACGGTTTAGGTAAAAATTAAAAAGGTTGAGGTTTTACATTTAGTTCAGTATTACCTGTTGCCTGTGTCTTTGTCTTTTGGGAAAATACTTTACACAAGTAATGGCTCAAAGAGGATTCCTTTTTTTTTTTTTTTTTTACTGTGCTGCAATTGTTTACTGGATTATTTGTGCCATTAATTAGTGTCAACTAATTTTTATTCAATCTCCACACAGGATATGCTTGTGAAGATGGAATATGGGGGAGAGCAGAAGTGCGTTGAAGTTCCACAAAGGGATGAATGAAGGACATGCATATTGTATTGAAGAAATAAGAGATGAGAATGCTGTTATTTGCATTTACCATGTCAGACCTTTTGATAAACAAAATTCTAATGAAAGTGAGAACATGTATACTGTTACATCTTTCAGAAAATGTTTTGAAATTGTGGTGCACAGTTCAGAATAAATGTTTTTCAAAAACCATTGCATCTTTTTAGTAAATGTTTATTTCCAAAAGAAATTTCTAGAAGTTCAGAACAGTAAAATTCCCGCTTTTTAGAATGAATTAGAAGATAACTCTTAAGTAGTTAAACTAAAATACTCTTTGAGAGTTAATATATAAACTCTTAACACTAAGTGTTAAATTATCAACTCCAGACAGATTTGGTGTTTAACACTAAATCAGAGTTAATGTACCAACTCTCCAAAAAGAGTTAAATTAACACTCTCTGGTGTGGACCCATATAGACACTTTAATAGTGTTGAAATCAAATCCGACAGTGTTAATTTGGACATGCTGGATTTGCTGTGTACACATGTTTCTTTTTCAGCTATTTATTGATAAGTGACTTTTATGTACATATATATATATATATATATATATATATATATATATATATATATGTGTGTGTGTGTGTGTGTGTGTGTGTGTGTGTGTGTGTATATATTGTGCTATTCTTAGTTAGTGTAGTGTATGTCTTGTTAATGTTAGTTTATAATGGAGCACTGTAACAAAAAATAATTTCCCCTAGGGATCAATAAAGTATTCTGATTCTGATTCTGATTTTCAGTCAGATTAGGGTTATATGTTTGTTTGGGTCTTGACAACGCTTGAGATGGGTTTTTCTTTTTAGTTTTATGTGGATGGGGGTATTTTATTTAAAGAAACTTGGGGGAGCTGTTTTAAAAATTAACCGTGTACTTGTGGATGAAGACAAAGGCAACTGCGACCCAAGAGGTGAGCTCTTTTTTTTTTTCAGCATCTAGTCATTGATCTGAAGGATACTTTAGGACACATCACTTATCCTATTTAGCCTATTAACTTTACAACACAGCTGAATCTATAATGCTGACAGAAAGAGGGGATAATTGTAAAATGCCAACATGTTCAGTTGTTACATGTTACCAAGCCAAGAAGAAGGAGACAAAGGAGACACTGATACTTGATACAGACACATAGTATAATATAGTAAACACCAGTATGAAATGTAAAATTTGGTTCTAAATTTCTTTGTCTAATGTGTATAATGACACAAAATCACCAGGCAAAATAGGTACACTCGAATAAGAGGATAACTCTTATTTAACTACATTCAAGTACTGCATAAATAATTTTAAATAGGGCCTAAATTGTAGGTATTTTACAGGAAAGGAGAAACAAATTATACTGTAATTAATTTTTCAATACAGTGGTCCCTCACTATAACACGTTTCACCTTTCGCTGCCTTGCTGTTTCGCATGAAATTTTGCATGCTTTGTTTTTTACTGAGCCCCGCAGGGGACATGGGAGAAAAGAAATGAAGATGAACTTTTGCGAGATCTCGCAAAACTTCAAACTGGTGGGTAACAGACATCTCCAAAAACGTTGGAGCACCTTTGCAAATATATGATGTCTTGATAAAACAAGCAGATATTTGAAGTGTACACAGCTAGATTCTCGCCTGAAAAGGCTGGCCCACAAAGGACACATTTGGAGCAGCCTTTGAATTGGGCCAGCCTTCGTCGCCTGGGTCGTCAGCTTCAAGCTGGCAGCCTCTGAAGGATGCAGCCTATTTTGCGAGATCTCGCAAAACGTTTGCGAGATCCCGAGTTACTTTTGCGAAATCTCGCAAAAGTTCATCTTCATTTTTGTTCTCCCATGTCCCTTGCAGGGCTCCGTAGTTTTTTCTTTTTCTTCTTCTTTTTTTTTTTTCAGCACATTGTGTTCTGCATCCTGATTGGCTGTAGACCAGATAAGAGAGAGATAAGATAAGATAAGAAAAAAAAAAAAAAAAAAAAGAAGTTACAGAGCGTGAGCAGAATATTATATATATATACACACACACACACACACATATATAAATACAGAGATATATAAATAAAATATACGAAGGGGATAAATAGAATAAATAGGAATAAAAATAAAAATACAAGTGAATTGCACATTTAAAGTATTGAGGTCTATTGCACCGTTGACTATTAACAAGAGTATTGCACAAAGGTATTGCACAGTGAAGTGAAGAGGCGCTACAGCTTAGTTGTTCCCCCCTCCTTTGTCCTCCTGTTTCCCCTCCCTCTCCCCTCCAGAGAGGCGTTAAACAGTCTGATGGCGTGTGGGACAAAGGAGTTTTTAAGTCTGTTGGTTCTTGTCTTTGGGAGAAGCAACCTGTCACTGAACAGACTCCTCTGGTTGTTTATGGCCGTGTGCAGAGGATGCCCAGCATTGTCCAGCAGTTTTTTTAGTGTCCTTTTCTCTGCCACTGTCACCAGAGTGTCCAGCTTCATGCCGACCACAGAGCTAGCCTTCCTGATCAGTTTCTCCAGCCTGGATGAGTCCTTCTTTGCTGTGCTGCTCCCCCAGCACACCACAGCATAGAAAAGTACTCCAGCAACCACTGACTGGTAAAACATCCTCAGGAGCTTCCTGCAGATGTTAAAAGACCTCAGCCTCCTGAGGAAGTACAGTCGGCTTTGGGTGTTTTTATACAGGTGCTCTGTGTTGCATGACCAGTCCAGTTTGTTATCCACCCACAGCCCGAGGTACTTGTACTTGTTGACCACCTCCACCTCCTCCCCCTCTATCTGAACCGGCAGGGGACCTTCTCTGGACCTCCCGAAGTCCACAACCAGTTCCTTACGGTGTGTTCACACCGAACGCGATGGACGCGAATAAAACGCCCCTAAATTGACACGTGTACATTCGCGTCTCAACGCGTGTCCAAGAAAAATCCATTTTGACGCGCGTGAACCGGAAATGTGGGAGGAATGTGGGAGGAAGTTGTGCCAGACCGGTATCTTTGCAAGATGGCAGCTTTCGAGCTAGCGCTTGAAGAGAGAGTCTCCCTTCTCTATTTACTGTGGAGAGCAGAGCAGCAGCGTAAAAGACGTCCTCGCCGTACCTGGGTCCATCAGGTCCTCCAGAGGCGTGAGCAGTTTGGTGAGTTTCACCATTTGCTCCAGGAGCTGCGCCTGGATGACGGCCGATTCCAGCGCTATCACCGTCGGCCAGTTTGAGAACCTGCTTTCCCTCGTCGGTCCCAGCATCGCCCGCCTAGACACCAACTACAGGCGCTCAATCCCACCTGCAGAGCGCCTGTCCGTCTGCCTGAGGTTAGTAAAAGTATTTAATACGGTAGTCCTTTATTGATACCTGTGCTAATATGCTAAACCATCCATTTATACACTGCTATCATGGATGTGCTATGCTAACAGTGAATGCTGTCGGTGTTTACCGATAATATTCCTAGTGATACTCAGACGGTCTCATCAAGTCCCGATTTAATTCGATTTATGCTGTTATCAGTGTTTGAATGATAGCATGGCTGTGGTGTCATAGGTATGCTCTCGGTGTTTGCTGATATCAAACTGGTATTAGGACCAATGTGGGTTAATCTTTGTAGTGATACTCACTCCTTTTTTTTATTTAGACCTGGTTTAATTCTGGGATAGTTGAATATTTGTATATAATCACCGCAGACTGTTTTGGATTATATCTAAAATATATCATGTAATTATCCTTATAATTACAAAATGTTTTATGTAAGATTTATGTTTTGTAATTTGGAATTTTGGAATTTCAATAATGTATTTTGTAACTGCAGTACACATAATACTCATTTTAAACAATTTTGTCCAGGTTCCTTGCCACTGGGGACTCCTTCAGGACCATCGCGTTCAGAGGCTGTCCTGGTGAGGGAGAAGTTCATGGCTCACTTCTCGGCAGAGGGAGCCGTGTCTTGGCAACCAAAGGAGTAGCCTGTTTGAAGTCTGAGTGACTTCCCCACAACGGCTCTTTTAAGAGCCACCCACAAACCTCTAAAGAGTGTTCCTGTCTTTTTAAATTTTTCTTAATAAATGGAGCTCTACGCCAAAATAAACTAACCTCTTTTTACTCTGCAACTTGTTTTCACTATGTTCCTGTATACAGTGTGGTGCAAAAGTTTGGGCAACCTTATTAATAGTCATTATTTTCCTGTATGAATTGCTGTTACAGTAAAAAATGTCACTTACATATATCATATAGGAGACACACACATTGATATACACTACATATTTATATTATTTCTCTTTTTTTGTGTTGCCAATTTATGCACCTGCTTGATTTGGTTTAAACAGTTATTGCACACTTTCTGTAAATCCAGTGAACTGCATTTCACTTCTCAAATATCACTGTGTGTCTCCTATATGATGTATTTAACTGACAATTTTTATTGTGACAACCAACGATTTGTACAGGAAAATAATTACTTTTCACAATGTTGCCCAAACTTATGCATCCCACTGTATTAGTATGTTTTGTTATTAGTGTAATATGAAATAAATTCTACTTTTGTCAAGTCGGGTGCCAATATTTGCTGTGTAGTAGAACAAAGACATTTGTCATTATAAATGTTTATTTGATAAAATATATAAATTCAGTAACAAAAGGACATAAATAACATAAATATATGAAATCTAACTATTTACAGACAGACAGGAATAAAAAGGACCCAGCTTGGAGTGGAAGAGCCTCAGGGAGAAGGAGGATAAACATAAGAACATTGTTTCTGCTCTGGAGAGCTGCTGCCTCATCAGAAAACTACTGATCACTAGAAAAATTTGCATTTCCTGCGAAAATGCAGTGTGGATGCTTTAAAGCTGAAGCTGTATGCAAAAAGTAGCTGAAAAAGCTGAAAAGTTGCAGAAATTGTAAAAACTTTGCAGAAGCAAAGGAACTTTGCTAAAATGGAATAACTTAGCAGAACTGCAATATCTTAGAGGAAACATAATACTTGGCAGAAATACAATAGCATAGCAGAACTTAGCAGAAATATTGTAACTTACCAGAAACATAACTTCTCAAAAATACAAGAATTTAGGATAAATAGTATAAGATAACAGAAAGAATATATTTAGACAAAAATACTTAAGCATTACAGAAACACTATGATTTAGAAAAATAGTACAACATAGCAGAAATACTGTGATTTACCAGAGACACTGTGATGAACTATGAATATTGTAATTTTAAATTAAGACTATGTTTTAGCACAAATATTATAATTTGGCAGAAATACTATGATAAAGCACAAATACTCTGGTTTAGCACAAATATTATAACATAGCAGAAATACAATTATATAGCAGAAATGGTATATTTAGAAAGAAAAATATAATATAGTAGAAATAGTATGATTGAGCAGAAATACTACAATATAGCATAATAACAATGATTTAGCAGAAATACTATGATTGAGCAGAAGTACTAAGATGTAGTAAAAGTACTTTGATTTAACAGAAATACAATTATGGAGGAGTAATACTTTAAAATGGGAGAAATATTGATACACACACACACATACACAGAGCCTAAAGGGAAGAGTATTTGTGCCATGGAGTGTTAAGAATGTGAGGTCCATATTAGAAAAGCTGGTAAAATCATAAAAGTTTGCAGAATTGTAATAAATGATGAATATGAATTACTGGTCTGTGACAGTGTATTAATTTGTAGGGAAAAAAACATGTTGACCAAGGTGGAATCGAACCCACGATCTTTGGCTTGCAGACCCGTGTCATTACCAACTGCGCCACTGGGAAAGAGAGGAGCCGTTTTGAAAAACAGGGTGATGAGCAGTCAGAATTAGATCCCGGTGAGAGGCGAAATATGCCGTTTTTTGGAGTTACAAAACGTTGTGTAACTCAAAAACTAGGTGGACTAGAGGCATAATTCTTGTACTGGGTGAATCAGCGGACTTTGGTGTACTTTGACTGCGATTTTCATTGCTCTTTGTACAACCGTCGCTGAGATATGACGAGAGAGGAAACGGAAGACCTCAGACATGATTGGCTGGCTGGGAAGCCGTGCAGGCCCTGATATGTGATATGTGTCTGAGTCCGCACAGAGGATTGGCTGCCTGGCAGAAATATATAGAAATAGTATGATTAAGCATAAATACTACATTTAGCAGAAATACTATATTAAGCACAAATCCTATAAAAAGCAGAAATAGTATATTAAGCACAAATCCTATAAAAAGCAGAAATACTATATTAAGCACAAATCCTATTAAAAGCAGAAATAGTATATTAAGCACAAATCTTATAAAATAGCAGAAATAGTATGATTTAGCACAATAGTAATAAGTTAAACAGAAAAATTGGAAAAGCAAAATGGACAGCTGAAAAAATGCTGAACATGCTGAGGGTCCCTCAAATATACTTGTTAAATGAAAAAAATCAGCAAAAAAAATATATAACAGCCACACAATCAGAAATATGTACACATAAGGAAACACACATGCACAGAGAGACACACACACAAGATCCAATTCAGTCAACCAGTCTAAATATATTGAATTTGAATCTTAGAATGAGATCATCCCATTAAAAGGCCTTCTCTCTCTCTCTCTCTCTCTCTGTCACACACACACACACACACACACACACACACACACACACACACACACACACACACTCACTCACACAGGGAGAGAGAAGTAAGTTTCTAGCTCAGTCAGCCATGGAGCTGCTGAATTTGAATCCACCAATCAGAGAGCCTGTGCACTTTTTCCCGCCAAAACAGGTGCATCTATTTACACACGCAGCACAGAGAGACACAGGATTATCCGGTTGTTCAGTCTGACGTCACTAGCCGTGTCTGGGTCTAAACTCCGCTGCAGGTCCATATATCAAACGATCACTATGGCATTACTGTGAGTTGAAAAACTGTCTAAAGTCTTTCATCTTTAATAAAATGATCAGCGCTCTGCTCTACCAGGTGTAACAATTGAGTTTAACATCCAGGCATCCATGAAAACGGAATTTATGACATTTAACGGAGTTAGAAGTTAGCAGGGAGTTAGCTCGCTAGCTTCTATCTAAATACAATATAGCATGTCCTGACTGCGGGGTTTTGGAAACAAATTAAAACGTACAGCTCTGTTATCACTTCCAACATAAATGAAGACAGAAAGCTAAACAGCAGTGACGTTTGTAGGGTTACTGAAGTTTGGCTAGCTGGTATATAATGATGTGCTACGTGACCGCTAGCGACACAGCTATGTTAGCATAATATAAACAAGCTAACTTTTTTTCCACTTGATAAAAGTTACCGTGAGTGTTCTCGGTGGTCAGGAACAAATGTAATTGCATGGCAGGATGCTGTAAACGGACCAAACTTCAGCCAGGAGAACAACTGAGATAATCCATCCACAATACGAGGTTAGTCATTCATATACTGCTGCATGGGCTGGGCTGTAGTTACATCCTAAGGTTTTAAAAACTGAGCTTAAATAAATGATTAGCGGTAATAAAAGCCGAGGGAGGTCAACAGTGATCGCTGACTGTTTTAGGAGCTTTTTGAGATCAAATAGAAGAAAATACATAACATTAAACATGTTAACAACACAAATGCCATATTAAACGCAGACTACTTTAGACCCGGAAGTAGGATTCGTCGCGTCATCACTGAACAACCGGATTGCAGTCTATTTCTCATAATGACGACTCCCCTCAAACAAATGACCATAATTTCCTAACCGTAGGGGCTAGAGCGGTCATTCTTACACCGTTTTGTTCAGAAGAGATGGGGGAATCTTCAAGTGTTGACAATTTATCATTAAAATATGAATTTTTAGAGATATATGACATGGATGACTTGTTGACTTAGAAGCCACGAATTCCCCAATATGCAAATTTGAATGCCTCAGACCACATATATGATTGGCTGGCTGGGAAGCCGTGCAGGCCCTGATTTGTGGATTTGAATTCCTCAGCCCTCAGATATGATTGGCTGGCTTAGAAGCCATGAAGGCCCCAATATGCAAATTTGAATGCCTCAGGACACATATATGATTGGCTGGGAAGCCGTGCAGGCCCTGATTTGAAAATTTGAATGTCTCAGTCCTCACAGAGGATTGGCTGCCTGGGGACCTGGCAGAAATATATAGAAATACTATGATTAAGCATAAATACTACATTTAGTAGAAATACTATGTTTTAGCACAAATACTATAAAAAGCAGAAATACTATAATTTAGCAGAAATACTATATTAAGCACAAATCCTATAAAAAGCAGAAATAGTATGATTAAGCATAAACACTACATTTAGTAGAAATACTATGTTTTAGCACAAATACTATAAAAAGCAGAAATACTATAATTTAGCAGAAATACTATATTAAGCACAAATCCTATAAAAAGCAGAAATAGTATGATTAAGCATAAACACTACATTTAGTAGAAATACTATGTTTGAGCAAAAATCCTATAAAAAGCAGAAATACTATATTAGGCACAAATCCTATAAAAAGCAGAAATAGTATGATTAAGCATAAATACTACATTTAGTAGAAATACTATGTTTTAGCACAAATAGTATAAAAAGCATAAATACTGTAATTTAGCAGAAATACTATATTAGGCACAAATTCTATGAAAAGCAGAAATAGTATGATTAAGCATAAATACTACATTTAGTAGAAATACTATGTTTTAGCACAAATCCTATAAAAAGCAGAAATACTGTACTATGATTTAGTAGAAAAACTATAAATAATCAGAAATACTATATTTGGCAGAAATACTATATTTTGCACAAATCTTATAAAATAGCAGAAATAGTATGATTTAGCACAATAGTAATAAGTTAAACAGAAAAATTGGAAAAGCAAAATGGACAGCTGAAAAAATGCTGAACATGCTGAGGGTCCCTCAAATATACTTGTTAAATGAAAAAATCAGCAAAAAAATGCACAGGGAGAGAGAAGTAAGTTTCTAGGTCAGCCTGGGAGCTGCTGAATTTGAATCCACCAATCAGAGAGCCTGTGTACTTTTTCCCGCCAAAACAGGTGCATCTATTTACACACGCAGCACAGAGAGGCACAGGATTATTGCAGCCTATTTCTCATAGTGACGACTCCCCTCAAACAAATGACCATAATTTCCTAACCGTAGGGGCTAGAGCGGTCATTCTTACACCGTTTTGTTCAGAAGAGATGGGGGAATCTTCCAGTGTTGACAATTTATCATTAAAATGTGAATTATTAAAGATATTTGACTTCTAATGCACCATAACTGAGTAGAGCGAAGCAAAAACTGGCTTGACTTGCCCTCAAACAACGCTTTGTAACTCGAAATCTATTTGGAGTATCGATATCATTCTTTCACCGTAAGAGACAGCAGGCTTTGGTGAACAGTCATGGAAATTTTCAGGTCTCTATGGAAATCCAACAAAAAGTTATGCCGAGAGAAAAAAGTGGTTCATTTCCAGAGTTTGAAATCTGAAGAAATCTGAGCGACGGACGAATTTCCTACCCTCAAACAAGTCCAACTCATTTCAGAACGGTAATACGTGAGAAAGAAATTCTTGAATTGTGAGCGTCACGAGTGTCTGAAGATATACCGGGACAAGCCTCATGTCTTAACTTTGCTTCGTTAAGGAGATATGACGATTCGAATATGCCTCTCATTACAGAAATGCAGCGGTGATTTTGAACAAACTCTCCATTCACTTTATATGGAGAGTTTTCCGACATTGTGTTGGTCTGAGGAGATTTGCGAAAGTTCTATGAATACCACAACAATGATAGTGACATTTTCGGAAACCCAGCAAAAATACCTACGTTTTGATGTATAATTTGTGGAAGTTGAGTGAAGATTGAGCAAGTAGCAAGAAGTAGTTCGGACATGAAGAGAAGACTGCAAAACCTTCAGTGGCACACTGGAAGCCAAGTGCATAGCAACCATAACAACGCATGTATTTTGTGAAAAATCACAATTTTGCAACTGAAAACTTTAAGAGGCATAAAGGTAAAACGGTAAAAGATTTGAAAAAGCTGAATCATACCTGAATAGCCCCATAATTTGAGAACATTTTAAAGTTTGAATGGTTGTTCTACGTGAAAATATGAGGAAGTAGTTAAGTTTCAGAAACAAGCAAATTTTAGCAGAATTGCAGAAGTTTCCCATTCATTTCAATGGGACTAATTAAGCTTAATATTTTAAAAAGTATAATAGTGAAAAATACCAAAAGACATAGCAGGAATTAGCAGAAATAGCAGAATATTTTAAAATTTGAACGGTGAAAATTGGCTGAAAATTGTGGAAGTAGTTAAGTGCCAAAAAGTGTGCGGAAGTCCCAAGAGGAACTCAATAGTGTGGATGCTTAAAGCATCCACACAATTAGGGTCCAATGTTTCCAAATTTAGCACAGCTGTGCTGTTTTCATAAACTGATTTATAAATTTGGAATTTCACGAATTCTCGTGTCTGAGGCGGCATGCTCTCCAGAGCAGGAACAAGGCTGAGGAGGAAATGTTCAGTTGCAGACGGACGTGGCCTCTTTAGGGTCTCCAGGATAGCCAGCTCCACCGCCGATGGACCGTCCTGGGACCCTTCCCTCGCCCGCCTTCGAGCTGTCCTCCTCTGTGGGCCTGTAAAACACAGAACAAAACACCACAAAGAAATGAGAAGGCTGCTACTAGATTTTCATTTTCAAAATTGAAGAAAACCAGGATATGAACAGATTGGTTGTAGATATTTAGTAAAGGTGATCACAAGGGGATTCAAGCAAGTAAAAAGCTATCAGTGCTTGATGTTCATACCTGTGGGTGCAGCAGCAGGAGTGGAGGGACCAGGGACTGGGGAGTCAGGAGAAGCAACATGGGAGGACTCTGCTGCATGATTACTTGACTCTATCAAGACAATATTAAATGTTAACAGGTTGAAGACAATAGTCATAGAGAATATTATATTATTATATACTTATTATTATATACAGTGGTCTCTCATTTATTGCAGCACATGAACAGTAGTCACAGTTCTCACAAGTTGATTCTCAAAGTGCAAACCTTTGTCGATTTTAAAACGTATTATGCCGCGCTTTTTCTCCGTCTGCGGCGCCACTTTTGTGCGCCTTTTTCCCTCCCCGGTGCAGGTTTTATATTTCCGAATGAGGGTCATAGTTAAGAGTGTTTTTGTGCTGTTTTTTTCTATTGGACATGATGGATATCAAAACCAAACATGATAAGTTTGGCAAGCGCAGGAGACACGACACGGAGGAGATTTGTCATTTGGGCTGCAGAATGCAATGCTGTACGGTGCAATAAAAACAAAATCAGCGAAAAGGCGAGGCAGTGACGGATGAACAGCGGGACTACTGTATACTGTTTATTAATAAACAAAATATATTCCTGTATGACAACACGCATTAATTAACTGCCTACATTAATTCATTGTAAACATACCTTCTGACTGACACTCCCCTGCTGCCTCTTCGGGCTGTCCCTGGTCCTCGGGGGAGAAGCTCTCCACGGTCCGCACCATATTACCGCTAGTCTCCCGCGGGGTGAGGAAGGGGTCCAGAAACCCCATGACCGCGAAGAACTTCCATCTCCTCCCCGATCCTGCTGCCGACCCACTCCTCTTCTCCTTCTCTGCCCTCTTCTCCTTATTATAGGTGTCCCTGAGGCTCTTCCACTTTCTCCTGCAGATGTCCTCTGAATAAACGCATTATCTGGTTAGCGGAAAGGTATTTGTACAACAGTGGGAAAATCGCGGGACAGTAGGCAGGCTTGCTAGCTTGCTAGCTTTTGCGCGGCTTCATCGGGTCAGTCTGAAAATTAAAAAGAAGAAGGAATGAACTTACCAGGTTGCCCGATCTCCTCACTTATGTGTCTCCAAGCTAGGTCCTTTTTATTCCTGTCTCGGTAAAAATAGTAGCTGGCATCATACAGCTCAGGGTGGTTAGCCACAGCGCTGATTAGCTTTTCCTCCATACTGAATGAAGAATGAAGGGCTTTGGCTGGATCTGCCCCTTTGACCTAGGTCAGAGCCACGTCACCAGGCTCCTGATTGGTTGTCGCGGCGCAATTTGACGCTCGAGTTCAGCTTTTTCCAACTCGAGCGGTAGACGCGAAACGCGCGTATGCACAAAATGCAACACAAAAACTGACGCGCGTGGTTTTATTCGCGCGTCAAACGCGCCAGACGCGCTACACTGACGCGCGTTTCACGCGTTTTGGCGTTTTCGCGACGCAAATCTGCTTCCGAATTTTCGCGGGACCCGCAATCGCGCGTCATCGCGCCTTTCCATTGACTTTACATGTAAACCTGACGCTCTATTCGCGTCCATCGCGTTCGGTGTGAACACACCGTTAGTCTTTGAGGTGTTGAGTTGCAGGTGGTTTGTGTGACTCCACGCGACAAGGTTCCTCACCAGACTTCTCTACTCCTCTTCCTGATCATCCCAGATACACCCCATGATGGCTGTGTCATCTGCAAACTTCTGAATGTGGCATAATTCAGAGTTGTAGCAGAAGTCAGAGGTGTACAGGGTGACCATTGTCAATCAATCTCGTGCCGTGTCTCCAGTACATTACAGAATGTGTCCAGCTTGTCAAGTTTAAATAAATCTTTGATCGCTACCAGTGTGGCTTTGAAGTGCTGTAGTGTGTGTTTGTAAGTTTTCTCGCCAACAAACACAACAATGGCGATGAAACATTTTGCACCGTCAAAGTCACCTGCGGGTTTCTTTGGTTTCATTCTATAATACTGGACTTATTTTTCTACAAAGGTTTGAACTTTGAGAGTGTTTAAACAAGAGAGAAAAGTGTGAAAATGTTCATGCCTGTCTGAGAAAAGTGTATAAAGTGTGTTGTGAGGGGTTCTATAGCCTTAAAACATCTATAATAATTGTATAAAAATAAAGTTGGCTACTTCGCAGATTTCACCTATTGCGGGTTAATTTTAGAACATAACTATCCCGATAAACGAGGGACCACTGTACTAAGTAATTTATTGAGAATTTTTCAGAAAAACAATATTTCCCCATTGGATAAGCAGAAGAGAATGGATGAACGGATAATATTTCACCATTTTACTAGGGTGACCAACCGTCCTCTTTTTTGCAGTTGTTGACTTGTAAAAGCCTATCGTTTAAATATGTTAAAGTTTTCTTTAAGCAATTGTATTATTAAAGTTTTTCTTGACTAAGCCAAATCTTCTCTTTTTTGGAAATCAAATGGAAATCAAAATATGGTCACCCTAATTTTACAAGATAAGTTTGCTTTACTTTATGGGGTGCAGCCCATATTATTGAGTCATTTAACCTGGACTGAATTCATGGTATTTTACCAGACAGGAGACACTCCTTTCCTGTACAGCTCTTTTGGTAGTTATGTTTAAACAGTGATTGCGAAAGAAAAAAAATATCCATCCATCCGCTTATCCTTTTCAGGGTCACGGGGGGCGCTGGAGCCTATCCCAGCTGTCATAGGGCGCAAGGCGGGGTACACCCTGGACAGGTCGCCAGTCTGTCGCAGGGCCAACACACAGGGACAGACAACCATTCACTCACACATTCACACCTAGTGGTAATTTGGATTATCCAATTAACCTATCCCCACAAGCTGCATGTCTTTGGACGGTGGGAGGAAGCCGGAACCCAGAGAGAACCCACGCAAACACGGGGAGAACATGCAAACTCCACACAGAAAGACCCCGGCCTGATGTTGGAATTGAACACAGGACCTTCTTGCTGTGCGGCAACAGTGCTAACCACCGTGCCACCGTGCTGCCCAAGAAAAAAAAAATCTTAGAATTTCTTAAACATTTCTTGCATTTTTCAACTGTCTTTTTTTCATCAACAACATGAAGTGCAGGTCTTCAGGGCCAGCTTATGTGATAGGAATTCCGTGGAAAGTGCAGGGTATCAAGCAAGTCCAGGGGATCAATCACTGCTCAATCTCATCATAACAACTTTATTCTCTTAAACATTAGATCTTTAAACCATAGTCTAAGTGGATATATCACCTGAAACTTAGATTTGCTCTAAATCTGACCAGGCCTGCTTCAATTCACAACTGAAAAGTGTCTGTAGTATATTTTTGCCTGTACAGTATAGTTATTTATTTATTATTTTATTTTGTAACAATGGAAAAAAGTATTTACTCCTTTTCTGTTAGCTGACACCCATCCTAGAGTAAATAAGTGCAACAGACAGAAGTGGTACCAGCAAGTACAGACAGATTTACACTTTAAAAGATTGAGAGAAACTGTATTGTGATCTAAGGAGCTTGGAAGGAAAAGCATCTGGACTTCTTTAACCTCCTAGAACCTGGCGTCCACATATGTGAACGTCACATTTTGGGTTGCCTAGACTAAAATATGTAAATCATGTAAATTGACAGAGTGAGTGCACAGAGGGCACCAAATTTTTGCAGAGTTGCCACAGACCTCCAAACTTCATGCGGTCTGCAGATCATGTGGATTTAGTCGTGAACCGTTTACCAAGCAGCGCGACCTGATTTCTGCTTGTCTAGTCTGCCATCTGGTGGAAAAAGGCGGTAAGTGCACGTATGACCGCCTGGGTCCACTTTTTTTCTTCTTTGTTTCTGTCTCAAATAAGCAGCTGCTACAAAGAAACCCCCGAACTGCCTCGCTTCTGTGTTTTATCCATGCCGGCTCCCTTACAGTCCGCCGGGCTTTGAGAAACACGCGCTTTATGTACGTCCGTTACTTGGCTAGCCGAAGCTGTTAGCTTCCTCAGCAGCTACAACAGACTGCGACGTTTACGGTAGAGGGTGTTTGTACTAGCAACCTCGGACGCTGACTTCAGCATTTAGATAAAAAAAAAGAAGACGATGACGAAGCGGCGACCGCGTTAAACAGCTAACTAGCTTGAGCCCGCTGGTGAAGTGCGGTTATAAAACAAAGGGATTAGCAATGCTGGCCTCGGAGCTGTAGCAACACCTAATAACGGTCGCAGCTAACAGTTTTTACAGTAAACAAATGCTATGACGAAAAGCATTGCATAGAAGTACTAGTATTGTGTTAATCACAGGATAAGTTGCTCTACTTTCCCCTCTGCTGATGTGAGCGTTGGTGGTATAGTGGTTAGCATAGCTGCTTTCCAAGCAATTGAGCCGGGTTCAATTCCCGGCCAACGCAAAGTCATTTCTTCACTAAAGTGGCAACTTTAGATTCTACTGTTAACAATTGCATATTTAGAAACGTGCTCACCCCAACGGTTTTCATTTGGTGTCTGAAAACTAGCGTCTGAAAACTTTTTGTGGTATGAAAACTAAAGTCATTTAAACACACTGTTAGAATTTAAAGCTACCCGGATTTTCAGGCACTAATGCAGGCACAATCAGCTGTCTATGTCCTGTTAATGGGGACTTTGGCACGACTGTCCTATCCTCTCTTGCTTGCCGTGATCAAATTCAGTGAGTGTTCATACCAACGGGACAGGAATTTTATTCTACAAACTTAAACATGAAGAGGAACTCATGACACTAAATACAAAATATATTTAAAAAATATATAACTTGTCTCTTATGTTGTTCCTGCAGCTGCTGAATGAGCTCTGTTAGTACATGCCGACATGGGGAGGTATTTCCACAGCGAGGTGGACATTAAGAGCCCGTGGCATCAGGTGCTGGCTGCCTTCTGGCAGCGCTACCCAAACCCATACAGGTAATTAATCAGAATCAGAATCAGAAAGGGTTTTATTGCCAAATGTTGAGCAGGTTTACAACATTAGGAAATTGCTGCGGTGCTTCAGTGCAAACATACTGTCATAAATTGCGCTTAAATAGACATGAAAAAGTAAAAGTAAGAATAAGAATTAAAAGTGCTACGTAGAAAGATATATGCATGAGATATACATGAGCTATATACATGAGAATAAGAATTAAAAGTGCTACGTAGAAAGAGTGCAGGTGGTGATCAGTGCCAAACATGGAATGATGCAGTGAACACAGCGTAGGGTCATGTGTTAGTGGTGGGAACAGTCGTACGTTTATTGTTCATGTGTCCAACAGCAGAGGGGAAGAAACTGTTCTTATGGCGAGAGGTTCTGGTGCGAATGGACCGGAGCCTCCTGCCTGAGGGGAGCAGGTCAAACAGACTGTGTCCAGGGTGAGAAGGGTCAGCTGAGATCCGAGCTGCACGCCGCAGTGTCCTGGAGGTGTACAGGTCCTGCAAAGATGGGAGTCTGCAGCCAATCACCTTCTCAGCAGAGCGCACAACACGCTGCAGTCTCTGTTTGTCCCTGATAGTGGCTCCAGCGTACCACACGGTGATGGAGGAGGTGAGGATGGACTCGATGATTGCGGTGTAGAATTGCATCATCGTCCGTGTTGGCAGGTTGAATTTCTTCAGCTGCCTCAGGAAGTACATCCTCTGCTGGGCTTTCTTGATGACGGAGGTGATGGTGGGCTCCCACTTCAGGTCCTGGGTAATGGTGGTACCCAGGAAGCGGAATGAGTCCATGAATGATTGTTTCAGTGAATATGCAAAGTCATTTCTCATCAATGAATCTGATATTTTTCCCTTATAAAACAGTGAAAAATGTCACCTTATTATCTAGTACAATAAAAGAAAAAAAAACACATTAGTCCATTTTCTCCAGACAATGGACAAAGTGGACCAAACTGTCGTGCTTTTATCTTGACTGCATCAACCCTGGGTGTTGTTTGGAGAACTTCAGTTTTTTAAACAATAAAAGACATTTTAAAAAAACAGAATGTGTGAGTGTTCTCAAAAAAAATAGATCTGTTTTGGTGTACCAGCACCCATGTACTCACGGAAGATGTCCTATACCGCGAGGTCACCTCCAGCAACCACCTGCTGTCCAGGCGACTGCTGACGAAGACCAACCGCCTGCCGGGCTGGGCGGAGCGGGTCTTCCCCATGCACATGGCTCGGGCGGTCTACGTCCTGGAAGATTCTATCGTGGACCCTCAGGCCCACACGCTCATCACCAAGACCTGGAACCTGAACCACAACACGCTGATGGTGAGATGCGCTCTGATTAGATCACTGTGGTTAATTAACCCCCCCACCCCCACCCCATGACAGATAGGATAGAGTTCAGATTGATGGTCTTATTGTCATCAAGCGATTTCTCCCACTTTGAATGGGGCAGTTTGCAGTTTGAGATAACCAATCAGAAAATGGCCACGAGCTGTGAATAGCATGAAAGCATGAGATCATGGTCATAGATGTAATAGAGCAGACCTTCCCAAAGTGTGGAGCCATTGCAGGGGGGGCGCGGTATGAAAAGGGAGGGAGAGAGAAAACAAAACTCTTGGACACTGCTAGCACAGGGCGCCCACAGAAATGCAAAGCAGGAGATGAAGCATCGCTGAATATGTTTCCAAACCAACTTCATTCTAAGCCAAAGACTAGAAAATCTGGCGAAGCATATCTGCCCTTTGGTTTCACCTGCACAAGTGCCAAGTGCACAAGTCTCCCCTGCAGGATTGGTTTTCCCTGCGTTGGGAGCAGCACTGTGCTCTCCCTATCACGGACAAACAGTATCCCACAGTTGTTTATGTTTTTAAACCCATTTTGCACAGAGAGGCATTTTTTGAAAAATGCATTGATAGCAATGTTGAATATTATTACACATACAGTAAAATAATCACACCGTGACGCCTCTGCCTTTCTAAATGGAGGGACAGTAACTGCGTTTGTATATGTTAGTGTGTAAAACCTGTAGACAGTAAGATTAACAGTATTTTGTCTCTATCTGCCATTCTGCAATTCATCTCATGTAAACAATAACGTGCGCACAGCGTGACGTGAAAAAAGGCACATACCTTTGACGTTGCGTGACGAACTCTGTATTCCTCGTCCACACGTAAACGGAAAAAAATGAGTTTTTAAAAAAATCTCCGTTTTCGGTGATTCGAAATGCTGTTTATGTGTCAACGAAACAGCTGCGTTTTCAAAAATACCCGTGTAGGTGTGAACGTAGTGTAATAGTTTACTTTCTTACTGCCTGTAATTTATTGCAAGTTACTTGTATTTGCTTAACCCTCCTGCCATCCTTTAAAAAACTCACACCCATCACCCTAGGGACCATTCTCAGCCACGCCATAAAAAGACCATATATCCATATTTTATTCCACTTTAAATTAGCCAACCTTGTAAAACTACTTCTCCCTGAAATATTCATGTAAAGTTTTAATTATATTTTCGTTGTTTTAACCCTTCAAATCCCAGTGTTATTACATGAGCGCCCTGTGTTATAAGCCCCAAAAACCAAAAAACGAAACTAAATATTTCCACAAAAAACCAGTTGAAGTAATATGTGATTGTCATTATAAGTAGGCCTTTAGATGGACCAAAGATTGGCACCAACATACATTTTGACCTGCCATTATTTTTTTTGCATTTTTTTTGCAATTTAAAAATTAAAACTTCAAGGCCCTGAGTCTTCATTGACATCCAAGAAAAGAAGAAAAAATAAAATCATATGATGATAATTTGGGGTTGAAAAATAGCGTTTATAATGGAAGTCAATGGGCAGAAAATGGTCCCCAGGGTGATGGGTGTGGGGATTTCTGCTGCTCAGCCATTTTAGGCTGATTTAAGGAATTCACACTGGAATATTAACATTGACAGGTAAAAACTATCCTGTGGCAAGTTTGGTTATATTCCACTGAACACAGTGGAAATGGCAGCCATTTAACACATAGCAGTGGCACAAAAAGGTCCCAAGAAGGCAGGAAGGTTAATTGTTTACTAAATGTTTGAGGTGTGAAAGAAACCACAATGGAGCAAAATATGGGCGTGTGTGGTTGGAGGATGTGTTTGTGCGTGTGTGTGCGTGTTGTAAAACAAAGGCAGCAAAAAAAGTTTGGGAACCACTGTAATAGAGGAACCAGCTGACATGGTTTGAGCACCTGAATAGGAGATCTCCTGCACATCTAGACTTTGATGGACTAGGTCAGGGGTTTTGGGCATGTCCAGCTGTGAGGAGACCTGTGACAGAAACAGGACTGGACTGGGAATGCCTTGCTGGAAAGGCTGGAGATAGTTGCCTAAATGAGGCCATTCTCTCCACTTTTGCTCATCTCAGAAAGGACAAGAAAATGGATGAATTTGCGGATTTAAAGAACTGCACTGGACACAGGTATAAATGCTTTTTGACTGGAAAACTACAAGGCCTCTTACAGTCTGGTTGGTTTTAACATTTTCAGTATTTAACTAAGTTCAAATCAAATCACTTTTATTGTCACATCACATGTGCAGGTACATTGGTACAGCACATGTGAGTGAAATTCTTGTGTGCGAGCTTCATAAGCAACAGAGTTGTGCAAAATACAATAATGTAAACAGGCAAAATACAAGAATGGCTGATCTGAAACTAATAAATATATGTACAATATATAATAGTATATGCATTTCTGGATGTGTATACTAAATATTTTTCTACGTGTGTGTGTGTGTACACATATTTTACAAATTAAATAGAGTAAACAATAAATAAAATATATAAAAATATACAGAGTTGAGACATGTGCAAAACAGTGGCATTGCTGTACAGTATGTAGTGCATAATGTTGAAGTTCCAGTAGTGGAGGTGAGGTGTCTATGAAGTGTTCAGCAGTCTGATGGCCTGATGGAAGAAGCTGTCTCTCAGTCTGCTGGTACGGGACCGGATGCTGCAGAACCTCCTTCCTGATGGAAGTAGTCTGAACAGTTTATGGCTGGGGTGACTGGAGTCCTTGATGATCCTCCCCGCTTTCCTCAGGCAGCGCTTCCTGTAGATGTCTTGGAGGGAGGGAAGCTCACCTCCAATTATCCGTTCAGAGCACCGCACTACTCGCTGGAGAGCTTTGCAGTTGTAGGCGGTGCTGTTGCCATACCAGGTGGTGATGCATCCAGTGAGGATGCTCTCAATGGCACAGTGATAGAAGGTCCTGAGGATGCGGGGGCTCATGCCGAATCTTTTCAGTCTCCTGAGAAAGAAGAGGCGCTGCTGCGCCTTCTTCACTGTTTTGTTTGTGTGTACTGACCACGTAAGATCCTCAGCCAGATGTACACCAAGGAACCGGAAGCTGCTCACTCTCTCCACAGCAGCGCCGTTGATGGTGATGGGGGTGTGTACTTCTCTGCACCTCCGGAAGTCCACTATCAACTCCTTTGTCTTTGCGACGTTGAGGGTGAGATGGTTGTCTTGACACCAGTGGTCAGGGCGCTGACCTCCTCCCTGTAAGCCATCTCATCACCATTGGTGATAAGAACCACCACTGTAGTGTCGTCCGCAAACTTCACAATGATGTTGGAGTTGTTAGTGGCTGTGCAGTCGTAGGTGTAGAGTGAGTACAGGAGAGGGCTCAGTACACACCCCTGTGGAGCACCAGTGTTCAGTGTGATGGGGGATGAGGTGATGCTGCCCAGTCTGACCACTTGGCGTCTGTCAGACAGGAAGCTAAGGATCCAGCTGCAGAGGGAGCTGCTCAGTCCTAGATCCTGCAGTTTCCTGTCCAGCTTCGAGGGAACGATGGTATTGAATGCTGAGCTGTAATCTACAAACAGCATTCTCACATACGTGTCTCTCTTCTCCAGGTGTGACAGGGCAGTATGTAGTGTCAGGGCTATGGCATCATCAGTGGACCTGTTGTGGCAGTATGCGAACTGTAGAGGGTCCAGTGAGTCGGGTAGTGCAGAGCAGATGAAGTCCCTGACCAGCTTCTCGAAGCATTTGCTTACGATGGGGGTCAGGGCTACAGGTCGCCAGTCGTTCAATGAGGAGATGGTGGAGGATTTGGGTACAGGGACGATGGTGGCCATTTTGAAGCAGGCTGGGACTACAGACAGAGAGAGGGAAAGGTTGAAGATGTGCGTGAACACTCCAGCCAGCTGAGCCGCGCATGACTTGAGGACGCGGCCGGGAATCTCGTCCGGACCTGTAGCTTTGCGTGCGTTCACCTTCCTGAAGCACTTCCGCACATCCTCCTCAGACACAGTGTGCGCACTGACGTCATCCGCGGTGCGCACCCTGTCCGGTCTCATGGTGTTCGCTGTGTCGAATCTAGCGTAGAATACGTTTAGATCCTCACACAGAGAGGCCGTGGTCTGCGGTGTGCTGGGTTTCCCTCTAAAGTCTGCGATCGTGTTTAGTCCCTGCCACATACTCCGAGGGTTGTCAAACTGTTGCTCCACCCTGTCCCTGTACTCACGTTTGGCTGCTTTGATCGTCTTCCGGAGTTGGTAATGTGCGTGTTTGTAGTCCGATGTGTTCGCGGAGGCAAAGGCGGTGCTCCGTGCCGCGCGAACATCTCCGTTAATCCAGGGTTTTTGATTTGGGATGGATTTAACTGTTCTGGATGGGACGACATCTTCCACGCATTTCCTGATAAATCCACAGACTGAGTCTGTGTACTCATCAATGTCCCTAGCAGCCACGTGAAACATTTCCCAGTCCGCGTGATCAAAACAGTCCCGCAGCGTAGACTCCGATTGGTCCGTCCAACAGTGCACCGCCCTCCGGGTTGAATATAATACTTTTTCCTGTGCTTGAACAGTTTGTGTTTGGAGTAAAAACGGGCTTTTTTGTACATTTTCTACCGTCTCTGCCTCTAAGACTGTTGTGGAGCGGTGTCTGTTTGAAGAGAACCATGGTCAGCCATCTTGGACCAAATTGAGGAGGGAGGCCTGGATCTCCACAGCTGTATATGGACTGGGTCGACCCATACAGGTATACACAAACATACAAATGTTTCAGTCCTAGGGAAAATTGGCCACCAAAACCCAAACTCAACCTACTATCACTTAAAGTATAAAGAACACACCAGCTTCTCTTAGTGTATTTCTGATAGAGATTGACAGACCACGTGACCTTCGTGCATTGCTTTGTGGGTACCCGTGGCAACAAAATCAAAACACTGCATCAAGCGCTAGTATTTCCAGCACCGGTAATCATTAATTCTGTGGTTTTAATCCCTAATTGCATTTTATTTACCCCAAAAACAGTTATGTACAAAACGACGGACAACACGGCAGGTCCGTACAAAGACAGACTTGACGAAAAGGCAAAAAAAAAGGACAAGGAAAAAATCAAAGGATTGAAAGGGTCAGACCCATACGAGCATACAGAGTGGAGTAAGGACGTTAGCGTGCTGCCCAACTTTCATCACGGACATATTTATTATTGTATGGTCCTAAGTGTGAGTGTATGCACTTCACGTTTATTAACTTCAGATCCCTGCAACAAGCCCAGGTCCAGTTTACTTTTGGTGATTTGGACTATTCCATTTCACAGCTGTTGTTACATTTTTTTTCCCTTTTTCTTCTGTACAGGCCAACGAAATCTGTTTGTAGTTTCAGGTTGTAGTATTACACAACATTTTCAGATCTAATAGAAAAAAAATAAGTGTTTCATAATTCATTCAATTTATTGTCTTTCTTTATAACTGGCATTATTGTTTCATTCTATTATAGAATCTTACAAGAAAGAGGCAAAATTGTATTCCATTATGCTTTATTAGCTGCTTCAATAAAAAACAAATCAACAATGCAAAAAACAACAACAAAAAAACAACAACAACAACATTGGAAACCAGCATAGTAGAAAACAGTTATTCATCACTTGATTGCTTGAAAACAACACTTGGGCACATATATGCGGGATTTTCGTGGCTGTTTTGATCTCGCTCTCTCTTAACCGATCAAATCTGGCTGTGGTAGCAGCTTTAAACTCAGTATGATCCAGGTTGATAGAGGGTGCTCAGTCTGGATCACATTCCAGCATTTTGCATTGGTTTTCCTACAAAACATAACAAACATTAGCCCGCAAAGCCACAGTGAACAAAGCAGCATAGCGCAATGAATTCTATTCAAATCAATATAAGACTTACTTGTAACCTACATCACCAATTATGTTATGATAAATTACGTAATAACTACAACAGAAGACTTACTGTTGTGGAAATGCTTGGAGCAGACTAACATGTGAGCTGGAGTGTTCTGAAACGTTATATTTGGTCTTCAAATTGCTCCAATCCAGGCCATACGTCAGCTCTTGTTACTTCGGAAACATGGCTTGAACAATTTCTCTTCCATGACGTAATCCCATAAACAATCTCTTTACCCGTCGGCTTCCCGTGGCTGTCATGCGACCAGCTATTGCAGTTAATAATACAACAGCTTCTCGCCATTTTTTGTGTTTCTTTTTATCCCTGTGTGACTGTTTTCATGTGAAAGCATGCGTGCGCTAGTACCTCTTGCCACGAATTCCCAGAATCCTTTGTGGTTTTACCCCAGAATGACATCACATTTTCAATCTCTATAAAAGATCCCCAGTAATGGCTGGAGGTGTGGTCAACACGAACTTGATAACGGCTGCTTAGTTTGCCTTAATGTTCTGCATGTTTGCGATTATAATTTTATTCCATTATTTTTGCAGTTGGGTTGTTATGCTTGTTACATAGCTTCATGTTGGCTTAGCTAATATCTCGGTTACTCCTTGGCAATGCAGGTCATAAATAAAACCCCTGACTAGTTAGCGAGTTGTTGCTGGGGAAATTCGTTGCAAAGAGGGTGCTGCACCAAAATTCTGTCTGCGATTGGTTTGGTCTCTTATCAGATTGTCCATTGTCGCCCATAGTTTGCATGGAAGATGCTGACTTGTCTGCAAACACTCAGAACATTGTGAAGTAATACCTCCTGGCTCTCAAGCCAAGCCAAGATACCAATACCAACTATGTGACACTTCGTCAGTATCTATATACAGCTAACGTATGGTGCGGGTATTTATCTTTGACTAATTCTTTGTCTTTCTCCGCCAGGAATTCGGTCTCGCCAGGTTTAAAAGTAACCAAGCTAAAGCCATGAGAGGGCTGGAGTACTCTCTCTCCAAGCTACAGAGTAAGTCACAAATACATGCACACACACATTTGTATTTCACCTCTGAGGGCTTCACCAAAACCTGAAGCTTAATTACCACAAGCTATGTGTTTTTGTACAAAAGTCCTGAAACTGTAAAAAGAAATCCAGTTAAAACCAAGAAAACAAACGTCAGCCTATCACAAAACCGCTGTTTTTTTCTTTCTTAAAAAGGGAAATCATCATTTAAAAACTATGGTTTTTATTTTCTCTGATCATCTTTGTCTAATTTAACTTTTAGAGCATTTCATTAAACGTTGGTCTCAATCTAGTATCAGATTGAGACCAACATTTACTGTATTGCACACCTTTGGTGGTGGCTTAGAGTGATGTCAAATTTTTCATTGATTTTTAGATTTGGTCACAGGATTCACATTTTTTTTTTATTTATTAAAATATGAATAACAAATGTCATATGAGTCTTCTCTTTTGACTTTTTTATGTAGATGTAGTTTAGATCAGCCTGATTTTCGGTCATTAGAACTTAAACCTTAGATTGCATATAAAAGACGACGGTACACTCCGGGTATGAGAACTGTGCATTTTCTTTTCTTGTTTTAAACCTTAAACCTATTTTCAGCTCCATTATGCTCATATTCAGTTTATTTTTCACTTCAGGGCTCAGATCAGTGTGACAGTTCCTCATTTTCTACTTTTATTTATCCACAGCTAGTGACCAGGGAGAGTCATCAGAGAAGCAAAAGCCCCTCCCACCACAAGCCACGCCGACCCCCAACCAGAAACCCAAACAGTTTGTCTGAACCTCAGTAGGAACAACAAGCCCACAATCCAGATTGACAGACCACGTGACTTTTGCCCATTGCATGCCGGGAACTCGTGGCAAAACAATCCAAGTACCGCATCAAATGCAAGTATTTGCAGCACTGCAAAACGTTCATTCTCCGGTTCCAATACCTTCTTGCTTTTTCTTTGCCCCCCAAAAAAGGTATGTACAAAACGAAGGATAACAATGCTGGTCTGTACAAAGACAGACTCGACGAAAAGGCAAAGAAAAGATACGTGGAAAAAAATCAAAGGAGTGAAAGGGTTAGACCCTTACGAGCACACAGAGTGGACAAAAGACGTTAGCGTGCTGCCCAACTTTCACCACCACCAGTGCATACATTCATGAAGTTTAGTAACTTCAGGTCACTGCAACAAGCCCAGGTACAGTTTACCGACGGATGGGTACAGGACCTTGAAATGCACCGTGTAGAACGAAAGACCATCGTACAAACAAAGGTAAGTTTACCAGTCTCACAAATTGTCTTCATAAATACACATTCGTTAACCATTTATTAATAGGACCTTTAAGCTCAATGGTAATTAATTAGTAGTGGAAATAATTTCTGGTACGGATTACAGAAATGTAGCAGTGACAATAATATTGTATGCTGTAATCGTACTGGGCAATTAGTGATACAAAAAACCAAAAAACCTGTTTTATCTGCTTTACCCGTCGGCTTCCCGTGGCTGTCATGTGACCGGCTATTGCAGTTAATAATACAACAGCTTCTTTCCATTTTTTGTGTTTCTTTTTATCGCTGTGTAACTGATTTCAATTGAAAGCCTGCGTGCGCTAGTACCTCTTGCCACGAATTCCCAGAATCCTTTGCGGTTTTACCCTTAAATGACGTCACATTTTCAATCTCTATGGCTCGTTTGAAGAGCAGCACTAAAACGGTGGGGCATCCACTCATCCTCAGTTCTGATTGGTGACACATTAGCTGATACTGATTACTTTTCAAAGTCACCAATCAGAGCAATGAACTACAATAATTCCCAGGATTCCTTGGGACTGATTTAATCATCTTATTAAAGTTTTAGTAATTTTTTTTTTAAGTTTGCAGTTTGTAATTTGTCAGTTATGTAATGTAAACATGATATTAAGTTAATAATTTAAGTTTACGTTGACTTTTCTTATCTTTGTTTTTATATTTTTATATGGAAATAGTGTTTTGTCTTATTTTGTAGAATTCTCTGAATGATTATTGTCATCTTGGATTTCTTTGGGACCTCCCACAGTAAATGTCTTAAGAGATTTTCTATCAATAGGAACGGGTTTACATCAGATTCAGGTAGTTTAGAATCAGACTGTTGTAGAAATGCATGTTTCATAGTATCCATATGCCAGTTTGAGTAGATGTTTGTTTTCTGGTGGTATGGCTCTGATCTTAAAATTCCAATAGATTTATGTTCTGGATAATTGGCCAACCCATTGAGACCAAGGGGAAGGTCAGAGTTGAGTTTTGTTTTGTCTCATGCTAAAGAGGATATTGTGTTTTAGATGTAGTCTTATCCGTTTTGGCTTGAAAAAGGGTTGTCAGTAACCTGGTGTATGTTAATATTGCAGCATGCCAAGCTGCATTATGCAAAATCAACCTCTGGGGCTAACAAATAAAGCTAATGTTAAAGCACTGAACACTGCAGTTTCTCTAATATCCACTTCAGACTGGTTCTAAAAGTGACCAAAAGTGAGTCAGTTCCCACAGACGCAAAATGTCAAACTTTACAACAGAAATAAAGATATTTACAGCCTGCTACAAAAAGATATTTTGGCCATATAAACTGTCCTGCATGTTGGCTAGAAGAGGGACATCAGTGTTAAAACTTCTGCCCACTCCCTGTGTGTTCTATATAATATCTATTCACACATCTTGACGCTGAAGGTTCTACATGGTTCTTACATGGTAAAGTAAGCACCTGAAAATAAAAGAGAAAAAACTTGTGGGTTTCTCTTTGCCCGGATAAAAAGAATTTGTTAAACAGCCCTTACTGGATTGACCAATGCTTGTAATGGGAAAGCCTGAGTGAAGATATAAGAAGGAGAACTGTAGATTAACATGAGTTGGGAAGGTCTGTTGGAGCCATTTCTAAGCAACTGCAGATTCCAAGATCATCAGTTCAAGCAGTTTCATCTAAGTACAAGTTATTTGGATGTCTCATTGCTAAGGACTGAAAGAAGAGCCAAACTGTCACTATCAGATGAGAGGAAATTGGTCAGGATGTTCAGGGATCCCCCAGGCTCAAGCCTGCCATGAACAGGAAACTTCTGGAACACCAGCATCAACGTCGATAGCAAAGTCAGTTTTAAATTGCCACGGAATGAGAGGGTGCTGACCAAGAAACAAACTCCTACTCCAAAAATAACACCTTCAAACTCCACTGAAATTTGTAGCTGCCCATATGGACAAGCCAAATGCATTCTGCAGAACATCTTTATGATGAGACTAGACGACCGGGGCGGCGGGTTGGGAAGCTCATCTATGTAACCGGAAGGTTGCCGGTTCGATGGACAAGACACTTTACCTACTGCCTACTGGTGTTGGCCAGAGGGGCTGATGGCGTGATATGGCAGTCTCACTTCTGTCAGTCTGCCCCAGGGCAGCTGTGGCTACAACTGTAGCTTGCCTCCACCAGTGTGTGAATGAATGAATAGTGGAATTGTAAAGCGCTATGAGGGTGTCGAAAAGCGCTATATAAATACAATCCATTATTATTATTATTAGACAAAGGTTGAACTATTTGGCCAAAATGACAGGTGGTGTGTTTGGAGGAGTAGCACTGCAGCGGCCGTCAAGCATGGTGGTAGCGTCATGCTCTGGGGCTGTTTTTACACTATTGCTACTGGTACATTACACAATGTGGATGCAATAATACAGGACTCTCCTTTTTTTTTTTAACTTGACAACGATCCCAAACACAAACGAAAACTCGATTCAAATGGAAGCACATTCAAAGCACATTAGCTCACATTAGCTAAGCCAGGTCTTTGCGAGGAAACTAACCAATTGAAATAAACTCTACCAATTCTGCCATGATGAATGGTCAGTTATCCAGCCTGAATTATGCCAGAAGCTTGTTGATGGATACCAAAAGTGTTTGGTTGAGGTCAAACCTTCTGAGACATTTAACCAAATACTAGTGAGGATGTAAGTATATATTTAAGTCTTTATGCATAGTTTTCGACCCTGTGTGAATTAGAGAAAATTCCAAATAAATTCAAACTTGAGCACCCAGCTCTTATTTTTTAAAGTAATTAAAGATGTATGCTATACCATCATTCCACCATCGAAAAAGGCCAGTTCCAATAACTTATTTAAAAAAACCAAATTACCATGACATTCATGATGAGTGTGTATAAACATCTGACCACAACTGTATGTTTAAATGTGGAATGAATGGGTGGTGTCTGTAACACTAATATTAGTGCACATCTTTTCATTTTTCTAAGCCCGTCAGCTTTTCAAAGCCTCTGAATGTATTGCAGGAAATATTCATTAAAGCTGAAAAGACTGGAGTTCAAGCTGAACAGTTTCAGAGCCAAAAAGTAGAAGTAATGAAATTCTGGAAAAACACAGACTGGTTACCACACGCTTTATTTTTCCATCCTTTAGCAGAAATAGTACAAGTATAAAGGAGATGGATAAAAGCAGCATGTCTCTTGTCTCTGCGAACACTGTCACATTAGGTCAGCACTCGGTTGGTCAGTCAGTCCATCAAAGTCACCGTGGAAACCACCTGAGAAGACAACCAGAGTAAACTGTGACTGCTGTTCTTTCTGTCACAGACCTTGGCTCCTTTTCACAAATCATATCCCAGTTCTTCTGTTGGAATCATCTGTGTTTGAGGATGACCTCTGCCCTGATGCTGGACTGTCAGGTGACGTACAGTGGTGTGAAAAAGTGTTTGCCCCCTTCCTAATTTCCTATTTTTTGTGTATTTGTCACTCTTAAGTGTTTCAGATCATCAAAAAATTTAAATATTAGACAAAGATAACATGGCCCTGTATGAAAAAGTATTTGTAATTAAATAGAAATTTTCTAACAAACTGAAGCAAGCTAAGAGATCTCAAAAAGCAAAACAACATACCACAATCCAAAGAAACGGCTGATAAACAAAGTAGGTGACATCTCTCAGTCTGGAAAGGGTTAGAAGGCCATTTGTAAGGTTTTGGGACTTCAGTGAACCACGGTGAGAGCCATTATCCACATATGGACAAAACCTCGAACAGTGATGAACTTTCACAGGCCAGCCTACCAAAATTACTGCAAGAGTGCATCAGCAACTCATCCAGGAGGTCACAAAAGAACGATTCTTGACCTCAAGCTGAGATCACGAACAGATGGCCGTATATTCTCACTTGGGTTCTGCAGGAGGACAATCATCCAAAGCACAACAGCAAGTCCACCTCAATGGCTTAAGAAAAACAAAATGAAAACTTTGGAGTGGCCAAAGTCAAATTCCTGACCTGAATCTGATTGAGATGCTGTAGCATGACCTCAAAAAGGTGGTTTAGGCTTGAAAATCCTCCAATGTGGCTAAATTACAACAATTCTGCAAAAATGAGCGGGCCGAAATTCATTCACAGCACTGTACAAGACAGACTGCCATTTATGGTAAACGCTTCGTTTCAGCTGTTGTTGCTAAGTTTGGCCCGACCAGTTATAAGGTTTAAGGGAGCGATCACTTTTTCACACAGGGCCATGTAGGTTTTTTCCTCTTAAAATTTTAAATTTAAATTCTTTTGATGATCTGAAACATTTAAGTGTGACAAATCTACAAAGGAAATAGCAAATCAGGAAGGGGGGAAACACCTTTTTGAACCACTGTATAAACTAGGACATTTTATTCACTCAACAGCTTATCAGGCAAAGTTGGAAATACAAACCCATCAGTTTAGGTGGGCAGAAAACTTAACTCCAGTAAAAATTGCTAACATATCTGTAATGTCTCTTTCCACCTCCACCAGTGAGGTTTCCTCAGGCATTTTTCCTCTTTCTGAATTTCTTACTTAAACTTCACTGTTCTCTTCAGCAATCACCACATAACATATATGATGGTAAATCACAAAAGCCGATTGTACCTTACCTAATAAGTCCAGGACACGCTGATGAAGGCTGGAGCTTCAGGTTCATATGTCAAACTGGCAGATCTGCGTACCCGAGCAGGTGTGTTACACGTCTGGAAGTTAAAGACAAAGTCCAGGCTTTACAAAACCAAGAGTGATCCATTCATTTAGGACTGAAGCCACTGACAGCAAACATTTCATCTTTTGTGTCAAAACCCTCCAATTATAACATTTTTATTGAATCTGATGATAGTAGTCTCTGAAAGTCGATCAGCATCTATTATATATGGGTCGATTCATCTTTTAAAAATGATGAATTCCGGTGATAACAATGAACAGCATCAGAAACAGCATTTTCAAAAGCTGAAGAACCTTTTAACCCTTTAAGACCTATCATAGAACCAAGGCCGCCAAAGCTTACTTTATATTTTTACATGCTGTAGTGCCATTTTTGGGAGCATTTCAAGTTGCTATACATCAATACAACTGTTATAGCCCAAATTTTAATAATATTTATGCATTAAATCCATATTAACCACATAAATTGCAAAAAAGTGCAATAAACTACAGAAAAATTGAACATCGTTTTTGTTTTGTTTTTTTACATATATTTCTACTTGGAGAAATTTAAGAGGTTTATCCCTCAAAACTTTAAATACAAAAAAGTTGCAAAAATAGTTTACAACCACAGGAAATTTAATTTGAGTGTCTTCATAGTTTTATTTTTGAGATACACCAATTTTTATATACTGCAGAAAAATTGAAAAACAATCCTATAATGCAAATTTGCAAAGAAAACAGCATGTGCATCAAAATAAACTATTTAAAGCAGCGCAATTTGAGTTCTAAGCATCACAGAAACTATTCAGAAAAGCATAAAGTCAAACATGACTTTTAAAAACACCAGTATAGGCTTTTAAGGCCTACAAGTAAAAAACTACATTTTCCGCGAAAATGACGTCACTTCCGGTTTCGGGCAGGTAATGGCGGACATGCGATTGTTCGCGCTGACGTCTATTTCAATGTAGGAAGTGTTACGAACAGCTGATCGGATTGGCAAAGTGTGTTTCTGGAATATTACATTTTTGTTCCTGCAAGCACTTTTTATGCAATTTTTGCAAAGCTATATGTGGAAGGAAACCGTGACCTAGCACAAGCTGATGGCATAAGATGTAAGTACAACCCCTCCGGTTTCATATGCGAAACAAAATTATTGTGCTAGCTTACATGGTTCCGGTTCTACAGGGATTTAAGAATAGTTACGCAAAACGGAGCGTTGCTGCTCCGACCGCCTTTAAAGGGTTAATGCTTGATGCACTGCACCCATATCTAACAGCTCGGGCAAATTAGGAAAAAAATCTATGGTGTCATGGACAAGAAAGTCTACCACAACATTTTAGTGCATTATGGAGTCTCTTCTGGACCGGAGCTGATTAGTCGTGGGTTCATATTAGAGCTGGGCGATAGAACGATAACGATATGTATCGCGATATAACTTTTACTCGATAGAGAAATTAAGCTATCGCGATAGACCTCGCCGCTCTTGTCCTCTTAAAAAAAAATAAATACAAAAAAAAAAAAATAAAGGTCAGCCAATCCAAATTAAGTAGCGCAGAGCCGAACCAATCACAGCCGCAGCGTCACGTCGCGTGACTTGTTACGTACAGCACAAGTGCCAAGCCGCACGTGTGTTTGTTTGGGAAGCAGCCAGCGGGTAATGGAGCCAGCGCGTAATGGAGGAAATGAGTGTGCCGACTAGAAAAATCAACCGAGCGTGACCGAAGAGAAAACAGATGATGGTTCCAATGCCGGAGAGATTGTCGAACGGAAGAGCCAAAGAAGTTCCGTAGGGTGAAGGTATTTCGGCTATTTCAAGTCTGACAAAAAACAGAGTAGCGTGCACTGTAAATTGTGCCGAAAGCAAGTCTGGAAATACAATAAACTGGTGCATGCGTCACACTGTGCGCCACGTTATTGTTTCAGTGAAATGAATTTCTACAATACTGTTACTGTTAATTCTACTCTGCAGTGTTTAAATGCTTACATATACACAGTTACTGTCCGTCCACACATACGACTCGGGTCTGCTTCTATGCCCCAGCTTTGTTTACTTTTTCCCACCGAGGCTTCTAGACTTCTGATTGGCCAACATTTCTGCACGGTTAGGAATCTAGCACCACCTGCTGCTTTGGCATGTTCATAGCAGCGTTTTCCTTCATTTCTCCCTTTATGTGTGGACGGGATTATTTTTTAAAACGAAAACGGAAAATCTCCGTTTTCAAAAATACCCGTGTACGTGTGGATGTAGCCTCAGTCTCTGACTGGAAGCGCTAATTCGTCATTCGGCTTTTGTCAGACTAAAGTAACTGTTAAAACTGTTTGAAAAGCTCAGCTATACAACAAGGAGAGATTGAGAATTTCCTTTTAGTTCTCAGTTTATTTGATATTGACAAAAGTTAGTCAGTTTTGTCTGTTCTTCTGTAAAACAAACTAAGATTTATTTTTAGAATTAACATTTTGTTTCTAAGTGGAATTGACAATTTAGTCTGTTTTGTTTGTTCTATTTTGAAACTTAAACGCTTTAGCGGCTGCCTTTTGTGTAGTTTGCAATATTTGCCTTTATTTATCTGAAAAAGTCTCATGTTCCTTAAGTACATCTACCCTGTTGAACTTATTATGGGAAATAAATATTTAAATAAAAACAAGCTGCTGATTATTTCACATTTTACTTGTGAGCAACGGCACATTTAAATCTTACAAATAGTTATTTGGCTTATATCGTGATAGATATCGTTATCGCCTGAAATGAAAAAAACATATCGTGATTAGAGATGGCACGATACCACTTTTTTATGTCCGATACCGATATCATAAATTTGGATATCTGCCGATACCGATATGAATCCGATATAGTGTTTTTTAATCAACAAAACTGTTTTTAAATATCTTGCTGCATTTTGTATAAGTTCATACTCAAGTTTAAAACAACAACTACACTAAAGCTATTCTGTTATACCTGTATGCAAAAAAAAATATTTCATAGTTCAGCAATACTGATCAATCTAATAAACTTAAACCTACACCATCCTCGCTATTCTGGTATTTTAAAGAGTACTTAGCATAAATATTAAGCAACCTAACTAATAGGGTTCCAACTCCCAGCAACAACAAAAATAAATAAATAAAAAATAGGGAACCACCCCCCACGCTCCACCTCATGATGCTTAATCGACGTAATCAACCTTAATTTGATGCAGTGTGAAAAAAAATGCACAGAAATCAATTATTTTTCAAGAAATATTAAATAGATTCAACATCTTTCTTCAACAGAATTGCAGACTGCACAGATGGTACCTTCCCAAAGGAAAAAGTACTATAGCTTACTAGGGTATATATATTAGACTTAATAGTTACTATATACAATAATGGACTTTATTCATTTTGCATCAAATTAAAACTTTGGGTGTCAGATAATTATTTATTAAAAGCTAGACATTTTAAATGAGAATAAGAAAGAAAAGTATGTCTTTGTGCCCCCTTTTCCCTGTTAATGCCCTATCGGCCCCCCTGGCTAAACTTTGCTAGATCCGCCCCTGCACAGTTACCAGCCGTCAGCTACGTAGAAAAAGATCCTGGAGTAGAAAGTAATATTAAATACATTCTAACAACAGCTGATCAAGCTTAAACGTGCTGCTGTTGTTCAGCCGCTGGTTTCCTCTTTCTGGTGCAAAGTGGGCCAAAAGCAAACTAGAGACACGGACTCGCGACAGAAAAGCCGATCAGCTGATCGTTAAGCAGTTTCATGATTGAAGTAGCAGCAAGAAGAGGCAGTCGTTTGTTAAGCTTAACGCAGGAATGCTTTACAAACATTCAGAGATGGACTTACACACTTGCTTTACTTCTCTCGGGATAACTTTGTCGGAGATGAAATGCCGGGTTGCTAGCGAAGCTCCAAATGCTATCCAGACCACCGACAGGTCCCGCATGCCACAGCCGCTCTATCACGTGATGCATACTGCTCCGACGTGCTAACGTTCTGAGGTGAGTTACGGCGTGTTGCAAGTTTTGTGAGGTGCTTTCGTGATATTTAATGGATCGGATTACATTTTTTATTTTTCTCCGATATCCGATCCAGTAATTTTGGTCAGTATCGGACCGATACCGATACGTAATATCGGATCGGTCCATCTCTAATCGTGATATGAAAAAATCTCATATCGCCCAGCTCTAGTTCATATACCAACAAGACATTGACCCCAATCATAAGTCAAAGCTGTGCAGACACTATTTGACCAAGAAAAAAGAATGTGAAGTTCTGGACCTGATGAAATGGCGAAGCGAAAGGTCAGACTTCAGTTCTGTTGAGCAGATTTGAGATTTAATGTATTCAAAGACAGCTCATTTTATGCAAACCAATTCTCTGTGGACATCTAGAAGCTATTTGGACATCAATAGCAAAAGACACTATGGATAAGGAACAGTAAATAATGCGCTTCAGTGCTTGAACATTTGCACACTGAAGAGAAATGTCTATGTGCAGAGCAATGTCTCATGAAATCAGAAAAGATGGCCAGATTTGGTATATCTTTCTATGAACATTTGCGTACCGGGATGCAGTTGTTCCCCTGTTTGGGACACAGGTGGAGTTGGCAGTGAAGGAAGATGTCACTAGAGCCCCCAGTGAACCGGAACATGTTGAAGGAGAAGTAAGTGGAGGTTGCCAGTCCGTTTTCCTCCACCTGCACCGTCGGGTCAGCAGGGTTTGCACAGCTGTTCATAAGCAGGAAAATAAACTTTGTTCAGGAGTCCATGAGAGTGATCAAAAGGAGTTGAATTAATCTCTGAGCAGCAGCGAGCAACCACCACCTCTGAGTTTCTCTCACCCGTTAATGATCAGATCATGTCTTGGACTGCTGGTGGGTGATGCCTTGTCAGTTGCCCAGCAGGAGTCGGTCACCACACTGACCATGCTTCCATCCAAGCCATCGGTCTTCAACACCATCCAGATTTTCTCGTTCAACTGCAATTCACTGTTCCACTCCACAAGTTGTGTGCGGCCGGCATCAGTGTAGGCCTTGATAGTCAGAGTGTAATTCCAAGCTCCAGATGTGATGCACTGTGCAACGGACCTGCAGAATGCACACATTTACACTGTTGTTAACAACAATCCCAACTAGGGCTGCTCAATTAATCGAATTTTAATCACGATTACGATCTGGGCTTTCAACGATCATTAAAAATGACTGAGCCGATTATTAGCCCCTCCCTCATTTACCCTTAAAGGCCGGTCCGTGAAAATATTGTCGGGCATAAACCGGTCCGTGGCGCAAAAAAGGGTGGAGACCGCTGATTAAGAGGACCCGAGGGAAGCTCGGAAAGCTAAGCAGAAGTTATTTGGAGAGGAGAGTGACTGCCGTTGGTTGAAAAGAGAGGTTAAAAAAAACTTCAGTGGTATTGCACACTATTTTATATTATTTTTTAAAGTCATTGTTTACCCTTTAAATCCGGTCAGAGCAGCACGCTCCGTTTTGTGTAACTATTTTTAAATCCCTGAAGAACCCTGAGCCGTGTAAGCTAGCGCAATAAGTTTTTTTTGCATATGAAACCAGAGGAGTTGTACTTACATCTTATTCCATCAGCTTGTCCTCGGTCACGGTTTCCTTCCACATAAAGCTTTGCAAAAATTGCATAAAAAGCGCTTGCAGGAACAAAAACATAATATTCCAGAAACACGCTTTGCCGATCCGATCAGCTGTTCGTAACACTTCCCACAGTGAAACAGACGTCAGCGGGAACTATCGCATGTCCGCCATTTCCTGCCCGAAACCGGAAATGACGTCATTTTCGCGGAAAATGTAGTTTTTTACTTGTAGGGCTTAAAAGCCTATACTGGTCATGTTTGACTTTTCTGAATAGTTTCTGGGATGCTTAGAACTCGAATTGCACTGCTGGAAATAGTTTATTTTGATGCACATGCTAGGATTGTTTTTTCGTTTTTCCTGCAGTATATAAAAATTGGTGTATCTCCAAAATAAAACTATGAAGACACTCAAAATAAATTTCCTGTTGTTGTAAACTATTTTTTGCAACTTTTTTGTATTTAAAGTTTTGAGGGATAAACCTCTTAAATTTCTCCAAGTAGAAATATATGTAAAAAAAACAAAAATGATTTTCAATTTTTTTTTGTAGTTTATTGCACTTTTTTGCAATTAATGTAGTTACTATGGACTTAATGCATACATATTATTAAAATATGGGCTATAATAGTTGTATAGCAACTTGAAATGCTCCCACAAATGGCACTACAACATGTAAAAAAATAATATAAGCTCTGGCGGACTTGGTTCTATAGTAGGTCGTAAGGGTTAAATAAATATCGTCAAATAATCGAGATCTCAATTTCAGTGAAAATAATCGTGATTATCATTTTTGCCATAATCGAGCAGCCCTAATCCCAACATCTTAAAATACTTGCACTGTTAGCAATGCCCACATTTTAACAAATATTCAAACAATACCTAGCAGCCACTACAAACCAGTCTCTGATTCTGAAGGTTGCAGTGTTGATGTTCGGCTGACTGTAAACACAGGAGAAGTCGATCTGGACTTGGTCTTTGCGAGTGATGACGTCAGAGTAATTCTGGCTCCTGATGGTGTTCTTATAGATGATGTAGCTGTTGTTGGTCTGCAGGGTCACATAATCAGATACTAAGCAAGTTCTTCATTGTTTCATCTTTAACATCTGATACTGTTTAAGATGTTGACTGACTGGTATAAACTTCAGATGACCAAAAATTTTAGAATTCACAGAGATCAAAGCTTAAACAGCAGGAGATGAAACCCACCGTGACCACCGTCCCACATCTGTTGCTGCTGTTGAAGCTGAAGGTCACCATGTGGGTGAGCTTGTCCACCCGACCCCTGCAGGTCGGGTCGTTGAGCTGTAAAGCAGAGTAATTGATGTCTTTGTCCTCCAGGAGACAACCGACCAGAGTTAGTGAAGCAGAGTTCTCCTTGCAGACCGTTGCATCACCTGAACGTCACAATATCAGTCAGAAAAATCACAGTTAGAAGCTTTCCTACATTATTCAGCCCTGTTGTCATGGTGATGTCACAGCTGTCGTACCCAAAGAGTTGTTTGCTTGGTACTTGGAGGCAAAAATGGCCCGACAAAAGCAGCGAGTGTCACCACTGACCGTCTTCTCACCACAGAACTCGTGATCGCTGCAGGTCCTGTCCTGACAGAAGGCCTCAGAGGCTACAGAGGAACACACTCATCTATTATCCTGAAAACATGGGAGCTCTAAAAATCCACAGTTCAGTTCTTTAACAAAGGAGAGCTTATTAATAGGGGTGGGTTTTGATTAGTGATTTATCGATTAAAATCGATTCTAGCTTGGATAACGTGATATCGATTCATTAAAATCCTGAATCGATTTTTTAATCTAAATTTATTTTGCCCAAAAAGCCAGAATCTCAGGTTAAACCTCACAAAATTTCAACAACCACCAAACAGCTAAAACAGTAAATGAGAGCAGGTACACGGATTCTGCACAAAGACGTAAACACAAAGCGCGGACCCGCGGATCAGGATCAGGATCAGTGAGATGTTGCCTTTCTCACCCGACGGCACGGACTGGGGCTGAAAGCCGACAGCTCGCTGATTCTGATGTTTCGGCGGGTCCACGCTTTTTTGCGCTAGATTCCGAAGCTGCAGGTTTCTCTCTCCAACCAAAATTCACTGAACCAGCAGCAAAAGAAGCAGCAAACTACGCTTCACATTTGATAAACATCGACGTGAATTCCCTCTTACTTTTGCTGTTTTGCTTCCACCACGATACAATCACACTTCATGCACAGCTCTCTCTCTCTCTCTCTCTCTCTCTCTCTCTCTCTCTCAGTCTACTTCAAGAACAGTTTTGTTGAGCTAGTTAATAGGTATGCCCTCATTGTCATCTGTTGTGATTTTATTTTGAAAGGATGCTTCCTGTTATGCTGCGGAGTATACGCGAGAGTTCAATAAACAAAGTCACCTTTTGGTGTGAATGTTCCGATAAAAGCCGATGCCCCACGTGTGATTATTCCTCCGTCTAGATAATAAGTATCTTCAATATTTGATAAAGTCTCGCAAGTGTCAGCTTTCTTTTTATAGATATAAAAATATAGAAATGTACCGATGCATGATCTGAATTATAATATTTCTGACTGTCTGAGGCCAAATTTCCCCGATTCAATTCAAATCGAATCAGAATTGAATCGATTCTAGAAATCAGTGACAATCTGACGTCTTATTAAGGTCTTATTAACATCTTACAGCAGCCGGTCTTTGATGTCCAGCCATCCAGAGCGTGGTTGTGTTGACTGCAGGCTCTGGCGTAGGCCTTCAGGAACTGACAGTTGAGTCCGTCCACTGCAGGATATTTACACAAAGTGTCGGTGCAGGCGGTTATGTAGGGCTCTGGGTCGATGTCAGTGTTACAGGAGGAGAAGGGCGCCTCCTTCAGGAGATTACAGCTGTACCACAGATAGAGAAACAAAATTGAAGACAATAAAATAATAATCTGTAATCAGTTGTGTTTATCTTCCATCTATGCTACAGTCACATGTGATGTACCATGTAATTTACAAGACAGATCAACACACATGTTTTTTATTACGTCAAAGGGTAAACAGATCCTGCCTTGTGGATCAGTCTGCTCACCGTTCAGTCACACTGGTGCAGTCGATCGTGCTGTCAGCAGTCTCACTGTACTGCATCTCACAGCTAGGGGGCGACAAACAACAAAGTTCAGGCTCATTCATACAAACAGAATATCTGCAACATCAGCAGCAGCAGTCAGAGGGACTCTGAGCTTGTGATGAGGTCTTACCTGGTGGAGCTGTACTCAGAGAGTCTCAGGTCACTCAGAGAGCTGCTGGAGTTTCCACACAGACCCTCCACAGATGAACCAGCAGGTCCTGCACAGGATCAGGACAGAATGAGTCAGATCAGCATCAATATTCAAACTGGAGGAACACAGCAGCTCAATAAATAACAGCACAGTTTACAGTTTACATTACATGAGTTAAACTTTATTTTCTGTACCTTCTAAGAGGATCTGTGCGGTGTTGCCATCAAAGAAGACAGAGATGTTGAGGTTGGTGAGTTCGGCAGTGACTCCAGTTTGGTCCTTAGAGAGCTGCACACCATGAACCAACTGAGGTGAGCTGCTGAGGGTCAGTGTGGAGTCGTCCAGCTGCATCACAGCAGAGACAAAGTGGTGGAAACACTGAGTGAAACATGTCAAACACACAAACAGGCTGATTTCACAGCAACAACCACTGAGTTCAGCAGCTCTGAAAGAACTGCTTCTAACAGCCCTGAGAAGAACGATGAGAGGAGACACAGCAGAGGATGAGGGAGGACTTTGGATCAGACTCCACTCTGACACATGAACTGTGGCTGTAGGTCGCTTACCTGAACTCTCCCACCTTGTTCCAGGTGAATGTCATGCCCGTCCACACGCAGCGTCACACTGTCCAAAAAGCTCACATCTTTACGACGTCTGTCCCTGAAGTTCCCCAGAACAAGGAAGTCTGGGAGTGACGGAGTCGAGAACAGAGAGTATGCACAGCGATCCTGGATGGAGTTCATATGGCCGTGGACGTCGATGACAGTGGGGCCGGTCACAGTGCAGGTGGAGTCTAACATGGTGTCCAACACACAGCTAACAAAGGCAACCAACCACAAACATCACCATGAGTTGCTGCCAAAGAAGGTTACCCCAGGGGACCCTCTATTTCTTAAGTTATTTCACTGTAGAACCTTTTAGTAACAAAATATGAAGAGAAAATATTTACATGCCGTTGCCTTGACAATGCTCCAATGGACCACAACCAGAGGTCTGGAGGGTTGCAGTCTCAGAACAGGTGACACTGGAGCAGATTTGTGGGTCAGAGTTGACCACAGTACCAGGTTTATACACAGTATCTGGGAAGAGAGGCTTCACTTTAGTTCAACAGTTTTCCAACTGTAAGTGCAAATAAAACAGTAACAATCAAATCTTTCAGAATTACATAATCCCAAAGTCACGGTAGGAGTTTAAGATTCACTAACCTGAGTGTCTGCATCCACTGATATCTATGGTATGATTTTGAGACTTGTAAACAATGTTATTAACCTCTACTTTGTTGATTACGACATCACTGACCTGAGTATAGAACTAAACAGAAACAAACACAGCTAATGTTATAATCACAGAACAGAAAGAACTGACATCAAGCTGAAAACAGACACAAATGTTGGCATTAAATATAAAGTATTTAACATATTACGTCAAAGTGTTATTGTTCATATACACACAGACTCACCGCCACTAAACCAGTGCCATGTGCTTCCAAACTCAGAGCTGCTTCTGTCCCAAAGTTGAATAGGTGTAAGCTAATCTGTAAACAGGTTAACAGGAAAGATTCAGTCACTGTGAAGAAGTTTCATCTGAAAGTGTTTAGAAAAGCTCAGGTTCACAACATTAACATTGGGCCTGTTGAGCTGCATTGCTAAAACATTTTGAATTTCATAATGGAGTGTTTCCATATGCTATAAAAACTACAGTCATCACACATGTTTTTAAATCAGGTGATTATATAACCAATCATCAGACCAATCCTTCTGCTAGCAACAAAAATAGCAGAAAAAGTGATTTTTAAACAAACACGATCATAATCCAACATGTTGTCATATACTGAAGTGGTATCCATGCAAGTCTCTGTTTTCATGGTCTGTATTGTCTTAAAGTGCTTCTGTTTTCAATCTTTAATAGTTGCTTTTGATGTTTAGTTTGTTTGGTTATGATTATGCATTACTTTTACCATTCACATGCGTTGGTCCTGTCTCCTGTCTACGCTTAGATGCCTTTGCATCTTTGGTTTTCCTTCACCCTTCAGGTGAAAACTAGCCTGTACGGCTGCATCTGACATACTCATGTTAATTAGTCTACAATGTCCCTTTAAAAAATAAAAAAAACATTTTTCATTTTATGTTTGTTTTCAGTGTTGATTGAAACTATTCATTTTAGGCACACCCTTCAGGCTTTGTGATGCAGAGCAGGACTCACCTTTGAACTGCTGATCTGCATGGTTATTTGCACACTGCATCTCAAACTGTTCTGAATTGTTTGTGTTTTATTTTTAACCCAACGTTCAAGAACAGACTCTGCTTGAACTATATTAAAAGCTGCTCTCCTTTTGTCAGGTGAGCTCCCCACGATGCAGTCGCCTTCATTCCTAGGGTCGTAAAACTTGTCAAAACACATCACAATGTCTCGTCTTGTGAAGGTCACCTGTAAAAATCAGAGACACAACAAATCAAATAGCAAAATATTTTGTGGGTTTTTCTGTCATGTACAGCTGAACTGTTGGTGCTCAGGTTTCAGTCAGAGCTCTCGCTCTTCTTCAGGAAGCTGCATCAGGTGATGGTTACATACTCAGCATCACTGCAGAGGACATTAATAAGACGCTGATCTCTGAACTCTTCACTCAGTCTGCAAACATCATCTCTGCTACAGGTGGAGATTAAACAGCAACAACACATAAAGCTCTGCTAAAACATCAGGCTTCATCCTACTCACATAGAGCTTCTCGTACTTCTGTCCATAATATGTGATGGGACATGAGCTGATGTCCACCACTGAAGCTTGAGTGACTGACTGTTGCTGAGCACCTGAAGACACAGACACACGTGAGAGGTGTGAGCTGCAGCTTGTTAGCTGTTAGGACAAACAAAGGTTCACATTCACGCGTTTGTAGAAACAAAGTATTCGTACAAGTTGCCAAAATCTTGGAAAAGGAGGGTAGATTACAAGTTAAACTTGGGGAACTTATATGGATGGGTATAGTAGACTTAACTTTTTTATTACTTACTCACTTTACACTCTCATTTGTAATAGCAGAGCATACTCGATGCAGCGATGGACAGCCGGATAGGTCATGATCAGTCTCATAGCTGGTGTAAAACAACTATTCAAATTATTTTGCTAAAGAAATAGGGTTGATGGATATATGGGGACTTATGAAGTCTTATCTATGTTACGGTAGTACATTAACATGTACTCTCACGACAGGCCTAAACACTAAAGTACAGAAAGGTTACTATGTTGTAACTTCAGATATTGCATCGTATAGATCAGCTATGCAGTGTTTGGAAAAGAGAATGAGAGCTGTTTTGATCTGAATATGTTGAGTTGATAACATTCAGAGTGCCAGTGAGGCTAAAACAAAGTAAAACAAAATGTATGAAATACATGACAGGGACTCACAGATAATCAGGGTGAAGCTGAAAAACCAGTAACAGACAGATATGGACAGGGAAAAAACTCCAAATGCAAAGACTGGAGGTCCACTACGAAGCAGGATTCAAGGCAAGGCAAGGCAAGGCAAGTTTATTTGTATAGCACAATTCAACAACAAGGTGATTCAAAGTGCTTTACAGAGACATTAGAAACAAAAAAAAAATAAAAAGCATGATTTAAAATTGATTAAAACAAGCAAATAAACTAACTAACTAATTAACAAATCAAATCAAATCAAATCACTTTTTATTGTCACATCACATGTGCAGGCACACTGGCACAGCACATGCGAGTGAAATTCTTGTGTGCGAGCCCCACAAGCAACAGAGATGTGCAAACACAACAACACAAACGAGCAAAATACAAGAATGGCCAACCTGAAACTAATAAAACAAACAAACAAACAAACAAACAAACAAACAAACAAACAAACAAAACAGTATATAAAATCAAAACAGATAAAAACAGAACAGTAGATAAAATCAGTAGTTAAATGTAAGTTTTGAAATTTAAGCTTAAAAGTGTGGATTCAATCTTATTTACGCTGGGTTTCCTGTCCTGTGAAAGTGTGACTGGGGCATATCATGATGGTAACTAATACTGCAAACCTAACCTGCACTGGGTAAGAGATCAGTCACCTATTCTCCAGAAATGAGCTTGGCCATTTCTGGGAGATCCCTCGGACCTCTGTATGGCGAGCAGTGTTGGTCAAGTTACTTGAAAAAAGTAATCAGTAACTACTGATTACCTCCCCAAAAAATAATGCCGTTACTTTACTGATTACTTATTTTCAAAAGTAATTAATTACTTAGTTACTTAGTTACTTTTTAAAAACACGATTTACAACCTGAAGAGGTGATAAAGTGATAGATCTTTCAGCCCAATTCTACTTTTTCTGCATAATCCATCATACAAAATGTAATCAAATGGAAAAGTCTCTTTTTAAAGCTTGTTTTATTAGTTTTAATCTTTTAACTTTTTGCATCAAGCAAAACTTAAATTATATGCAACATTCTCTGACTTGAATAAATTAGTTTAACATTTAAACCTATTTTCTGCACATTCCAGCACATAAAATAAAATATTATTTTGTGTTTACACTCACTCTTTCAAATAGATGCAAGTAAAACACAGCAGAAAATAAATAAAATCAAAGACTCAGCGGTCCTTTTGCTCTATTTTCACCTGTGAAGCAGGAGTAGGGTAGGCGGATGCTTGCCCTGGTGCAGGTGTGCCGCGGTCAGTTGAAGAATCCGCGAGTTTCTCTGTGAGATTCCCATTATGTGGTAGCTACTCGGTGCTTGCTTGGAAGTTTAGGGGGTTTTTTTCGCTGTAAAAAGAAGTTTTCTTCCCACGCACGATGGACGCTAATGTTTTTGTCACTTTTTATGGAATCAAACTCAAAGTAATGTTTTTGTATTTCTCTGAGTATCAGTTAAGAAAAAAAAAAGATTCTCAACTTTATTTGCTGATTTTCTCCTGGCTGGCTGCAGATATCTTAACACATCTTTTCTGTTTTATAAGCATTAATATATTATTCTAAAAGAGAGCAGATATTTGTATTGGTGACCTTAGTAAAACTGAAAAATGTTTAACAACTGAAGTGCTTGAAGTTTAAACTTTTAGTACTATATATTTCTCTACAGTGCCTTTCTCTTCACACACACACTGCTATTTTTGTATGTAGCGATCCATATTTTCCCCATGGTACAGTTTTATCTTCCTGCATCCAGTAAATATGGAAGCTTGTTTCTGCCACTGAAAAAAATGCTGTCAGTTATCTGCAAGTTACACTTTTGGTTTATTGTCTTTAAATTTCAATTTAGTAACTCAAGTTTAGGATCAGGACTAGGGGTTATAATTTGTCTGAGTCTTATTAGTTCAAAATGCCACGAAAATAACTCAATATTAACAAAAAACAGGACTTGAAATGTTCAGTTATTACGTGAAAAGTTTAAGATGAGTGAGTTAAATTGAATGTGAACAGAAAACAGGAAATAATTTCTTCCACATAGAACCAAAACTATATTTAGTGTGTCTGGACCCTGAAGGACACAAACATGTTAAATGTGAGCAAAATGTTAGTAGAGCTCAGTGTTTTCAATGCAAAAAAGACCATAGCATTGTCAAACGCGCCAAACCTTCCACGAGAAAATCATAGAAACTAAAAGACAAGACAGGGCGTTTGAAAGAGTTCAGGGAGTCGTGTTGAATGTAATTAATGAACCATCAGATTGATGGATGGGCGGATGACAGAGATCTACATCCCTTGAACTCTTTAAAAATGCTTGTTTGTTTGTATGATTGTTTATTCTAAAATAAAGATATGAAAGCAAGGATCCCAGGAAAATCTGTCCATGTTTGTCAGATTATCAGCACTTCAAATGGCCTTCACTGTCCCTCCTCACTTCAGGTCATTTGGTCTTTGTTCCTCAGTCTCTGATTATCAGTTCCTGAATACTAATCACCAAATACTCAAGTCTAGTAAGGATTAGGGATGGGTATCGTTTAGGTTTTATCCGATACCGGTGCCAAATCGGTACTTTTGAAACGGTGCCGGTGCTCAAACGGTGCTCAAACCGGTGCTTAAAGAATGGAGAACACAAAATTGGTCCAAAAACCTCTCATGTTCAGCTGTTTTTTGTAAAAAGACAACAATGTTAACCTTTTCTGCAGCTATGGGGCATGTATGGTATCACTCTTGGCTGGAAGCAGTGCTTAAACAATGGAAAAAACACCAACTTTGTCCAAAAACCTCTTGTACCTTTTTAAGGTAATGTTCTTTCTGTCTGTTATGAACCAAATAGGGCCAGGCAATGACATGAGTGAGGTTTCCCACTTTTTCTTTGGTCATTTTAGCCTTTTTGGCCAGGGTGAAGGGAGTATCTGCCATCAAACAAGAAGACAGCCGCATGTAGCTATGATGATGTTTGCTAGTTCACCTTACATGCATTAATGTAATAACGTGGTTAGCCTACTCAACGTAAACTACACACGAACAACATTAAGCTACTCAAGCAGAGAAGAACGGCTGCTGCTGCATCATCATCCTCATCATTTCTGCTACACTGGCAGGGCTAGGGGCCAGGACTCTCCTCTCGGCTGCTGCTGCCATCAAATACGGCGCATTTCTCGGCTTTTAAAAAAACGCTATGCGTCGCCAGGTGTTTCATCAGATTCGAGGTGTTGCCTCCTTTGCACAGTATCACAGTATCAGCTTAAAGCACTTGTTGCTGCTGAGTTTGCATATTTTGCTGTGAAGTACAGCCAGACTTTTGAACGCTTCACCTTGGACATTTTTAATCTGTAGCTCTGCTCTAAAAGAACGTACGTACCTGGACCCGCCTACTATCCTCGGAAACGTAAAATGATTGGCTAGAATCTAAAGTGCATCACAGCTCAGGAAAAAAAAGCACCGAAATAAAGCACCGAAATGTGCGCTGCTTTTTGGTCTGGTTACTACCGTTTATGTCAGAACCGGTGCACCGGTACCCATCCCTAGTAAGGATACTTTTAAAGTAGCTGCGGTGCATGCTTACCTGCCAGTACAATGAATGCAGACAGGAAGAGCAGTGGGCACAGCATGTTGGAGGGAACCAATCGCCTGACAAAGACCTGAAAGAAAAAAAAACACAGTTGGACGTCTGTGATTGGACAGAAAGTAGCACAAACATCAAATGGTAACACTTGGAGTTATTACTGTACATCATCTGTAAGGTTAGGAAAATCCCAGCATGCAGAATGTTTGAAATTATGACTCTGATGATGTCACAGAAACAGACTAACTGAACAATCATCACTGTGCGAGTTAAACATCTCCATGCTCCTTCAGCTGTCAGTGAAATTTGTCTCCTTGCACCAACACTTGGCACATTTCCTCTCTGAATCTAAGTTTATTTTCTCATTAAACACCAAACTTCAAAGAAGAGAAACATAACAATATGAATAAAAGACTGGAGGAATGCGTATCATGAGCAAAAAAAACAACGAAAACCCTGAATTTATCCTTTAAAAGGAGGACTCGGCATTTAAAAGTTCTAAAAGTCAGTGTGCGAGTTTTGCCCACTCCTTCGTCTGTCTGTTATTTATCCTGTTAAAGCCACAGAGATGCCCGTCAGTGACTCTTTATTGTTCTACTCGTGCAGCTCGTCTTACCTTCTGGAGCTCTGTTGGAGGATGAGGAGGGTGGAGGCTGCTGCTAAGGAGGCTGTCTGGTGATGGTGTCTCTGTGAGCCGTCCGTCTCTCTTTATTTGGATCCTTCCTGCTGTCCACACCCAGGTAGAGAGGAGGGCTGGAGGAGCTACCTGATGGGAACCTCCCACTGATGAATCAGCCTCTTACAGAGAGACACCTGAAATAAGCCCCCGAGAGCTTCAGGTGTTTTTTGAAACCTTTCAGCATATAACATTTATGTCTTCTTAAATGGAATAAAATTAGAAATAATTCCTTATGAATTTTGATTGCTGAGATTTTTCTAGTGACCAACATCTTGTCCCGGTCCCGTTCGTAATCTCAGCTTTCTAATCACCACGTGGCTGCAAACACAAGTGCACACGGGCAAGAAAGTCGTCAAGGCCACCAAGATACAGAGACGGCAGAGATGGAGGAGAGTCCCAAGGCTGGAACGTTTGAGGCCAGAGATATCGTATCAAACAAAAATTCCTTTAGTTCACTCCTTGTGCTGAAAGTTTTCGTGTCACCCTCACTGCACCTCATCTTTGGGATGACTGTGTATTCACACTGTTAGAGTCCTGTTAATGCCATCATATTACAACAACTTTAATCTACATCTGCTTCTGCTCAGACGGTACCTTTTTAGGGACCAGGAACCAGTGGGGTAGAGAGGAGGGCTGGAGGAGCTACCTGATGGGAACCTCCCACTGATGAATCAGCCTCTTACAGAGAGACACCTGAAATAAGCCCCCGAGAGCTTCAGGTGTTTTTTGAAACCTTTCAGCATATAACATTTATGTCTTCTTAAATGGAATAAAATTAGAAATAATTCCTTATGAATTTTGATTGCTGAGATTTTTCTAGTGACCAACATCTTGTCCCGGTCCCGTTCGTAATCTCCGCTTTCTAATCACCACGTGGCTGCAAACACAAGTGCACACGGGCAAGAAAGTCGTCAAGGCCACCAAGATACAGAGATGGCAGAGATGGAGGAGAGTCCCAAGGCTGGAACGTTTGAGGCCAGAGATATCGTATCAAACAAAAATTCCTTTAGTTCACTCCTTGTGCTGACAGATAAACAAAAGATTAATACACTAATCAATTTTTGTCAGAAGCACGTCACATATGCCAGCAACACAACTCTGAGTAGCTACAGAGAGACTGATTAAGCAGTAAGAGTGAGTTACCCAGAATTAAACACAGATCGGCCACAACTGTTATAGGTAAAAATGGAATAATGTCACTCTTTCACTGGCTAATATGATCACTTCACTGTGGGTCATTAGTCGCTCAATGAACATTTCATTAAACAGAGCAGGAATGTTTAAAACAGCGTGTTCAAACATCCTAGTTTTATTTTGAATGCTCACATTACTTCTTACTTTGCAAAAACACAAAACTAGCAGGGTCAGAATTATTAGCATCACTGATGCTAACAGTCAGCTGTGTGTGGTCTCTGTTGGATAACAGCCTGAACCGAGTAACCCCAGCCTATTCTTCTTTTGCAAAATTCTCAAGCACCTCCAGATTTGATGATCATCTTTTATGGAGCTCGGTCTTCAGTTCCCTCCACAGATGTTCAGCAGGCTTCAGGTCAGGACTTTGTGCAGGCCAGTCAGTAATGCTCATTGTGAGCTGGTTTTTCATCGCCTCCTGAAGGAGCCACGTCTGTTTTGTTTTGCGGTTATGTTGGAAGACAAAGTGAAGACCCAAGCACAGTTTTGCTGCTGACTGCTTGATGTTTTCCTTCAGGGTTGTCACATTTTCTTTCTTCATGTTTCCTTCCACTATGAAGCATCCTCACCGTGTTTCACTGTGGGGACGAGGTTCGCTAGGAGTTGGTTTTTCTGGGGTCTTTAGACACGTCTCTCACTAGTTTTCTGTCCAGTCTTTGAGATCTATTCCTTCCAGTCTCTGCCAGGCTTGTTCTGTACTGTCTGGCTGTCTTTGAATGTATCGATGATCCTTCTCACTCCACTTCTTGACACCTGGAAAATTTTTGTTAATGTTGTATTTTTAGCTCCAGCTTTCTGAGCCTCAGCAAGTCTTTTTCTCAAGTCTAAACTGATTTCTTTTGGTTTTGGCACAATGTGTCTGTGTAAGTTGAAAGATAATCCTCAGTTTTAACTTATTTCACAAGTTTTGTGGATTTAAAGTTAAACTAGATCATTTGCACAGCTGTGGCTTAATAAAAAAGTATTTTTTTCAGGATGGGTTTGATTACAATTTTGTTGTTCTTGACAATAAGATTCTGAAACAGAAATAATTTAGGCTTACTTAAGAAAACTAGTATGTTTACACATGCCATGTTGAAGTTTGAAAAGTTTTAACCCAAATTTTAAATTTTAGCGGATGAATGGAGGGAACATATCAGGATGTAAAATATTGGTCATTACATTTAAAGATGTTAGAAGGATCGTTGTGCTTAGTCTTTGGACTCACTGACCCATTGATCCAATCCTTTGTGAGCAGGTTTTCTGATGTTTGACAAAATTCTCTAGTAAGTGTCATTAGCATCAGCTTCATGTCAGAATTATTGGGTGTAACAGATAGAAAAGCTCCCACAGTCCCTTTATCAGCCCTCTGAAATATCAAAAGATGCATTTGAGTACACAGCATGTTTACAGGTAATCGTGTCAGTGTTACGTAGTTGTTATCAGTCCTTGACACACTCATCTGAAAAACCCCATTATACGTCATGTTGCTTTGACTCGGTGTAGACACAGATACAGGATGTGGAACAGTTTGGATAATAAGGACTTTAGTGTACATTTTGTTCCCACTGGGATTTTATTACAGCTAACAACAATACGCACTTTACATTCTGAAAGCCTTCCTTTACTCTGACATTTGGGCTCTGAATCAAGAACCGTTAAGTTTGTACATGCTTCTCTGATGGTGAACATCTGTCAGCGTATGCTTATGTACTCGGGCGAACAAACTGCACCACAGAAAGTACACTATGTGTACTTTCAAAATGCATTTCTTGCAAAAATTTAATTTTTGTCATATGTACATCATCTTCATCACAGTCTCACTTTTTCAATCACATGACATTTTACTATGGTATTCTGGTTGTGCTTTTGTGCAAGAACACGTATTTTAAACTGGCCAGACTGCATCGAGATGGGATTTTAGTGGAGCCGAGTGTAAAATGAGGATCTTTCAGTGCAATGATGTCATTTTGCATGCACTGAAAGTTTTCGTGTCACCCTCACTGCACCTCATCTTTGGGATGACTGTGTATTCACACTGTTAGAGTCCAGTTAATGCCATCATATTACAACAACTTTAATCTACATCTGCTTCTGCTCAGACGGTACCTTTTTAGGGACCAGGAACCAGTGGGGAATGTAGACAATTTAACTTTTAACAATTTTACTTGAGTGAACTATGTGAAAACCTCCTTTATTTATGAAGAGTCAACAAAATATTTGCAAAAACACAAAACTAGTTACAGTATCATCATGCAAGGACACAAAGACAATTTTTAGGTATTTTGAGATGAGACATCTAGAATGTCAAGGCTTGGGAGGAGCAGATATAAGGGCGCATTTCACATTTGATTTTGAGGAAATCAACATACTTTGGGTAAACCATGTGGAGCGATTCTCACAGAATCATAAACACAAAAAACTTGCTGTGCTACAAATTGAAAGACATCACCACTGTCGTGAAGGTAAATGCTACTAATTAGTGAACTAAATGACACATTCAGAATACTTTATTAATCCCTGAGGAAATTATGTGGTTACACATAATTAATGTTAATTAATGCAAATCAAATTAATTTGATTTACATTAAAATTAATGTAAATGTCAATGAAAAGGTGACAGGCATGTTTTCTGGAGTGCATCTTGCCAAAACACCTAGTGTGACAGACCTCATTCCAAAAGGTTGGACAGGATGTGAGATTGAACATTACACAACTTTTTATTTATGTCTGTTCCCAGAGGCCATTGTTGAGTTGTGGGCAGTACACCATCGACAGCTGGAGTGCATCTAGGATCCACCATACATGGAAATTTTTAGGTGTAGGGTGAATTCCAGTGTTTTCTGACAGGATGTCAGGTAAAAGGTGTATTGTGTATATTTGTCTGTAACAAGTTAAGCATGTGATCGTGTTATCATTGTCATTAATTTGATGATTATGTTTAGGTCCCCACCGTGCAGCACAGCTTTATCGCTGCAGTGTGAAGCTCTGACAGGAGCTCGGTGCTGTATTTGGTTGTCAGGGATGAAACACAGGGTTGTCTCTGCGAATGCTTCAACTCTAACTGTTTGGAAAAACTGTTGAACCTAAACTTTGATTGTGTCCTCTGTTTTATGTTACTTGAATTTTCTTTTAGATGTACATAACTTTAATCATCAGCTGTAGTTTTTAAATGTACTTTAGAAATAAACTTGACATATAATTATGACATTTTTGGTTTATTTTGAGTTGGCGTGCTTGTGCTTTCCTTGTGCCATTGTTGATAATTTAGTTCAGCTGGGTCTCGTTCTACATGGCTGTCTGCACTTCCCTGAATTTCCCTCTGTGTATACTTCAGTTGCCACATTCTGTATATACTAGAGATGGCACGATACCACTTTATATGTCCGATACCGATATGAATCCGATATAGTGTATTTTTTAATCATTAAAAATGTTTTTTGAATATCTTGCTGCATTTTGTATAAGTTCATTCTCAAGTTTAAAAAACAAAACACTAAAGCTATTCTGTTATGCCTGTATGCAAAAAACACACTGCACTCAAAATATTTCATAGTTCAGCAATACTGATCAATCTAATAAACTTAAATCCTCCATCCTCTCTATTCTGGTATTTTAAAGAGTACTTGGCAAAAACATTAAACAGCCAACTGAAATAAATTTTTCTAATGTTTAAAGTGTCAGGAGGCTTTTAAGAAACTGAGTGGAAGGACTTGCTTCTAGGAGGACTTTGAGTCACCAAATACATTTCTCACTTCAAAAATGATGTGTTCAATTTATTTCTAGAAGCTCAAAATCATCTGCAAGTATTAAGGCCTTTATTTTACCTCAGATACACAGCTAGAAGCTGCTCCTGTTCCCTGTCAGTCAGTTCCCTAAAATTACTTCTCTGCCTCCACAGATGTCTTCCCAACTCTGCTAACCAAACCTCAAACTGCCCCACTGACATCCTGAAAAATGCACGAAAGCGGTCATGGTACAGATTTAAACTCCTGGATCAAATCTCACCGGCGTTCTTCTTGTGAGAAAGTGAACCCAAAAACTCATCCCAAAAAATTCTGAAATTCTTGTAGTCTTTTGCATAAAACTTAGTTTTTGATTTGTTTTTAATGCTCTGAAATAATCTGGGGTGCATAGTATTGTGTACATGTGTGGTCAACTTCTAAATTCTGCCTAACAAGATTTAAAATAGTTCAGTGCTTGCCTCATCTCCTACAACATTAGTTTCCTGTTTGCTATGGTCACACCTCTGTTTTCATCAAAAACTGTGTGCTCAAGGGGGGAAGCTATAAACAACTGAAACGTAAAGCTTGCAGAAACACAGAGATGAGATGAGCAGACTTCAAAGTCCAATACAGCACTATATGTACACGGAGAAGGGGGAGTGGAGAAAGCCGGGGATAACGAGACACAGGTAAACTAAATTGAAGGGTGAGCCAATGAAAGGGTAGCTAAAATCAAGGCACAAGGAAAATGCAGGAAACCACATAAACAAGTAAACCAAGAGTCAAATAGAATATTTACATAAATAAAACGAAAGTCCAAAATCTTAAAAACACTTGGTCAAATCACCCAGGACCGTGATACACTGTATGCTTTTGAATCCATTAGGTGGCGTAAAAGGAGAAATCGTCAGCTGGATAATTACTGGATTTCTACCTGAATGGTGTTTGAGCCAGAAAACAAGGATCAAACTCAGGCTGGTTGTTGCCACATTCTTTATTTTTTTTTGGCAGAAAGTACAACAATAAAGATAATTGTAGGGCCTCTACAATATATAGTGCCTCAAAGCAACTTTTGGTGTGAATTGGCACTATATAAATAATATTGAATAAAGAAGATGGAAGTAGTGTTGCTCTGTGTGTCTGCTGAACACTGTCCTCAAAAACAATGTTCAGCATTTGGTCGGCAACTGGTCATTCAGTCGTAGTCAGCATGGAAACCACTCTTGCCCTCTCGTGATTCTGTTTGCAGCCAATCTTACTTCTTACACCACTCATTAGATTTGTCACCTGAAGTTACCTAATGAGTCCAGGACATGCCGATTGAGGCTTCACCTTTGTATTTGGATCCAACTGATCTGCCTCTGCGAGCTGCTGCATTACAATTCTGGATGTTCAAACAAAATACAACTGAATTCACTTCATGTTTTCAGTGTTGTGCTGTGAGTGTAGTTAAGTGAGGATAAAAATGTACAGAACAATATAATCTAGTAATAAACCAGGTGTTTAGTTAGAACGTAACACATGCACCTGCTTTACTTAAAGCACCAAAATGATTATATATGACCATATATGTTAATGGTGTGCTTTGGAACAATGAATAGATGGTTAGGTTTGTGCATAACAAATCAAGCCCTCCTGTAACAGGTGGGATGAATAGGTAAAGCTTGCTATGAGTGTTTGACAGCGAGGCCTACCGGTATGCAGCTGGTCTCCTCTTTGGGACACAGGTGGAGTTTGCAGTGCAGGTAGACTTCACCAGAACCCCCAGTGAACCGGAAGATGTTGAACGAAAACAAGGTGGAGGTTCCCAGTCCGTTTTCCTCCACTGCCACTGTCAGGTCAGCGGGGTTCGCACAGCTTTTCATAACCACGAAAATACACATTATTGAGGAGCTGATAAAGGTGATCAAAGTGAACTTATGAGTGACTCTGAGTATCTCTCACCGTTAATGATCAGATCATGTCTTGGACTGCTGGTAGGTGATGCCTGGTTGGTTGCCCAGCAGGAGTCGCTCACCACAGTGACCATGCTTCCATCCAGCCCATTAGTCTCCAGCTCTACCCAGATCCTCTGGTTCAGTCTCAAATCACTGTTCAGCTGCACAACTTGTGTCCGCCCAGCGTCGGTGTAGGCCTTGATAATCAGAGTGTAATTCCAAGCTCCACATGAGATCTTCTGTGCAACGGAGCTGCAGAATGCACACATTTGCACTGTTAACAATGCCCACATTTTAACAAATATTCAAACAATACCTAGCAGCCACTACAAACCAGTCTCTGATTCTGAAGGTTGCAGTGTGGATGCTTGGCTGACTGTGAACACAGGAGAAGTCGATCTGGACTTGGTCGTTGCGAGTGATGACGTCAAAAGAGTAATTCTGGCTCCTGATGGTGTTCTTATAGATGACGTAGCTGTTGTTGGTCTGCAGGGTCACATAATCAGATACTGGGCAAGTTCTTCATTGTTTCATCTTTAACATCTGATACTCTTTAAGATGTTGACTGACTGGTATAAACTTCAGATGACCAAAAATTTTAGAATTCACAGAGATCAAAGCTTAAACAGCAGGAGATGAAACCCACCGTGACCACCGTCCCACAGCTGTTGCTGCTGTTGAAGCTGAAGGTCACCATGTGGGTGAGCTTGTCCACCTGACCCATGCAGGTCGGGTCGTTGAGGTGTAAGGCAGAGTAATTGATGTCTTTGTCCTCCAGGAGACAACCGACCAGACTGAGTGAAGCAGAGTTCTCCTTGCAGACCATTGGATCACCTGAACGTCACAATATCAGTCAGAAAAATCACAGTTAGAAGTTTTCCTCCATTATTCAGCCCTGTTGTCATGGTGACGTCACAGCTGTTGTACCCAAAGAGTTGTTTGCTTGGTACTTGGAGGCAAAAATGTCCCGACAGAAGCAGCGAGTGTCACCACCGACCGTCTTCTCACCACAGAACTCGTGATCGCTGCAGGTCCTGTCCTGACAGAAGGCCTCAGAGGCTACAGAGGAACACACTGATCTATTATCCTGAAAACATGGGAGCTCTAAAAAGCCACAGTTCAGGTCTTTAACAAAGGAGAGCTTATTAATGTCTTATTAAGGTCTTATTAAGTTCTTACAGCAGCCGGTATTTGATGTCCAGCCATCCTGAGCGTGGTTGTGTAGACTGCAGGCTCTGGCGTAGGCCTTCAGGAACTGACAGTTGAGTCCGTCCACTGCAGGATATTTACACAAAGTGTCGGTGCAGGCGGTTATGTAGGGCTCTGGGTCAATGTCAGTGTTACAGGAGGAGAAGGGCGCCTCCTTCAGGAGATTACAGCTGTACCACAGACAGAAGAAGAAGTTGAAGACAATAAAATAATAATCTGTAATCAGATGTGTTTATCTTCCATCTATGCTGCAGTCACATGTGATGTACCATATAATTTAGAACAGAGATCAAGGTACAACACAGATGTTTCCTGCTGTGTGGATCAGTCTGCTCACCGTTCAGTCACACTGTTGCAGTTGATCGTGCTGTCAGCAGTCTCACTGTACTGCATCTCACAGCTAGGGGGCGACAAACAACAAAGTTCAGGCTCATTCATACAAACAGAATATCTGCAACATCAGCAGCAGCAGTCAGAGGGACTCTGAGCTTGTGATGAGGTCTTACCTGGTGGAGCTGTACTCAGAGAGCCTCAGGTCACTCAGAGAGCTGCTGGAGTTTCCACACAGACCCTCCACAGATGAACCAGCAGGTCCTGCACAGGATCAGGACAGAATGAGTCAGATCAGCATCAATATTCAAACTGGACGAACACAGAAGAATAAATAACAGCACAGTTTACAGTTTACATTACATGAATTAAACTTTAACTTCTGTACCTTCTAAGAGGATCTGTGCGGTGTAGCCGTCAAAGAAGACAGAAATGTTGAGGTTGGAGAGCAACAGGTTGGCAGTGACTCCAGTTTGGTCCTTAGAGAGCTGCACACCATGAACCAGCTGAGGCAAACTTTCAAGGGTCAACATGGAGTCGTCCAGCTGCATCACAGCAGAGACAAAGTGGAGGAAACACTGAGTGAAACATGTCAAACACACAAACAGGCTGATTTCACAGCAACAACCACTGAGTTCAGCAGCTCTGAAAGAACTGCTTCTAACAGCCCTGAGAAGAACGATGCGAGGAGACACAGCAGTTTCTTTGCATAACCTAAACTTGCACCACTGACCAACAATCGACCGAATTGTTATGACCATTAATTAATTGCCATGAGCACCATTGAGAATCGGGGAATGGCTGCAACAATGTACATGGCAATATGGTTAAAGATGTACCCTTAGCTTGCCTGAGGCAGCTTACCCAAACTCTCCCGCCTTGTTCCAGGTGAATATGAACACCTGGCCCATCTAGACGCAGTATCACGCGTTCCAAAAAGCTCACATCTTCACGACGGCCGTCTCTGAAATTTGCCACGAGGTACAGGTTTGGGATTGACGGAATAGAAACCAGAGAGTAAGCACACCGATCCTTGATGAAGTTGAGTTGGCCGTGGACTTTGATGACAGTTGGGCCAGTCACATTACAGGTGGTGTCCACTACACAGCTGATGGAAGCAAAGAAGAAAACAATCAACCACTAACCTCATAAGCCGCTGATGAGGAAGAGACCAAATACACAAAATAAAAATAATTAATTAAATTACATTTAAAAAATCCCTTAACGCATCAGATCTTTCTTTTAAATATAAATGGGGTTATATTCACGTGTTGTTTCCTTGACAACGCTCCAGTGGACCACAGCCAATGGTTTCAAGGACTGCAGTTTCAGAGCAGGTGAGTTTGGAGCAGGTTTCTGGATCAGCGCTCACCACAGTGTCAGGTTCATATGCAATACCTGAGAAGTGATGGACGGTTTACTTTAGTTTAAAAACCAACAAGAGCAAGCAGAAAGGCACAGCAACATCCCAACGTCAAAGTAATGAGCCTGAGATTCACCAACCTAAGTGTCTGCATCCACTGATATCTTGTATTGTATTCTTGTACACTGTAGTCACTTTGATACCACTGATGTAAACTTCCAAGTCCTAAGCAGAACCACACAAAACTCATGTTACACAGCAAAATCTCCAGTGTTAAATTAACACTGGAGAGTGTCTATATGGGTGCACACCTCTGAGTGTTAAATACAACACTGTTGAGTGTTAAATTAACACTTTGACAGTGTTATATGTTTAAAAGTAACCTAGTCAGTTTTGAAGATTAACAATGACTCGATTATCAACAATATCTGGTATGAATGTGTGTGGATGTATGCATGTGACTGGACTGTGATGGACTGACGACTAAAAGTTTTAACTGACTTGATACTGAGACAAAAACGGTACTGACTTTAGGATTAGTAAATGTCCACAAACAATTCACCCAGCCTGTAAAAGAAGGGTGGATGTTTTGTCTTGCTTCGTTTTGTTTTTGCAGGAACAGAAGGATGACAGAGACTAAAGGGGGAGGCTGTAGCTTCACATGAGTGTGAAATGCAGACTTAACCCTTTGGTTGCTAATTTTGAGTTACTGATGTTTGCATTAAGAAAATTGTGTTTTTGTAGCTGTGTTTCGATTAATGTATCACATTATATTGTTGGGAATGTTAAATGCTAAAGTGAAGAAAAGGTTTGATTTCACTCATGACTGAACGTGTTATTATTAACCATAGCAGGCCACTGTAAAGAGTCAATTAACTTTTATAGAGGAAAAAAAAAAAGCCAAAAAACCCTCTATTGAGGTCTGTGAATAACAGGGGAATGATAGACTTGTCACACTCAAAATGGAGATATGTAATAATAAACACTGGTCCCCGTCTTTTAGGTCCTTTCATTGAAATAGTCAATAATTCAGAAAAGTACAGATATAACCGACAGGGGCATGTGCTGAGGGGTGGTGCTGCACAAGAACAAGAGCAAAATAAAGAAAAATATTGTGTTTAGCTTTGAGAAATTAAAATTAAAATGTACCGTTACACTCAGAGGATCAATATGAAATTCGATATATGCTAATTTTGTGTGTGAGTACATGACTGGTGACTGATCTGTCCTGAGCTTTTGTTTTTACAGCACCCACTTGACCACACCAACAGTTTCTCGTCACCAACAGGGGGTACTTGCAAAGAATAGGGAGGAATATCATCAAAACTGGGAAAGGTAAGCCCCGAAGGGGGTGATAACACCATAACTTTCACTTATGGTCAAATTCTCAAAATTTGACCCCAAACTTGAAAAATTCTTCAAACATTTAGAGACAGAGTGGATAAACATAATGTCGCAAACCACATAAGGATGGAGCATTGGAATTGATAAGATGGTGAAATAACACGCAGGAAAAATATTGACCATGTTGATTATGTTTATTCCAGTGTACAGAGATTGGCTAATCTGACCAGGAAATGTTATAAAATGGATTGTCGGAACAGTCAGCATTAAAGTCACCATTGACAGTCCAGACCAAGGTTATTATCGTTAACAAAAACTAACGAAATAACGAAAACTAGAAGTGAAAAAACATTTTCGTTAACGGAAATAAAAATAAAAACAAAAAAGGAAAACTAACTAAAACTGTAATGAGTGTTCACAAAACTAACTAAAATTAACTGAATTTATAGCAAAATGTGTTTTGTTTTCATTGATGTGTGTGTGACATACAATAGTCAAGGGTGAAGATGAAGTTTAGTTTCCAGATTTTTTCTTGCTGTCTCATTATGCCAGAAGGTGGCAGTACGTTAGTCGTGTCATCTGTGTTGCTGCCAGTGTTGCCAACTTAGCAACTTTGTCGCTATATTTAGCGAGTTTCAGAATCAGAATGTCATGGTCCCCGTGCCTGCCCAGCCGGCCTCACAAGGCTACACTTGTGTTTTTTTTCTCTTTCTCCCCCTATCTCTCTGCCTGGGCGGAGCTCACAGCTGGCTCCCGCCCTTGGCTCTCACAGCTGTTGGCGATCAGCTGATTATCCGTCTTCTATTTGAGGCTGGGTCACAGATCCTCTCATCGCGGGATGATTGCGCTACTGACGTTAGTCTACCTTTCCAGCTCCCGTGGTCTTACACCTTTATGCCTTCGTGATTTGTGAGTGATGTCTCCCTTTCCCTGTTCCAGCTTATCTTCCCGGACCTGTGACCTCCCCGCGGTACGAACGTGTGTGAGGACGTGAGCGAGCGTGAGAGAGAGAGAGCCTTCCCCTAATCCCCTGGAACCCTGAATTTCCCGTCACTGTATATATTATTGCACGGGTGTGTAAATAAATCGTGTTCTGAGACATCAACCTGCTCTGCGCTTGAGTCCCTGCTTTCAGCTCGTGACAGAATCATCCCGCCAGGAAATGGACTCAGCAGACTCGGCGGCCTCCACTCCCACTCTCGCCACCCTGGCCGCAATGCTGGAGCGACACGAACAGATGTTTGTTCATCTCCGTGGCGAGCTCGCTGCTCTCACGCAGGCTGTGGCCCAACGAACACCCCTGCCGGCAATTCCACCTGCCGCCGCTCCTCTCCAGGAAGCCTCGGCCTCAGCAGTAAGTGCCACACCTCCTGCTTCTTCACTTTCCCAAGCTAACAGATTTCTACCCACACCGAAAGCTTTCTCCGGAGAAATTGATAAATGTGCTGGCTTCCTCACTCAATGTGCCCTTCAGTTTCGTCAGCAACCGCAAGCTTTTGCTAACGATGGTGCTAAGATTGCATATATAGTTCAACTACTCCAGGATCGGGCTCTGATTTGGGCTCAAGCTGTGCTTCACGCCAACCCTGACATAACGTATTCTGACTTTTTGGATAAGTTCAAAGGCGTCTTCGATAGAAAATCCACCACGCTCACAGCCGGCCAGCGCCTGCTCGCGCTCAAACAAGGCAAGCGGAGTTTGGCTGATTTCTCTATTGACTTCTTCACCTTAGCTGAACAGACAGAGTGGGGGGAGGAGGCTTTAAAGAGTACTTTGCTTTCTAATGTTAACGAAGACATAAAGAAAGAACTGATGCTTCGTGAACTGCCTTCTTCCCTAGACGCGCTTATGACCCTGTGCGTTCGGCTGGATGACAGAGTACGTGCACACCGGAGCGCGCACACACGGACGGGACAGGAATCACTGGATTATCACGGGGCCTCTCCAGCCGGCCGCGGGCCGCGCGACTCTGACGCCGGTGATGAGGAGGAGCCCATGCAGCTTGGACACTCGCGGCTAATGCCTGCAGAGCGCCAGCGCCGTCTGGCCGCCGGTGAGTGCGTCTATTGTGGCCGTAAGGGTCACTCTGTCTCCTCGTGCCCGACGCTGGCAAAAGGGCGCGCTCGCCAGTGATTGAGAGGGTGCTGGTGGGCGATCTGTCTAGTAAAAACCCTCTCCCCAGACTTCTCTTACCGGCCAAACTTCAAGTACAATCTGTTTTTCACTCGCTTTCAGTACTCATTGACTCTGGGGCTGAGCAGAACTTTATTGACACCTCGCTCGCCGCCAAGCTGAACATCGCTTTGGAGCCCTTGTCACGCCCTCTCCGCGTGCACGCGCTCTCTGGTCACCGCCTGCCCGATATCACTCATGTCTCGGAATTCCTTTCGTTGTCTCTCTCGGGCAATCACACGGAGAGGATTTGTTTTTTTGCATTCACGGCTCCACTCACTCCGCTGGTTCTCGGTCACCCCTGGCTTGTGCTCCATAACCCGCACATTGACTGGGAGAAGGGTGACGTCCTGGGTTGGAGTGTTAATTGTCACATGTCCTGCCTTCGGGCGGCCACGGCGCCCATTCCGCTTCTGCCCTCTGGTTCGCCGTCCGACCCCCCAGATCTTTCGGCGGTTCCGCGGGTCTATCATGACTTGCGTGGCGTGTTCTGCAAGGATCGGGCACGGTCCCTTCCCCCCCACCGCCCGTATGACTGCGCTATCGATCTCCTTCCGGGGGCTCCGTTGCCATCTAGCCGCCTGTACAGCCTCTCCCAGCCGGAGCGGGTCGCTATGGAGCGTTACATCTCTGAGTCGCTCGCTACGGGCTTGATCCGTCCCTCCTCCTCCCCGGTTGCGGCTGGGTTCTTCTTCGTGGACAAGAAGGACGGTTCGTTGCGCCCGTGTATCGACTTTCGTGGCCTTAACCTGATCACTGTCAAGAACAAGTATCCTTTGCCGCTGCTTTCCTCTGCTTTTGAGCTGCTCCAGGGCATGACTGTTTTTACTAAGCTGGACCTGCGCAACGCCTACCACCTGGTTCGCATCCGGGAGGGGGATGAGTGGAAGACGGCCTTCAATACTCACCAGGGGCACTTTGAGTACCTTGTTATGCCCTTCGGCCTCACCAACGCTCCCGCTGTTTTTCAGACCATGGTGAACGAGGTGCTTCGTGACTTTGTTAATCGCTGTGTCTTTGTGTACTTGGATGATATTCTCATTTTTTCTAAGTCACTCGCGGAGCATCAGGTGCATGTGAGACAGGTCCTGCAACGCCTCTTGGAGAACCGGCTGTTTGTGAAGGGGGAGAAGTGTGTGTTCCACGCGCCTGCGGTGGCTTTCCTGGGCTATATAGTTGAGAACGGAAATCTACGTACCGACCCTGGGAAGGTGCGTGCGGTGGTTGAATGGCCAGTCCCTCCTAATCGCCGCCAACTGCAACGTTTTCTGGGATTCGCTAATTTCTACAGGAGATTCATTCGCGATTTCAGTAAGATCTCTCTCCCTCTCACTAGACTCACCTCTCCGAAGGTTCCTTTTCTGTGGGACCCTGCCGCTCAGCGAGCCTTCGTCCAGCTCAAGGAGAGGTTTTCCTCAGCGCCCATCCTCCGGCAGCCGGACCTCACAAGGCAGTTCGTGGTGGAGGTCGACGCTTCTGACTCCGGGGTGGGGGCGGTTCTCTCACAACAGGAGGACGGTAAGCTTCACCCATGTGCTTTCTTCTCTCGCCGTCTCTCACCTGCAGAAAGCAATTACAACGTCGGGGATCGGGAACTCTTGGCCATAAAACTCGCCTTGGAGGAATGGAGACATTGGCTGGAGGGGGCTGCTCACCCATTCATTGTTTGGACGGATCACAAGAACCTGGAGTACATCCGTTCGGCCAGACGCCTCAGTTCTCGGCAAGCCAGGTGGGCATTGTTCTTCGCTCGCTTTGATTTCACCATCACCTACAGGCCCGGATCTCGCAACGTGAAACCGGATGCCCTGTCCCGGCAGTTTTCCACCACGGAGGAGGAGTCGGTACCCGAACCAGTTCTGCCGGCGGCCTGGGTGGTTGGAGCCGTTTCCTGGGAGATTGAATCCCTCATTCAGGAGGCACAAGAGACTGAACCGGATCCTGGGACCGGCCCAACGGGCCGCCTCTTCGTCCCCTCGGCGGTCCGCTCCCAGGTACTCCAGTGGGCTCACACTGCCCGTTTCTCATGCCACCCCGGGGTCTTCCGTACCCTGTCCTTCCTTCGACGCTACTTCTGGTGGCCCACCATGGCGAGGGACGCCAGGGAGTTTGTGACCGCCTGCCCCGCCTGCGCCCAGAACAAGCGGTCAAACCAACCTCCGTCGGGCCATCTTCTACCTCTCCCTACGCCGGCTCGACCATGGTCACACATCGCGCTGGACTTCATCACTGGACTGCCTCCTTCTGCAGGTTACACCGCCATACTAACTATCATCGACCGTTTCTCTAAGGCCGCACACTTTGTCGCCCTTCCTAAACTCCCTACGGCTCTGGAGACGGCTCGGCTCCTCGCCTCACATGTGTTCAGGCTCCACGGGATCCCCGAGGACATCGTCTCGGACAGGGGACCACAGTTCACTTCCCGAGTATGGAAGGAGTTTTGCACCGCATTGGGGGCCAAGGTCAGCCTCTCTTCCGGTTTCCACCCACAGAGCAACGGACAGTCCGAACGGGCTAACCAGGAGTTGGAAGCTGCCCTCCGGTGTGTTGCCTCCCACAATCAATCGACCTGGAGTGAACAGCTGCCATGGATCGAGTACGCCCACAACAGCCACGCCTCCGCCGCCACGGGCAGGTCACCCTTTGAGGCATCCCTGGGCTACCAACCACCCCTGCTCCCAGCTGTCGAAGGTGCGCACTCTGTCCCCTCTGTTCAGGCTCACCTCCGCAGGTGCCGCCGGGCCTGGCGTGCTACTCTGGCCGCTCTACTCCGCACTAAGGAGCGCAACAAAGCCCTCGCTGACCGTCACCGGACACCGGCCCCTGAATACTCCATCGGTCAACAGGTATGGCTGTCTACCCGTTTTGTGCCGTTGCGGACGGAGTCTAAGAAGCTGTCACCTCAGTTCATTGGCCCCTTTCCCATAGACTCCATTGTCAACCCTGTGTCCGTTCGCCTCAAGCTGCCTCGTACCATGCGGATTCACAATGTTTTCCATGTGTCCCAGGTCAAGCCGGTGCTCTCCAGCCCGCTGTGTCCTCCTGCCAGGCCCCCGCCGCCCCCCCCGGCTTGTGGGTGGTCAGCTGGTCTATGACATCTCCCGCATCATGGACTCCCGGCACCGCGGCAGGGGTTTTCAGTACCTGGTGGATTGGGAGGGCTACGGGCTATAGGAACGTTCCTGGGTGCCTCGGGCGGCTATTCTGGACAGGAATATGCTTCGGGACTTCCATCGCAGGCATCCAGGTAAGCCTGGTGGGTCGCCGGGAGGCTCCCGTTGAGGGGGGGGTACTGTCATGGTCCCCGTGCCTGCCCAGCCGGCCTCACAAGGCTACACTTGTGTTTTTTTTCTCTTTCTCCCCCTATCTCTCTGCCTGGGCGGAGCTCACAGCTGGCTCCCGCCCTTGGCTCTCACAGCTGTTGGCGATCAGCTGATTATCCGTCTTCTATTTGAGGCTGGGTCACAGATCCTCTCATCGCGGGATGATTGCGCTACTGACGTTAGTCTACCTTTCCAGCTCCCGTGGTCTTACACCTTTATGCCTTCGTGATTTGTGAGTGATGTCTCCCTTTCCCTGTTCCAGCTTATCTTCCCGGACCTGTGACCTCCCCGCGGTACGAACGTGTGTGAGGACGTGAGCGAGCGTGAGAGAGAGAGAGCCTTCCCCTAATCCCCTGGAACCCTGAATTTCCCGTCACTGTATATATTATTGCACGGGTGTGTAAATAAATCGTGTTCTGAGACATCAACCTGCTCTGCGCTTGAGTCCCTGCTTTCAGCTCGTGACACAGAATCAGAATCAGAATCAGAATACTTTATTGATCCCTGGGGGAAATTATTTTTTGTTACAGTGCTCCATTTTAAACCAACATTAAGACAAGACAGACAATACGCTAACTAAGAATAGTACAATATATACATATATATACATACATACATACATAAGTCACTTATAAATAAATAGTTGGAAAAGAAACATGTGTAGCTGTAGCAGTAAACAGTGTGTTAAGTGGATGCGTTGTACAGGGAGATGGCCACAGGCAGGAATGATTTCCTGTGTCGTTCAGTGGTGCTTTTCGGTAATCTCAGTCTCTCACTGAACGAGCTCCTGTGACTGACCAACATGTCATGGAGTGGGTGGGAGGTGTTATCCAACATTGTCTTTATCTTGGACAGCATCCGCCTCTCCGACACCACCTTGAGGGAGTCCAGCTCCATCCCCACAACATTGCTGGCCTTACGGATCAGTTTATTAAGTCTGTTGGCATCTGCGACCCCTTTCAGACCCCTTAGCTAAAAAAAAAGACGTGAAAGCGCATATCACTTTTACTCTCAACAAGCAGCGGGTGCTGTAACGCACACCTAGCGATGTTATTTCTCTCTCCAACAACTTAGGTTACAATGAGATTAGCATGACCAATTATGCAAATTAGGCGATGACGTCATTTAGCGACTTCTAGCGACTTTTAGGACAACCAATAGCGATTTTCCTTACTGAGGAGTTGGCGACACTGGTTGCTGCTCCGTCCATGCGCAGACTCAGGTCAGGAAAAGTCGGGAGAAAGCGCCAGAGTCCAATTTGGGATTACTTTGAATATGACTGTGTTTTGGATAAAGGGACATTTCTAAAGGGAAAAAACTCCCACAAATCTTAAAGTGCACTTGAAAAGCTCACACCAGAAGGCTAACCTAGCTTACCTTGAGAAGGTAAGGGAGCACACTCAACCCTCTTCCCCAGAAAACAGAAGCTAACCCCAGGCAAGGCAGCGTGATGCATCCCGAGACAACAGGACGGGGACATCTACATAACTGTGTGAGTCAATTGCCTTCAAAAAGTTTATCAATTCACTTGAACCAAAATTACGAACACCGGTGCTGCAAGAGTTAATAGTCTCAATACCCAAGGATAAGCAGAAGAGCATGACTGATATGATGGAATGGGGATTTCATTTCACTTAGTTTTTGCAAACACAACTAAAGCTATAACTGAAACTAATCAAAACTAAACTGAAACTAAGGATTTTCAGAGAAAAAATAGAAACTAAACTAAACTAGCAAACAATTGGTAAAAACTAATTACAACTGACAGGAAATTGAAAATCTGAAGTCGAAACTAAATAAAAATAAAACTAATGAAAATTGCAAAACTATTAAAACCCTGGTCCAGACTAAGATGGCCTTGGACATCTTCAGGGCGGAAAAGTGTTGGTGTGACCAAGGTGTGGTTTGGCTTGTTGCATATATGTTTCAAGATGATACAGCTCTGGATGAACCAGTCATGTTTAAGCACTCTAATTAACAGATTGAAAATAGTGACATTAAAGGAAGAGTATGCAGCGCCACCCTGTCAGACGCCAGTGACGGTGGGGCTCAGTGATTAATCAGGTGAGCTCCATTCATGGCTGAATCAAAACATAGATTCCCCTGCTGTGGTCAGTGAGGGGAAAACAGGGGGAAGTGAAATTAAAAGAGGCATGGATAAACGTTTATGTGTGAAGGTTATAAACAGGATAAAAGGGGGTGTTTTACTGTTATTTTAGCATCAGCATTATTATTACATAAGAATCATATAACAAGCATTGCATTAAACATTTATTGAAGCTATTGACATTACATTAACATTTGTTTTACAGTGATTGTTATAACCTCAGGTTAATCTTCTATTTACAGGTGTTAGAATAATCATATAATCTTTCATTGCAGGTGTAACCATGATCATTTTTATACATATTGCAGTTTGTTGCTCATTATAGAGTTGTGCTCAAGTTAATAAGGGTTAAAAGCTACAGTCAACGCGATGTTTGGCTGATCTATGGACTGGAGTGACTTCGAGCATAGAAGGCCGCACGCGCTTACATAACACTGATATCATGCTTTTCTTTGTGCTCTTTTATTCAGTTATATCTTTTGCTAAGTTTTAAGTAGTGGCAGTTGATTAAACAACATTCATTTAATATTACATACCTGATTCCGAGCATTACACACAGATCAACTTAACAATCTGCAAAACCTTGTGGCTGCATTGTTGTGTCTCCATAAGGGACAGTTGGCTCCAGGAGATAGGTGGGAGTCAGTGCCTGTCCTCGAGGAGGAGAGAATCTTCCTTTGCTGTCTCAGAAATAGTCAACAGGTTCATATTGAAGTGAAGTTCATATTATTACAGGTTTTGTTTCTTGGCAATTCTGCGGACGCAGGCTCTGGGCAGAGCCAGGAGTTGAACAGATCTAACATGACAATTAAAATGATTTCATTCTCTAACACAGGATGACAGGACTGGAGCAACGACACTGGATAGGAGAAAGTCTCATACTTTCTAAGATACGAGGTCACTAACCTTTTCTTTTAATTTTCTAGCTCTGTTGATTTGACACATGGGAATGTGTCAAAAAAGGGGGGGAAGTTGAGTTTTAACATCAAACAAGGATTATATGAACATTTTTATGACTTCATTTGTGTTTTAATGACGTAGGTATGGTAAAGCTTAAGCTAATAGAGGTTTCCGGACTTTTTTATAGAATCAGTGAGAAGCATAAATCATTATTTCCATGTTTAAGCGTTAATCATTGAAATGAACTGAATAGCGTTTAGATGATAAAATGCCTGTGTTCATGAGAAGCTGAGTACCACACTGGAGAGGAAACCGTGGGACAGTAGGCGGAAGCAAACACATGAAAACGGGGGGCAAATGTTAGAAATAAAAATGGCTAATTTGTTTTTGATGTCTTTTGTTAAAATGAGTGGTTTTAATAATTTTCAGACACGCCTTGCAAATGTGCTTATAATGAGTTGGCACTTGGTCTTTTGAAGGTCATAAGCTTCGTTCGGCGTGATGGTCCGGACTGATATATTGCAGGTATTGACTTTGAGTGCAGAGGGCTAAATGCAAACACGCTTACACACACATAGGATATGATTAGAATAAGTCCCTGGGACATTCTGAATATTCTAAACCAATTCTGAATCGCCAGAAGATCAGTAGATAACAACATTAGATTATTAGGGCTAGGCAGAGAGGTGTTTTGGTTTTCTGTCTCTTACAGAGAAAGGAACAGACACCAGACGAGGTCACAGATATACGAGGATCCTTCGCAGCAGAGACAGACACAGTGACTGCCGAGACACCAACTGGGTTCAAGTGTCATGGCGCTTGGGCTCCGATTAGTCACCTCAAAAAGATGGATCCCATAAACACAGCAATAACCATGAAGGGGTTGGCGGAAATCCAGGAACACCAGACCAGCGAGGTTCGAGAGGCTCTTGGTCAAAAGGGGGACACGTTCCTGTTCCTTTTTCTGGAGGATACACAGGACCGGAGGATACACAGATTGTTGTTTGAAATCGGGGCAGAATAATCCCCTGATCTGTGCAACGACTGAAGGGTTGTCTAACCCCTGAGGTTGAAGAAAGACGAGCAGATGATCACCCAACTGGACGACACTGGTAGCTGCAGCAATAAAATAGAGGCTAAAAGCTCCTCGGACAGGGGTTCTAGTCTGAATACGTCTGGAGGGTATAGGTAGCACCAAAATAAAGCTGTGGCAGAACTGGGGAGTGTCATCTGTACCTGCTACTGTTGTAATAATAGTTTTTCTTGCATCTGAACTGCGCAAACACAGAGGCCATCTCACATATGGTTCACCCAACAGGGGGACAAAGGACCTGAGCGGTAAGAAGAAATGAACCCGGCCACACTGGAATGCAGGGTGTAGGTGAGCTCTTTATTCTAAAGAGCTCAACAGGGGGAGTGTGGGATTATAATATTATTGTATGCCATGTTAGACCCCTAATTAAAGATTGTGAATTATTATGTAGTTTTGGTTTGCATTATTCTCCTGAATTAGAAGAAGGTGATAACTATTGCATTTGTTAAACTGATTTGCATTGCATTAGACTGCTGATTTATTGTGAATGAATGATATTGTTTTATGATGCATTATACTGCTGAGTTATAAGAAATACTGTTCGCAGAAAGTCATCGCCTTATTTGTCTGATTAGAAGAGAACAGAACATACTGCAGTTTTCTGCCCCATCTCAGCAGGAGCAGATAAACAGGGAGCCAAGGCCGTAGCTTAGGCGCTGTGTGAGAGAAAGAATGTGAATGTTTAGGCTTTTATAATTAGGTGGGGGCCATAAGAGTTTGATCAATGCTCCACCATTTTGAGATCTGATGCTGTCTGCGTACAGTGTCCATCTCCCACGCGTGTGACCATTAAAATCATTGTTTGACTTAACCCGGCCGGACCAGTGTTGTTCTTTTGGCTTTTCCTCTTGTATCCATCCCCAATATTTGAATCCGTAACAGTTGTTTTCACAGGTGTGCTCTATATCTCAACAATGGCTCATATTAAGACGACAGTCTTTCACACAGGTCAAGTGCCTCTATGCACTTCATTAGTTTAAATATTTGCCTATTTTACTTCATCTCATATGTCATTGTACTGAATTTGAGCAACCCTAAGCTTAATGCAGATTACTTTTAACAACTATCCACCTCAATTAAATCTATGGTCTGGAGCACAGGCTGTTGTCGAACAAGCTAAAGAATAAACATTTTGTGTCAGCAAGGGGTGGGGGAAAGCCATTCACCAGAGCATATCTTAAGTGCTGCTGATGTGGGCTGGCCTTCTCCACACGCTCTTCAAGGCTGATGTGTTTTCTGAAAACTTCTAACATTTGAATCTCTTCCATTTATAAGCCTGCGATTAACCGCACGGCTCAGGTCCGCGTGAAACCCGCACAGCCATGGAGCCGTTGCTCTCTTTTATTTTTATTTAAATACTTTGTGCTGCCAGGAGCAAAGTCCAGCATAAACGTCTGTCACCCTCCGACACACTCTTGGTTGCTTAGGAATTCATGATAACAACAACAGCTGCTGACGTCACAGACCACGTGTTCTGCTCCGCACACACTCACACAACAACAACACAAAAAAGGGCTATTGTCCAGCACAATCTGGACCCCGCGGAACTTCTCAATACCCCACAAAGCGGCGGACCCCACAAAGCGGTCTACATTTCTCCCCACTAAGACGGCGAACCAAAAAAGTTCGAACTGCGCAACTCTGCGACTTAATGCTTCTGTACAAAAAAACCCCACTGAGCGGCTTTGTACATCGCCCCACTAAGACGGCGAATTTATCCCCACTAAGCGGCCACGGACAACGCCCCTTTTATGTATATATGTATATATATATATATATATATATATATATATATATAATATAATATAATATATGGCCAAGCTTGGCCAAGCTATGGCCAAGCTTGAAACCTGGATCCCCCGTAGCCGGTTACCAAGATTACGTGAAGTACCCTCAGAAGGTCTGCTAGATGATGTTAATGCAGCACTACGGGCAATACCTACAGTGGGGCAAAAAAGTATTTAGTCAGCCACCGATTGTGCAAGTTCCCCCACTTAAAATGATGACAGAGGTCAGTAATTTGCACCAGAGGTACACTTCAACTGTGAGAGACAGAATGTGAAAAAAAATCCATGAATTCACATAGTAGGATTTGTAAAGAATTTATTCGTAAATTAGGGTGGAAAATAAGTATTTGGTCACCTCAAACAAGGAAAATCTCTGGCTCTCACAGACCTGTAACGTCTTCTGTAAGAAGCTTTTCTGTCCCCCACTCGTTACCTGTATGAATGGCACCTGTTTGAACTCATCATCTGTATAAAAGACACCTGTCCACAGCCTCAAACAGTCAGACTCCAAACTCCGCCATGGCCAAGACCAAAGAGCTTTCGAAGGACACCAGGAAAAGTATTGTAGACCTGCACCAGACTGGGAAGAGTGAATCTACAATAGGCAAGCAGCTTGGTGTGAAAAAATCAACTGTGGGAGCAATCATCAGAAAATGGAAGACATACAAGACCACTGATAATCTCCCTCGATCTGGGGCTCCACGCAAGATCTCATCCCGTGGGGTCAAAATGATCATGAGAACGGTGAGCAAAGATCCCAGAACCACACGGGGGGACCTGGTGAATGACCTGCAGAGAGCTGGGACCAAAGTAACAAAGGTCACCATCAGTAACACACTACAACGGCAGGGAATCAAATCCCGCAGTGCCAGACGTGTTCCGCTGCTGAAGCCAGTGCATGTCCAGGCCCGTCTGAAGTTTGCCAGAGAGCACATGGATGATACAGCAGAGGATTGGGAGAATGTCATGTGGTCAGATGAAACCAAAGTAGAACTTTTTGGTATAAACTCAACTCGTCGTGTTTGGAGGAAGAAGAATACTGAGTTGCATCCCAAGAACACCATACCTACTGTGAAGCATGGGGGTGGAAACATCATGCTATGGGGCTGTTTTTCTGCCAAGGGGACAGGTCGACTGATCCGTGTTAAGGACAGAATGAATGGGGCCATGTATCGTGAGATTTTGAGCCAAAACCTCCTTCCATCAGTGAGAACTTTGAAGATGAAACGAGGCTGGGTCTTCCAACATGACAATGATCCAAAACACACCGCCCGGGCAACAAAGGAGTGGCTCCGTAAGAAGCATTTGAAAGTCCTGGAGTGGCCTAGCCAGTCTCCAGACCTCAACCCCATAGAAAATCTGTGGCGGGAGTTGAAAGTCCGTGTTGCTCGGCGACAGCCCCAAAACATCACTGCTCTCGAGAAGATCTGCATGGAGGAATGGGCCAAAATACCAGCTACTGTGTGTGCAAACCTGGTAAAGACCTATAGTAAACGCTTGACCTCTGTTATTGCCAACAAAGGTTATGTTACAAAGTATTGAGTTGTATTTTTGTTATTGACCAAATACTTATTTTCCACCCTGATTTACGAATAAATTCTTTACAAATCCTACCATGTGGGTTCATGGATTTTTTTTTCACATTCTGTCTCTCACAGTTGAAGTGTACCTCTGGTGCAAGTTACTGACCTCTGTCATCATTTTAGGTGGGGGAACTTGCACAATCGGTGGCTGACCAAATACTTTTTTGCCCCACTGTACAACCACGATTACCGACACTAACAAGCTGATTTACAATACGGCAGCAGTGATCAGTGAGATGCTTGGCTACAAGTTGAACAGCCACAAGGGGCAGTACCCTCCATGGAGAAGGAGGCTAGAGGGCAAGATCAAAGTAGCACGGAGGGAGGTTAGCCAACTAACGGAGTTGCAGAAAGGTGCAACAAATAAGGTGCCTAAGAAATACAGCAAGCTGTCCATACCTGAGGCCTTGGAAACTGCCAAGCAAAGACTGACAGCCTTGGCCAGCCGCTTGAGGAGGTACACCAGAGAGATATAAGGCAGGAGAATAAACCAGCTGTTCTCCACAGAACCAGCAAAGGTGTACTCTCAGTGGCAAGGGAACAATAAGAGAACAGCACCACCAAGGCTGGAGACGGAACAATACTGGAAGAGCATATGGGAGAAGGATGCAACCCATAACGGCAATGCTCAGTGGCTAGAGGATCTGAGGGCAGACCACAGCGACCTCCCTGAACAGGGTCCAGTAACCATCACAGTGGCAGATATCCAAGAAAGGGTCTCCAGTATGAAGAGTTGGACAGCACCAGGGCCCGACATGGTTCACGCCTACTGGCTGAAGAAGCTGACTGCACTCCACGAGCGTCTGGCAGCACAAATGAACCAGCTGCTAGTTAACGAGAGACACCCGGAATGGCTAACTGAAGGCCGGACGGTCCTGATCCCCAAGGACCCCAAGAAGGGACCGGTCCCCTCCAACTACCGACCAATAACCTGCCTCAGTACTACATGGAAGCTCCTGTCAGGCATCATATCGGCTAAGATGAACAGGCACATGGGTCAATACATGAGCGGGACACAGAAAGGAATTGGCAAGAATACCAGAGGCGCAAAACACCAGCTACTGGTAGACAGAACAATCAGCCGAGACTGCAAGACCAGACTGACCAACCTGTGCACTGCCTGGATTGATTACAAGAAGGCCTATGACTCAATGCCCCACAGCTGGATACTGGAATGCCTAGTAGAGCAGGGCGATATGGCCAAAAACATTTATCACGATATATATTTGAAAATTTGCGATAACGATATAACTGACGATATAATTGATGCGAGACAAAATACAACTCCACAACATTACTAGCGCAAAAAGACAACCTTCCATTTATTTTCACTTAAATAAGAAGCTGGTTTTTATGTACATTAAAGCTTTATAAAAATGTAACAGTGCAAATGCTAATTCCTTGCTGAAAGTTTAACCAAAAGGCATTTCCAGTAGAAATGGGCTGACATATCCTGAGCATAACCATATATAATATCCACTGAAGTTAAAAAGAGGTGCTTTGCAACATTAAACTGCAGTGTGCAGTACGTATTTTTTGGACCATAAGGTGCACGGGATTATAAGGCACATTAAGCGAAACAAAGCAGTCAGATAAATCAAACTTTATTAAACTCCTTCTTCTTGCTTCCTCCACTTCTGTACCATTGGTTCATTAATGTTGAATTCTCTAGCAGCTGCTCTATTCCCATGTTGTTGCAGTATATTAATGACTAACCTCGTATTGTGGATGGATTATCTCAGTTGTTCTCCGGACCGAAGTTTGGTCCGTTTACAGCATCCTGCCATGCAATTGCATTTGTCTCTAACCATGAGGAACCTTCACGTTAACTTTTATAAGTGGAAAAGTGTTAGTGTTCGTCCTCCAGCTTCACTGTTTATGTTATGCTAACATAGCTGTGTCGCTAGCGATTACGTAGCACATCATTATATACCAGCTAGCCCAACTTCAGTAACCCTACAAACATCACTGCTGTTTAGTTTCCTGTCTTCATTTATGTTGGAAGTGATAGCAGAGCTGTACGTTTGAATTTTTTCAGAAATCTCTCAGTCAGAACATGCTATATCATGCTTAGGTAACTAGCGAAACTAGCGAGCTAACTTCCGCTAGCTTCCTGCTAACTTCTAACTCCGTTAAATGTAATAAATTTTGTTTTAATGGATGCCTGGAAGTTAAACTTCATAGTTACCCCTGGTAAAGCAGCAATGCTGATCGTTTTATTAAAGATGAAAGAATTTAGACAGTTTTTAACGCTCAGTGATGCTGCAGTGTTCGTTTGACCTGAAGTATACGGAGTTTAGGACCCAGATTACTCCCAGATTTAAGAGCATCTTAGTCCGACAAATACGACAATAACGACGGCCGCTTGCATGTTCTGCAAAAAAATGTGCTTTGTCGTGTATCTGACGGACAAACACCAAAATAGTTCCACATCACTGAAGTTGCACCATTTTTACAAACCAATTCTGGTTCATCTGTTTCACTCAACAATCGGCCATGTGCGTATGAAAACAAAGGCACTGCGCATGCGCGTTTTACTCATATTCTATCGCGATATTTCATTTTCCTATCGTTGCCTAACATTATACCGGTATTACCGTGAACGGTATAATATGGCCCAGCCCTAATGCCTAGAATTGTACAAGATCAATGGGACCCTAAGAGCCTTCATCAGGAACTCAATGGGGATGTGGCGTACAACACTAGAGGCCAACTCCAAGCCCATAGCACAAGTCACCATCAAGTGCGGGATCTACCAAGGAGATGCTCTGTCCCCACTGCTGTTCTGCATAGGCCTGAACCCCCTCAGTGAGATCATTAACAAGACTGGCTACGGATACCGACTACGGAACGGAGCAGTTGTCAGCCACCTCCTGTACATGGATGACATCAAGCTGTATGCCAAGAGTGAACGAGACATCGATTCACTGATCCACACTACCAGGCTATACAGCAATGACATTGGAATGTCGTTCGGACTGGAGAAGTGTAGTCGGATGGTAACAAAGAGAGGGAAGGTAGTCAGAACTGAGGGGATTGAACTACCAGAAGGCAACATTGCAGACATAGAGGACAGTTACAAGTACTTGGGGATCCCGCAGGCGAATGGGAACCATGAAGAGGCCGCTAGAAAAGCTGCAACCACCAAGTACCTGCAGAGGGTCAGGCAAGTCCTGAGGAGTCAGCTGAATGGTAAGAACAAGATCCGGGCCATCAACACGTACGCCCTGCCCGTGATCAGGTACCCTGCTGGGGTAATAGGCTGGCCAAAGGAGGAGATAGAAGCCACTGACATAAAGACAAGAAAGCTCCTTACCATGGATGGAGGGTTTCACCCCAAGTCCAGCACCCTGAGGCTGTACGCTAAGCGGAAGGAAGGGGGCCGGGGACTGGTGAGTGTCAGCACCACAGTCCAGGATGAGACAACGAACATCCAAGAATACATTGGGAAGATGGCCCCAACTGACCGAGTGCTCAGTGAATACCTCAGGCAGCAGAAACCCAAGAAAGAGGAGGGAGACGAGGAACCACCATGGAAGGACAGGCCCCTGCACGGTATGTACCACCGGCAGATAGAGGAGGTGGCTGATATCCAGAAATCCTACCAGTGGCTGGACAAAGCTGGACTGAAAGACAGCACAGAGGCACTAATCATGGCAGCACAAGAACAAGCTCTGAGCACAAGATCCATAGAGGCTGGGGTCTATCACACCAGGCAAGACCCCAGGTGCAGGCTGTGTAAAGATGCCCCAGAGACAATCCAGCACATAACAGCAGGGTGCAAGATGCTAGCAGGCAAGGCATACATGGAACGCCATAACCAAGTGGCCGGCATAGTGTACAGGAACATCTGTGCCGAGTATAACCTGGAAGTCCCGAGGTCAAAATGGGAGATGCCCCCAAGGGTGGTGGAGAATGACCGAGCTAAGATCCTGTGGGACTTCCAGATACAGACGGACAAAATGGTGGTGGCTAACCAACCGGACATAGTGGTGGTAGACAAACAGAAGAAGACGGCCGTAGTGATCGATGTAGCGGTTCCGAATGACAGCAATATCAGGAAGAAGGAACACGAGAAGCTGGAGAAATACCAAGGGCTCAGAGAAGAGCTCGAGAGGATGTGGAGGGTGAAGGTAACGGTGGTCCCCGTGGTAATCGGAGCACTAGGTGCGGTGACTCCCAAGCTAGGCGAGTGGCTCCAGCAGATCCCGGGAACAACATCGGAGATCTCTGTCCAGAAGAGCGCAGTCCTGGGAACAGCTAAGATACTGCGCAGGACCCTCAAGCTCCCAGGCCTCTGGTAGAGGACCCGAGCTTGAAGGATAAAACCGCCCGCAGGGGCGTGCTGGGTGTTATATAAAAACACCCAGCACGCCCCTGCGGGCCTGTCCTTCCATGATGGTTCCTCGTCTCCCTCCTCTTTCTTGGGTTTCTGCTGCCTGAGGTATTTACTGAGCACTCGGTCAGTTGGGGCCATCTTCCCAATGTATTCTTGGATGTTCGTTGTCTCATCCTGGACTATGGTGCTGACACTCACCAGTCCCCGGCCCCCTTCCTTCCGCTTAGCGTACAGCCTCAGGGTGCTGGACTTGGGGTGAAACCCTCCATGCATGGTAAGGAGCTTTCTTGTCTTTATGTCAGTGGCTTCTATCTCCTCCTTTGGCCAGCCTATTACCCCAGCAGGGTACCTGATCACGGGCAGGGCGTACATGTTGATGGCCCGGATCTTGTTCTTACCGTTCAGCTGACTCCTCAGGACTTGCCTGACCCTCTGCAGGTACTTGGTGGTTGCAGCTTTTCTAGCGGCCTCTTCATGGTTCCCATTCGCCTGCGGGATCCCCAGGTACTTGTAACTGTCCTCTATGTCTGCAATGTTGCCTTCTGGTAGTTCAATCCCCTCAGTTCTGACTACCTTCCCTCTCTTTGTTACCATCCGACTGCACTTCTCCAGTCCGAACGACATTCCAATGTCATTGCTGTATAGCCTGGTAGTGTGGATCAGTGAATCGATGTCTCGTTCACTCTTGGCATACAGCTTGATGTCATCCATGTACAGGAGGTGGCTGACAACTGCTCCGTTCCGTAGTCGGTATCCGTAGCCAGTCTTGTTAATGATCTCACTGAGGGGGTTCAGGCCTATGCAGAACAGCAGTGGGGACAGAGCATCTCCTTGGTAGATCCCGCACTTGATGGTGACTTGTGCTATGGGCTTGGAGTTGGCCTCTAGTGTTGTGTGCCACATCCCCATTGAGTTCCTGATGAAAGCTCTTAGGGTCCCATTGATCTTGTACAATTCTAGGCATTCCAGTATCCAGCTGTGGAGCATTGAGTCATAGGCCTTCTTGTAATCAATCCAGGCAGTGCACAGGTTGGTCAGTCTGGTCTTGCAGTCTCGGCTGACTGTTCTGTCTACCAGTAGCTGGTGTTTTGCGCCTCTGGTATTCTTGCCAATTCCTTTCTGTGTCCTGCTCATGTATTGACCCATGTACCTGTTCATCTTAGCCGATATAATGCCTGACAGGAGCTACCATGTGGTACTAAGGCAGGTTATTGGTCGGTAGTTGGAGGGGACCAGTCCCTTCTTGGGGTCCTTGGGGATCAGGACCGTCCGACCTTCGGTTAGCCATTCCGGGTGTCTCTCGTTAACTAGCAGCTGGTTCATTTGTGCTGTGTGACAAAGTGGAGAAGCAGTTGTAATGCTCTCCATTTGTCCCATATGTGTTTACCTTTTTTTTGCACATTGTACACATTATTCTATTTCTATGTATTTGCTATGATTTGCTATTTGTCAAGTAACATTGCTTCACTCACTATCCCGGGTTTGTTTGTGTAAGCGTTTTGTTGCCGGCAAATCAAACATTCTGCAAATTAAGACCAATACTAAGTTATGTTCAGTGTTGGGGAGTAACGGAATACATGTACCGCCATTACGTATTTAAAATACAAAATATGAGTAACTGTATTCCGTTACAGTTACCATTTAAAAAGGTGGTATTCAGAATAAATGGATTACACGGCGGTACTTTCCTGTTTCATTTTGTCGCGGGTCAGGACTGTTTGGGTTTTGTTTGACAGCTACGTTCTATTGTTCCAGGCGGCAGCGTTATGGTTGTCATGGTTACAGGGCGACGCTCTCTCTCTCTGCGACTGTGTGTTTCCTGGGTGAGAGAGCGCCTTTTCGTTGTTGTTGTGCTAAGCTAACAAGCAGAATGCTACAAGCATAGCTCTAAAGAATGTAGCTTCATGGGCAGTGTAGTCCGTGTTGCAGGGAGAATGGACCGCCATACACGTTATGTGTCTGTGAGCGCAAGGAGGGAGAAAAAGGGGAGTGGAAAGGTACGAGTTGTCATCGAGCAAAAACGGGAGCTGGAAGCATGTAAATATAATAATAACCACTTCAGCCAAGAAGAGAGCCTGACGAGCCCAGCTGTAAGTAAGCTGTTAAGACTCGACTGTACACCGTGTTCGTGTTTTCCTCCGAAAACAATAAGTTCCGTTGGAGCAGCCTTTCAGCGCCTCTCTCGGTCTCTCGCAAGAAAAGTTGACCCAGACAACAAAGTAAAGCTAGTTTTCGGCTACGAGCCGACAGGGACCCCGCCGTATTAGTCAGAGGTCCCTTTACTACAGTTCGGAGTCGCGAACCTTCAGTAACAGTAATAAATCACACAGCAATAGTACATTCACGTTGTTGTAAAAAGCATGATAATATATTAAGTAATCCAAAGTATTCAGAATACGTTACTGTCATTGAGTAACGTAACGGAATACGTTACAGAATACATTTTGGGGCATGTATTCTGTAATCTGTAATGGAATACATTTTAAAAGTAACCTTCCCAACACTGGTTATGTTTCTTTATACTTTATTATGTTACAGATTAAGTCATTTGTTCATAAGTCATTTGTTCATACTTACTTTATCTATATACATATACATATATGTGTGTGTGTGTGTGTGTGTGTGTGTGTGTGTATATATATATATATATATATAGTGGGGCAAAAAAGTATTTAGTCAGCTACCGATTGTGCAAGTTCCCCCACTTAAAATGATGAGAGAGGTCAGTAATTTGCACCAGAGGTACACTTCAACTGTGAGAGACAGAATGTGAAAAAAAAAAATCCATGAATTCACATGGTAGGATTTGTAAAGAATTTATTCGTAAATCAGGTTGGCAAATAAGTATTTGGCCACCTCAAACATGGAAAATCTCTGGCTCTCACAGACCTGTAACGTCTTCTGTAAGACGCTTTTCTGTCCCCCACTCGTTACCTGTTTGAATGGCACCTGTTTGAACTCATCATCTGTATAAAAGACACCTGTCCACAGCCTCAAACAGTCAGACTCCAAACTCCGCCATGGCCAAGACCAAAGAGCTCTCGAAGGACACCAGGAAATGTATTGTAGACCTGCACCAGACTGGGAAGAGTGAATCTACAATAGGCAAGCAGCTTGGTGTGAAAAAATCAACTGTGGGAGCAATCATCAGAAAATGGAAGACATACAAGACCACTGATAATCTCCCTCGATCTGGGGCTCCACGCAAGATCTCATCCCGTGGGGTCAAAATGATCATGAGAACGGTGAGCAAAGATCCCAGAACCACACGGGGGGACCTGGTGAATGACCTGCAGAGAGCTGGGACCAAAGTAACAAAGGTCACCATCAGTAACACACTACAACGGCAGGGAATCAAATCCCGCAGTGCCAGACGTGTTCCGCTGCTGAAGCCAGTGCATGTCCAGGCCCGTCTGAAGTTTGCCAGAGAGCACATGGATGATACAGCAGAGGATTGGGAGAATGTCATGTGGTCAGATGAAACCAAAGTAGAACTTTTTGGTATAAACTCAACTCGTCGTGTTTGGAGGAAGAAGAATACTGAGTTGCATCCCAAGAACACCATACCTACTGTGAAGCATGGGGGTGGAAACATCATGCTATGGGGCTGTTTTTCTGCCAAGGGGACAGGACGACTGATCCGTGTTAAGGACAGAATGAATGGGGCCATGTATCGTGAGATTTTGAGCCAAAACCTCCTTCCATCAGTGAGAACTTTGAAGATGAAACGAGGCTGGGTCTTCCAACATGACAATGATCCAAAACACACCGCCCGGGCAACAAAGGAGTGGCTCCGTAAGAAGCATTTGAAAGTCCTGGAGTGGCCTAGCCAGTCTCCAGACCTCAACCCCATAGAAAGTCTGTGGCGGGAGTTGAAAGTCCGTGTTGCTCGGCGACAGCCCCAAAACATCACTGCTCTCGAGAAGATCTGCATGGAGGAATGGGCCAAAATACCAGCTACTGTGTGTGCAAACCTGGTAAAGACCTATAGTAAACGTTTGACCTCTGTTATTGCCAACAAAGGTTATGTTACAAAGTATTGAGTTGTATTTTTGTTATTGACCAAATACTTATTTGCCACCCTGATTTACGAATAAATTCTTTACAAATCCTACAATGTGAATTCATGGATTTTTTTTCACATTCTGTCTCTCACAGTTGAAGTGTACCTCTGGTGCAAATTACTGACCTCTGTCATCATTTTAGGTGGGGGAACTTGCACAATCGGTGGCTGACTAAATTCCTTTTTTGCCCCACTGTATATATAGGTGTGTTTGTGTGTATATATTGTGTTATTCTTAGTTAGTGTAGTGTATGTCTTGTTAATGTTAGTTTATAATGGAGCACTGTAACAAAAAATAATTTCCCCTAGGGATCAATAAAGTATTCTGATTCTGATTCTGATTTTCAGTCAGATTAGGGTTATATGTTTGTTTGGGTCTTGACAACGCTTGAGATGGGTTTTTCTTTTTAGTTTTATGTGGATGGGGGTATTTTATTTAAAGAAACTTGGGGGAGCTGTTTTAAAAATTAACCGTGTACGTGTGGATGAAGACAAAGGCAACTGCGACCCAAGAGGTGAGCTCTTTTTTTTTTTCAGCATCTAGTCATTGATCTAAAGGATACTTTAGGACACATCACTTATCCTATTTAGCCTATTAACTTTACAACACAGCTGAATCTATAATGCTGACAGAAAGAGGGGATAATTGTAAAATGCCAACATGTTCAGTTGTTACATGTTACCAAGCCAAGAAGAAGGAGACAAAGGAGACACTGATAATTGATACAGACACATAGTATAATATAGTAAACACCAGTATGAAATGTAAAATTTGGTTCTAAATTTCTTTGTCTAATGTGTATAATGACACAAAATCACCAGGCAAAATAGGTACACTCGAATAAGAGGATAACTCTTATTTAACTACATTCAAGTACTGCATAAATAATTTTAAATAGGGCCTAAATTGTAGGTATTTTACAGGAAAGGAGAAACAAATTATACTGTAGGTTACTGTGTCTGATGTGGGCGTGTCTGATCATTACTGCGTTTTCTTTGAAAGTAAAATCTCAGCCCACATAAATATATCAACAACAGTGATCACAAAACGGTGTATAACTGAACACAGTAGTGCAATTTTTAACCAGGTCTTCCCATTAACACCTGACCTGTCCAGAGGGTCAGTCAATGAGCTCGTCAATAGCTTCAATGCTAACATGTTAAATGTAATGGACACTATTGCTCCCATTAAGGTGAAGGTTATCTCTGGAAGGAAAAAGTCTCCATGGAGAAACTCCACACTGGTGAAAAATGAAAAAAGAGAGTGTAGGAAAGCTGAGCGCAGATGGAGAATAACAAACCTCCAGGTTCACTATGACATCTATAAAGAGAAACTTCACAATTATAATTTACAACTGAGGAGCGCAAGGAGGTCCTACTTCTCTGACATCATCACTAAAAACAGCCATAATGCTCGGGTCTTATTTTCTACAGTTGACAGGCTAACAAACCCTCCTGTGTCAGTGGCAGCCGAACTTCATTCGACCATGGCCTGCAATGACTTTGCCAAATTCTTCACTGAAAAAATCCAAAAAATCAGACAAACAATTGGTACATCAACAGCAGATCCAGGATATGTACTGTGTCCACCAAAAAACTGTTTAAACACCATGAAACAGTTTCACCCGATTAACAGCAAAGACCTGGAGGACATCTTAGGTAAACTGAACTCCTCCTCCTGCTGTTTAGATGTCCTGCCAACAAGTTTTTTCAAAAAGGTCTCAAAGACTTTAGAGTCAGACCTGTTACAGATCGTCAACTTTTCTTTATTATCAGGTGTGTTTCCAGAATCACTAAAAACTGCTGTAATAAAACCTATACTAAAAAAGGACAATCTTGACAAGACACAAATGAACAACTACAGGCCGATCTCAAATCTCCCATTTTTAAGTAAGATCATTGAAAAAGCAGTTTCTCAACAGCTCAATTACTTCTTAAAACAGAATAACTGCTATGATGCCTTCCAGTCAGGTTTTAGACAGAACCACAGAACTGAAACCGCTCTGACCAAAGTGTTTAATGACATATGTCTGAATACAGACAGTGGAAAAATGTCAGTCTTAGTTTTACTGGATCTCAGTGCAGCATTTGATACAGTTGACCACAACATATTACTCAAACGACTGGAGAACTGGACAGGTCTTTCAGGAAATGCACTAAACTGGTTCAAGACATACTTAGAAAACAGGAAATACTTTGTATCAATAGGTAACTTCACATCTGAGCAGACAAGTATCACATGTGGAGTTCCCCAAGGTTCCATCTTGGGACCCCTTCTGTTTAACATTTACATGCTCCCACTGGCACAGGTTATAAAGAACAACAAAATAAACTATCATAGCTATGCAGATGACACACAAATATATATCACAATGTCACCAGGAGACCAAGGTCCTGTACAGGCTCTTGGTAAATGCATTGAGGAAATTAATGACTGGTTATGCCACAATTTTCTCCAGCTAAACAAAAACAAAACTGAGGTAATAGTCTTTGGCGCTAAAGAAAAACGATTACAGGTCACCAGAGAACTTCAATCTATACATCTAAAAACCACAAACCAGGCGAGAAATTTGGGTGTAGTGATGGATGCAGACCTAAACTTAGAAAAACACATTAAGACAATAACCAAGTCAGCTTACTATCACCTCAAGAATATTTCAAGGATAAAAGATCTGATGTCTCAACAGGACCTGGAAAAACTAGTCCATGCATTCATCTTTAGTAGGCTTGATTACTGTAACAGCATCTTTACAGGTCTACCTAAAAAATCAGTCAGACAACTACAGCTCATTCAGAACTCTGCTGCTCGAGTCCTCACTAAGACCAAAAAAGTGGACCACATCAGTCCAGCTCTGAGGTCTTTACACTGGCTGCCTGTCCGTCAGAGGATAGACTTTAAAGTTCTGATGCTGGCCTATAAAGCTCTGAATGGTTTAGGACCAAAATACATCAGTGACCTCCTGACCCAGTATGAACCTTCCAGATCCCTCAGGTCATCTGGATCAGGTCTTTTATCAGTTCCCAGAGTCAGAACCAGACACGGAGAAGCTACATTCAGCTTTTGTGCTCCTTATATCTGGAACAAACTCCCAGAAAGCCTCAGATCAGCTGAAACACTCAGTTTATTTAAATCCAGGTTGAAGACTCACCTATTCTCAGCTGCATTTGAATAAAGCACCAAATCCACACTTTTAAGCTTAAATTTCAAAACTTACGTTAACTACTGATTTTATCTACTGTTCTGATTTTATCTGTTTTGATTTTATATACTGTTTTGTTTGTTTGTTTGTTTGTTTGTTTGTTAATTAGTTAGTTTGTTTGTTTGCTTGTTTTAATCAATTTTAAATCATGCTTTTTATTTGTTTTTGTTTCTGTCTCTGTAAAGCACTTTGACTGTTCTGATTTTATCTGTTTAGATTTTATATACTGTTTTGTTTGTTTGTTTGTAGAGCTCTGGGTAGCTCCCCAGCTGGGTCTAGACTGGGGGCCCGTTCTTCGTACCTCGCTAAGTAGGTTAGCTGGATTAGATTGTTGACGATTTCGCGTGATCTTGGATCGTTCGGTTCCCCGAAGCTCATCCGGGACTTGCTGTCATAGCAACAGAGCCGTAAGCGTAAACCTGCTCGGGAGCAGGTTTACTTTATGTAAACAGGATTAGATCGCGGCCACGCAGGTATGTCCGCTTCATTTATACGAAAGCAACAGCGATATTCCACCACTGTTTCACCATAAATAAATAACATCAATGTAACTAAAGATAATGCAGCACTTGATCCTTGTATTGATGTCACACAGATACATACAGGTCATTCCCCAAAAAAGGGAAATGTACTATTAACATTCTATTACATGTATGTGATTATTACAGATGTTATCCATATTTCAGAGTAGTAATTGTAAATTACTTCGTGTAATCAAGATGAGAGACCACGGCTATAAAAGCGAAGGTGGATTTGGGAAGTCTGTCGCAGCCATGTCCTGTCCGTATACGCGACCAACCCATTGCGGAAGGTGCAAGATTGATAAGGAGAGTCTTCAGAATCCAGCGTATATTGCGGGATAGACAGGATCCTTTAGCTCAGCGCGACAGTGTGGTCATTGAGAGATATCGATATTCCCGTGAGGGTATTATTTACTTAACCAACTTGTTGACGAGGGGGTGCAGGACCACCACCTGTCTTTTTTTTGCTCTGCCCTTTTCTTGGTTGCTGTTATGAACAAACAAACAGATTATTTCAGGGTCTCTTTCCAAGAGACTAAAAGCAATATAAGTGATAAATATTACCATTCTGTAGAATATTCTCATACTTCACTTTTACTTGTTCCCATGTTCTAGTGGGTCCTGTTGTGGCTCTAATGTGAAAGAGGATATAATGTAACATAATATAATATAATGTAATATAATATTGGATAATATAGTGTAATATAATACATCTACCCTACCGCCTACTGGTGTTGGCCAGAGGGGCCGATGGCACAATATGGCAGCCTGGCTTCTGTCAGTCTGCCCCAGGGCAGCTGTGGCTACAACCGTAGCTGCCTCCACCAGTGTGTGAATGTGAGAGTGACTGAATAGTGGCATTGTAAAGCGCTTTGGGTGACTTGAAAAGCGCTATATCAATCCACTCCATTATTATTGTTATTATTAGATTACTTACGAGTTTAATTTGTCAGCAACTTTCTGCCAGCCCTCTCTCCTTGCTTTTGCAGCCTTTGCAGTGTTCCCTTGCGTTCTGATTAAACTCTGAAACTCCTGAAATCCCTCACTCAAGAGTTCTTGCTCTGCTGCCGAAAAATACCGAGCGCGCTCCTTCGACATTTTCGCCGACCAATCAGAGGGTTGCCGATCACTGTTTCTGCTATCGATACGTATCCCCTTTTATGACACCCAGTGATCGCACATTACTTCAGCCAGCTGTACTAATCGTCAACAGCAGGTGTGTTCGGGGAACCGGATTAGCGAGCTCACGGTTAGCGCGATGGTTTGGTCTTGGATGTGTCATTTGATCTTGGATGTAGTGAGCGACGTACGAAGAACGGGCCCCGGGTCTAGTGAGTATTTTAAATTCAGGGAATTTAAAATAGAAAGTAGCTCGTCCGCAGAAGGACTGGTAGCTCCCCTTTTGTGGGTTTAGAGCTCTGGGTAGCTCCCCAGCTGGGTCTAGACTGGGTCTAGAGAGTATTTTAAATCCAGGGAATTTAAAATAGAAAGTAGCTCGTCCGCAGAGGGACTGGTAGCTCCCCTTACGATAAGGGTTCGGATCGCGCGAACAGGTGTGAACAACACAACCTGTGCCAGAAACACGACGCTGATGAGCCTCAACTGTCGCTCCAACAACAGTATGCGACACAGGAGCATGCAAAACAGTTTTGAGGCAGCCACCTAAGAACTTCTGGTGGCAGTTTGTTTGTTAATTAGTTAGTTTGTTTGCTTGCTTGTTTTAATCAATTTTAAATCATGCCTTTTATCTGTTTTTGTTTCTAATGTCTCTGTAAAGCACTTTGAATCACCTTGTTGTTGAATTGTGCTATACAAATAAATTTGCCTTGCCTTGCCTGTAATTAATTTTTCAATACAGTGGTCCCTCACTATAACACGTTTCACCTTTCGCTGCCTTGCTGTTTCGCATGAAATTTTGCATGCTTTGTTTTTTTACTGAGCCCCGCAGGGGACATGGGAGAAAAGAAATGAAGATGAACTTTTGCGAGATCTCGCAAAACTTCAAACTGGTGGGTAACAGACATCTCCAAAAACGTTGGAGCACCTTTGCAAATATGTGATGTCTTAATAAAACAAGCAGATATTTGAAGTGTACACAGCTACATTCTCGCCTGAAAAGGCTGGCCCACAAAGGACACATTTGGAGCAGCCTTTGAATTGGGCCAGCCTTCGTCACCTGGGTCGTCAGCTTCAAGCTGGCAGCCTCTGAAGGATGCAGCCTATTTTGCGAGATCTCGCAAAACGTTTGCGAGATCCCGAGTTACTTTTGCGAAATCTCGCAAAAGTTCATCTTCATTTTTGTTCTCCCATGTCCCTTGCAGGGCTCCGTAGTTTTTTCTTTTTCTTCTTCTTTTTTTTTTCAGCACATTGTGTTCTGCATCCTGATTGGCTGTAGACCAGATAAGAGAGAGATAAGATAAGATAAGACTTTATTAATCACTCGGGTGGGTTCCTCTGGGAAATTCGGTTTCCAAAAGCACAGAACCGACAGAAGTTACAGAGCGTGAGCAGAATATTATATATACACATACACACACACACATATATAAATACAGAGACATATATAAATAAAATATATGAAGGGGATAAATAGAATAAATAGGAATACAAATAAAAATACAAGTGAATTGCACATTTAAAGTATGGAGTCTATTGCACCGTTGACTATTAACAAGAGTATTGCACTAAAAGTATTGCACAGTGAAGTGAAGAGGCACTACAGCTTAGTTCTTCCCCCCTCCTTTGTCCTCCTGTTTCCCCTCCCTCTCCCCTCCAGAGAGGAGTTAAACAGTCTGATGGCGTGTGGGACAAAGGAGTTTTTAAGTCTGTTAGTTCTTGTCTTTGGGAGAAGCAACCTGTCACTGAACAGACTCCTCTGGTTGTTTATGGCCGTGTGCAGAGGATGCCCAGCATTGTCCATAATGTCCAGCAGTTTTTTTAGTGTCCTTTTCTCTGCCACTGTCACCAGAGTGTCCAGCTTCATGCCGACCACAGAGCTAGCCTTCCTGATCAGTTTCTCCAGCCTTGATGAGTCCTTCTTTGCTGTGCTGCTCCCCCAGCACACCACAGCATAGAAAAGTACTCCAGCAACCACCGACTGGTAAAACATCCTCAGGAGCTTCCTGCAGATGTTAAAAGACCTCAGCCTCCTGAGGAAGTACAGTCGGCTTTGGGCTTTTTTATACAGGTGCTCTGTGTTGCATGACCAGTCCAGTTTGTTGTCCACCCACAGCCCGAGGTACTTGTACTTGTTGACCACCTCCACCTCCTCCCCCTCTATCTGAACCGGCAGGGAACCTTCTCTGGACCTCCCGAAGTCCACAACCAGTTCCTTAGTCTTTGAGGTGTTGAGTTGCAGGTGGTTTGTGTGACTCCATGCGACAAAGACTTCTGTACTCCTCTTCCTGATCATCCCAGATACGCCCCATGATGGCTGTGTCATCTGCAAACTTCTGAATGTGGCATAATTCAGAGTTGTAGCAGAAGTCAGAGGTGTACAGGGTGACCATTGTCAATCAATCTCGTGCCGTGTCTCCTGTACATTACAGAATGTGTCCAGCTTGTCAAGTTTAAATAAATCTTTGATCGCTACCAGTGTGGCTTTGAAGTGCTGTACTGTGTGTTTGTAAGTTTTCTCGCCAACAAACACAACAATGGCGATGAAACATTTTGCACCGTCAAAGTTACCTGCGGGTGTCTTTGGTTTCATTCTATAATACTGGACTTATTTTTCTACAAAGGTTTGAACTTTGAGAGTGTTTAAACAAGAGAGAAAAGTGTGTAAATGTTCATGCCTGTCTGAGAAAAGTGTATAAAGTGTGTAGTGACGGGTTTTTACAGCCTTAAAACATCTATAATAATTGTATAAAAATAAAGTTGGCTACTTCACAGATTTCACCTATTGCGGGTTAATTTTAGAACATAACTACAAGATAAGTTTGCTTTACTTTATGGGGTGCAGCCCATATTATTGAGTCATTTAACCTGGACTGAATTCATGGTATTTTACCAGACAGGAGACACTCCTTTCCTGTACAGCTCTTTTGGTAGTTCTGTTTAAACAGTGATTGCGAAAGAAAAAACAAAATCCATCCATCAATTCGCTTCCGCTTATCCTTTTCAGGGTCGTGGGGGGCGCTGGAGCCTATCCCAGCTGTCATAGGGCGCAAGGCGGGGTACACCCTGGACAGGTTGCCAGTCTGTCGCAGGGCCAACACACAGGGACAGACAACCATTCACACTCACATTCACTCGCACATTCACACCTAGTGGTAATTTCAAATCAAATCAAATCAAATCAAATCACTTTTATTGTCACATCACATGTGCAGGCACACTGGCACAGCACATGCGAGTGAAATTCTTGTGTGCGAGCCCCACAAGCAACGGAGATGTGCAAACACAACAACACAAACGAGCAAAATACAAGAATGGCCAACCTGAAACTAATAAATATATGTACAATATATAATAGTGTATGCATTTCTGGATGTGTATACTAAATATTTTCCTACGTGTGTGTGTGTGTGTGTGTGTGTGTGTGTGTATACACATTTTTACAAATTAAATAGTAAAAAAAAAAAAAAAAAAAAAAAAATAATAATAATAATAATAATAATAATAAAATATATAAAATATACAGAGTTGAATATGTGCAGAACAAGTGGCATTTATATACAGTGTGGAGTGCATAATGTTGAAGTTCCAGTAGTGAAGCTGAGGTGTCTATGACGTGTTCAGCAGTCTGATGGCCTGATGGAAGAAGCTGTCTCTCAGTCTGCTGGTACGGGACCGGATGCTGCAGAACCTCCTTCCTGATGGAAGCAGTCTGAACAGTTTATGGCTGGGGTGACTGGAGTCCTTGATGATCCTCCCCGCTTTCCTCAGGCAGCGCTTCCTGTAGATGTCTTGGAGGGAGGGAAGCTCACCTCCAATTATCCGTTCAGAGCACCGCACTACTCGCTGGAGAGCTTTGCAGTTGTAGGCGGTGCTGTTGCCATACCAGGTGGTGATGCATCCAGTGAGGATGCTCTCAATGGCACAGCGATAGAAGGTCCTGAGGATGCGGGGGCTCATGCCGAATCTTTTCAGTCTCCTGAGAAAGAAGAGGCGCTGCTGCGCCTTCTTCACTGTTTTGTTTGTGTGTACTGACCACGTAAGATCCTCAGCCAGATGTACTCCAAGGAACCGGAAGCTGCTCACTCTCTCCACAGCAGCGCCGTTGATGGTGATGGGGGTGTGTACTTCTCTGCACCTCCGGAAGTCCACTATCAACTCCTTTGTCTTTGCGACGTTGAGGGTGAGATGGTTGTCTTGACACCAGTGGGTCAGGGCGCTGACCTCCTCCCTGTAAGCCGTCTCATCACCGTTGGTGATAAGACCCACCACTGTAGTGTCGTCCGCAAACTTCACAATGATGTTGGAGCTGTTAGTGGCTGTGCAGTCGTAGGTGTAGAGTGAGTACAGGAGAGGGCTCAGTACACACCCCTGTGGAGCACCAGTGTTCAGTGTGATGGGGGATGAGGTGATGCTGCCCAGTCTGACCACCTGGCGTCTGTCAGACAGGAAGCTAAGGATCCAGCTGCAGAGGGAGCTGCTCAGTCCTAGATCCTGCAGTTTCCTGTCCAGCTTCGAGGGAACGATGGTATTGAATGCTGAGCTGTAATCTACAAACAGCATCCTCACATACGTGTCTCTCTTCTCCAGGTGTGACAGGGCAGTGTGTAGTGTCAGGGCTATGGCATCATCAGTGGACCTGTTGTGGTGGTATGCAAACTGTAGAGGGTCCAGTGAGTCGGGTAGTGCAGAGCAGATGAAGTCCCTGACCAGCTTCTCGAAGCATTTGCTTACGATGGGGGTCAGGGCTACAGGTCGCCAGTCGTTCAATGAGGAGATGGTGGAGGATTTGGGTACAGGGACGATGGTGGCCATTTTGAAGCAGGCTGGGACTACAGACAGAGAGAGGGAAAGGTTGAAGATGTGCGTGAACACTCCAGCCAGCTGAGCCGCGCATGACCTGAGGACGCGGCCGGGAATCCCGTCCGGACCAGTAGCTTTGCGTGCGTTCACCTTCCTGAAGCACTTCCGCACATCCTCCTCAGACACAGTGTGCGCACTGACGTCATCCGCAGTGCGCACACTGTCCGGTCTCATGGTGTTCGCTGTGTCGAATCTAGCGTAGAATACGTTTAGATCCTCACACAGAGAGGCCGTGGTCTGCGGTGTGCTGGTTTTCCCTCTAAAGTCTGTTATCGTGTTTAGTCCCTGCCACATACTCTGAATTTGGATTATCCAATTACCCTATCCCCACAAGCTGCATGTCTTTGGACGGTGGGAGGAAGCCGGAACCCAGAAAGAACCCACGCAAACACGGGGAGAACATGCAAACTCCACACAGAAAGACCCCGGCCTGATGTTGGAATTGAACTCAGGACCTTCTTGCTGTGCGGCAAAGGTGTTAACCACCATGCCACCGTGCTGCCCAAGAAAAAAAAAATCTTAGAATTTCTTAAACATTTCTTGCATTTTTCAACTGTCTTTTTTTCATCAACAACATGAAGTGCAGGTCTTCAGGGCCAGCTTATGTGATAGGAATTCTGTGGCAAGTGCAGGGTATCAAGCAAGTCCAGGTGATCAATCACTGCTCAATCTCATCATAACAACTTTATTCTCTTAAACATTAGATCTTTAAACCATAGTCTAAGTGGATATATCACCTGAAACTTAGATTTGCTCTAAATCTGACCAGGCCTGCTTCAATTCACAACTGAAAAGTGTCTGTAGTATATTTTTGCCTGTACAGTATAGTTATTTATTTATTATTTTATTTTGTAACAATGGAAAAAAGTATTTACTCCTTTTCTGTTAGCTGACACCCATCCTAGAGTAAATAAGTGCAACAGACAGAAGTGGTACCAGCAAGTACAGACAGATTTACACTTTAAAAGATTGAGAGAAACTGTATTGTGATCTAAGGAGCTTGGAAGGAAAAGCGTCTGGACTTCTTTAACCTCCTAGAACCTGGCGTCCACATATGTGAACGTCACATTTTGGGTTGCCTAGACTAAAATATGTAAATCATGTAAATTGATAGAGTGAGTGCACAAAGGGCACCAAATTTTTGCAGAGTTGCCACAGACCTCCAAACTTCATGCGGTCTGCAGATCATGTGGATTTAGTCGTGAACCGTTTACCAAGCAGCGCGACCTGATTTCTGCTTGTCTAGTCTGCCATCTGGTGGAAAAAGGCGGTAAGTGCACGTATGACCGCCTGGGTCCACTTTTTTTCTTCTTTGTTTCTGTCTCAAATAAGCAGCTGCTACAAAGAAACCCCCAAACTGCCCCGCTGCTGTGTTTTATCCATGCCGGCTCCCTTACAGTCCGCCGGGCTTTGAGAAACACGCGCTTTAGGTACGTCCGTTACTTGGCTAGCCGAAGCTGTTAGCTTCCTCAGCAGCTACAACAGACTGCGACGTTTACGGTAGAGGGTGTTTAGAGCCTCGGACGCTGACTTCAGCATTTAGATTAAAAAAAAAGAAGACTATGACGAAGCGGCGACCGGCGACCGCGTTAAACAGCTAACTAGCTTGAGCCCGCTGGTGAAGTGCGGTTATAAAACAAAGGGATTAGCAATGCTGGCCTCGGAGCTGTAGCAACACCTAATAACGGTCGCAGCTAACAGTTTTTACAGTAAACAAATGCTATGATGAAAAGCATTGCATAGAAGTACTAGTATTGTGTTAATCACAGGATAAGTCGCTCTACTTTCCACTCTCCTAATGTGAGCATTGGTGGTATAGAGGTTAGCATAGCTGCCTTCCAAGCAATTGAGCCGGGTTCAATTCCCAGCCAACGCAAAGTCATTTTTTCACTAAAGTGGCAACTTTAGATTCTACTGTTAACAATTGCATATTTAAAAACGTGCTCACCCCAACGGTTTTCATTTGGTGTCTGAAAACTAGCGTCTGAAAACTTTTTGTGGTATGAAAACTAAAGTCATTTAAACACACTGTTAGAATTTAAAGCTACCCGGATTTTCAGGCACTAATGCAGGCACAATCAGCTGTCTATGTCCTGTTAATGGGGACTTTGGCACGACTGTCCTATCCTCTCTTGCTTGCCGTGATCAAAGTCAGTGAGTGTTCATAGCAACGGGAACATAAATTTTATTCTACAAACTTAAACATGAAGAGGAACTCAACCCAACCCAACCACCTGCTGTCCAGGCGACTGCTGACGAAGACCAACCGCCTGCCGGGCTGGGCGGAGCGGGTCTTCCCCATGCACATGGCTCGGGCGGTCTACGCAGTGGCGTGTCTAGAAAATTTTTGTTGGGGGGGCCAGGTAGGGGCACAGATTTGGAGAAGGGTGGCAGATTTAATTGGCAGATAATGTTTAAAAAAAAAATTCTACCAACCCTTAACCATAATTCAATAATCCTATAAACCTAATAACCAAATGCACTTTTAACTCTTATTAGAATGAGATTTTAACCACTACGGTGCAAAGTTTTTAGATACTGTGTTGATAAAGTACAAGAGATACAATCAGTGCTTTGTCAGTGTTTACTCAGCATTCAAGGACATCAATATTTGCATAGTATTTTTACTGACATATAGTGCACATATGTTTTGGGCAAAAACATTTTTGAAAATTAAAATACGAACATTTGTAACAAACAATTGACAAATTAGCCAATGCCAATGCAAAACTTTATCTGCCTGTTAAAAAAAGAAGATAATCTTCTCACAAACTGGTGTTTGATTTTGAAACAGGAAAAAAGTGGGGAAACAAATGAAAAGACTAACATTTGAATAAAACCTGAAAGCAAGTAAATACTTTCTATGCTGCCTTATGGTAAACTTTGGTAATATTGATAAAGAACAACACTGGCTGATGATAAAATACAGTCAGCTGGCATGGTGACACTGCCAGTATTAACCTGCAGGGCTGGACTGGGACAAAAAAATTGGGCATTTTTACTACAGACCGACCCACCAGGTAGTAAAGCCATAAAGACTTTGAATGAAAACAAATGCTGTTGTGACAGTGATGTACAGTCTTGTTGGTATATGTATGATTTCTATACATTTTACGTCAGATAAAAACTTTTGTTGTAAGATTTAGATAATTATTTAATAAAAACTAGGTATTTTAAATGAGAATAAGAAAGAAAAGTATTTCTTTGTGCCCACCTTTCCCTGTTAATGCCCTACCTGGCCCCCTGGCAAAACTTTGCTAGACCCGCCCCTGCACAGTTACCAGCTGTCAGCTACATAAAAAAGGATCCTGGTGTTATTTGTCTCTCAGAAACAGTTCATAACTTCAACTCATTCATGTCACCTAAAAGGTAAACCTGTTTCTCCATCACCTGTTCAGCTCTGATGATTCAGTAAGGACATCTCCTGGTTTCATCTTCATGTTTCCCTCTCACCACATATCTAAACAGACATCATGACCAGCAGCTTTACAGCTGTGGCTCCAGCAAACATCAGCTGATACTAGAAATTAATATTAAATACATTCTAACAACAGCTGATCAAGCTTAAACGTGCTGCTGTTGTTTAGCGCAATATCTGCTGGTTTCCTCTTTCTGGCGCAAAGTGGGCGATAAACAAACAAGAGAGACGATCAGCTGATCATTGATCAGTTTCATGATTGAAGTAGCAACAGGAGAGGGAGGGGGAGAGAATGAGAGAAGAGGCAGCTGTGCAGCATAAAGACAGAATAAATCCAGCTTTGTGTCTTTTTTCCATTCTAGCTAAAGTCCGGGACAAACTGCGTCTCTTCTCAGCTCAATACGAAACGCGTAATATTTTCTCTGAATGAGGGACCATCCCATTTTTTTAAGGAGCCCTTGGCAACTCTACTAACCTTATGAATAAAATAAAGTTCACTATCAGTAACATCATAGCACCCACCCAGCTGTATAAAAACTCCGTCAAACTGGCTAGAACGCAGTATGAGTTATTGCAACTGACAGTAAAAAGTCAGCAACATGAAAATAAACTCCACCTAAACTTGGTTTATATCTGACCCAGATAGACTGCAGGTCATAACTTCTTACCTGAAGTTCAGTTCACCTGACACTCGGACTGGCGGCTGCTTCGGGTCTCTCCTCCTGCCTCCCCTTCCCTCATCCACCTGCTGCCTCTGTGGAAGCCCCGTCATAGCCACCACCAAACAACGGAGTTATTTCTACACATCGACCTGCATCTGGCCAATCCACCACCCCTCATTGTTCATGCCATTACAAAAAAAAATAAAAAATAAGTCACTGGGGATATGCCCGGTATGCCCGATGGCCAGTCCAGCTATGTTAACCTGCAACCAAATCTGCAGCTCCATACAGCAATGTTACGACTTAGATTATCTTATAACTCATAACTCTTATGTTAGCTGCCCTCAGTAGCATACTGTCTGAAATATTCCACAGCTGCAATAATTCTTTAAGTGTTATTTTTTTCCTTGGTATTCTAATTTCACCGAAGTTTACTAAACTCAACAAACTTGATATTACTTACCGGGACATTTATTCTGTCCTCATTTTCTTTCACCGAAAAATTGTTTCCTGCAGTGCCGTCTTTCGTGCTTGGCTCTCCTACCTTTGCTAACGTGATGCGCATAGCGCAGAAGCGATGCTGCATTCACTTACACTCGGATATCTGAGCGTCACCGTGAAAACATAATCGGACATTTGATATTTGATTGAATTTTATTGTTTTGCCTTTGGGGTGGCACCAGGGGTGGCCAGTCTGGTTTGGGGGGTGGCCTGTGCCCCCCCAGGCCACCCCGCTGGACACGCCATTGGGTCTACGTCCTGGAAGATTCTATCGTGGACCCTCAGGCCCACACGCTCATCACCAAGACAGAGCCAATGCAGAGGGGGGGGGGGGGGGGGGGCGCGGTATGAAAAGGGGGGGGGGGGGGAGAGAAAAAACAAAACTCTTGGACACTGCTAGCACAGGGCGCCCACAGAAATGCAAAGCAGGAGATGAAGCATCGCTGAATATGTTTCCAAACCAACTTCATTCTAAGCCAAAGACTAGAAAATCTGGTGAAGCATATTTGCCCTTTGGTTTCACCTGCACAAGTGCCAAGGTAGGTCTCCCGTGCAGGATTGGTTTTCCAATTAAGGACGGGAGCAGCACTGTGCTCTCCCAATCACGGACAAACAGTATCCCACAGTTGTTTATGTTTTTAAACCCATTTTGCACAGAGAGGCATTTTTTGAAAAATGCATTGATAGCAATGTTGAATATTATTACACATACAGTAAAATAATCACACCGTGACGCCTCTGCCTTTCTAAATGGAGGGACAGTAACTGCGTTTGTATATGTTAGTGTGTAAAACCTGTAGACAGTAAGATTAACAGTATTTTGTCTCTATCTGCCATTCTGCAATTCATCTCATGTAAACAATAACGTGCGCACAGCGTGACGTGAAAAAAGGCACATACCTTTGACGTTGCGTGACGAACTCTGTATTCCTCATTGTTAAGGAATTTTTATTGTTTTATTTGATTATGCTTCAAATGTTATGTTATACATATTTCACCAGACACAGCTTTCTGTTGAAACAGGAAGCTGACCCTGTGACGCTGACAAGAGATCAGTACAGAAATACATATCCGCAGAAGTTGACTTGCATTATATTATTCTTAGAAATTGACCTGCAACACACATACTCTGTGACACACACACACACAGCTTGCATGCAGACAGACATCAGGACCTGCGTAACAGGAAATGTGATTATATTTGCATATTGACGATGTAACCTATAAAAATAAATGAATACTTCAGTTCGGTGTGATTTGCTCTGAGCTTTTCACCCGTGCAGCACGTTAACCTACACAAGTGTCTCATTGTTGTTTATTCACCTGACTGTTTGTTAACTGTAAATCTCTGACATTTAATTGGTCCTTCGAAGTCGTTAATGGACTGGTATTAATAATAATATTATGCTCCATTTCACAGTGGTATCCTTCCTCAAGTCCCGACGCCGTGACAAACCTGCGTCGAAGTCTCTGCAGAGCGCCCTCCAGGTAGGGTTGAAAGTCCAGGGACGCTAAAATTCGGGTCCTGGCCGACGTTATACAGGCCCACGGCTGTGGGACTTGAAGGGGGACGCCCGACAGACCGGCAACAGCGAAGCCAGGTGATTATTCCACATTTGACACACCTTGCGTAAAATTATCGGTGTTTAGGGTGACACTGTTCCAAGAAAACTCGTCCTACGGGGACTGGCAGTTTTAAGACTCGCTTGTAAGTCGAAACTGGCAGTGTAATAGACACTCGTTTCGCAGTTAAAAAAAGGCTGGAAGTCTAAATTTACTGGAAAGTAAATAAGTGTACGGAAAGTGTCAACTAACATAGGATAGAAATTGCGCGCATAAACTGTTTTTACTGTTTTGTTGGTGGAGTAAGTTGATTTAACAGCACATTAAGGTGGCTGAACTACTCCACTGAATTGTTTACCGTTGATAGCTCACGTACTGGCTGAATGGGAAATTAAAGTTGTGCGTCATCACGTAAAATCGACAACCGCTTTCAAGAATAGCTGAAAGTAGAAGCCTGTTGTTGATAACTTATCTCATTCTTCGTGCCAGTGACAGCTTCACGGGTCTGTCTGTATATTTAACTCAATAAAATACCTTGTAAACAAATCTTCTACAAAACGAAACCAAATGGTTTGCAGTCCCTCTGCAGTAACTATTTTAAGAGGAACCTTACAAACAGAACTAAATAATGAAATATAGTTGGCATGACGATCATTCCCAGATTGTATAAAATAAATAAAAGGAAATCATTCACATGAAAACCTTTTCTATAAAAAGAGAGATGCATAAGGTAGATTAAGGCTGTCTCATTGTTCAGCCAAGGAAAGTGTGTGTAAAGGTAAATGTCTCCAGCCTGGATGACGGGTGGGACTGCAGCCCACCCAGAGCCCTTGATGGATACAAAATAAAATATAAAAATAATAATAATAATAAATTACTTGGTTCAACATGCAACAGAGAGAATGAATGTGACTGAAGGTTGGATCTGAGATGAGGCAAACAGAAGACCAGTCTAAAAAGTAGGCGGAGAAAAAGCAAATTTGTACGGATTGGATGAATTCTAAATTATCTGTTTGCTGAGTAAGATGATCCTAAACTATTAAATTGGCTCAGTAGTAGTATAGTGATTTACACTGATAAAATGTTGTAATATACTGTTGTCATTATATAGAAAGAAAAAGATGATAATATTAATAAAAATATAATATTAATGACAAGAAGTATCCTAGTCAGTATGATGTGAGATGGATAATTGTTATGAAGTAGTCTGCATCAAGCTTAAGGATTGCTCAAACTCAGTATAATGACATATGAGATGAAGAAAATAAAGGCAATATCTAAACCAATTAGGTGCATAGAGGCACTTAACCTGCTTGAAAATCTGTCATTTATCCTAGATAAATATTACTGAGATGTAGAGCACATTTATAATGACAACTAATAAGCCCAACCCTGTAGATAATAGCTAAAGCTACAAGATTGAAAAGCTGATTTAAATATGTGGACACTACTAAGCTAATGAGCAAGTTAAACATTTTTATTTATTTGTTTTAAAGCAGAAGTTGCATAGAGGACAGCACAGGGAGCTGTCTATCAATGAATAGAAAACACACATACACAAATTGTTACATGTGAAATTATTTTTGGAAAGAATCAGAAGTGAGATGATTTTGAATTAAGACATCAGTGTAAAGATGCATGAATTAAACCTGATAATAACATACAGAGGCAATGAAGGAAGCAGCTTACACTCACTGAACATTAACATGCATACGACAAGTAATGAAGACCTGCTTACACTTATACACATAACATGAGTTGGTATTTCTGACCAGAGAGAGGGAAACGGGTAGTTTAAGTACTCAGGATAATAATGAAAATGTCTTAGTTGTGTTTCTTCAGGAGCAAAACAGACCTGGACCAATTCTCCAGGTGCAGCGGTCGGAAGAAACCCATAGGTTAGCAAATTTGGGAAAGAAAACTGACTGCTTAAGGGGTCTGAAACACTGCAAAAGCAACATATGCGAATTCACGTACATGATTTACAAATGCCCAGTTTTAGAGCTGTAAACTGTGAGCAATTCAAAGTTTAAATATATATATAGAGAGATAAAAATAAGAAAACTTTAACTTCAAAGTTGGAATATGTAAGATGTGTGAAATGTGTGAATTCTTTGAAAAACTAGACGGTATCTAGGAATGCCTCAAGTGAAAACGTAATGAACAAAAAAAAAAAAAGACGAAGAGGCAAAGAGCAATGGAAACACGGACGTGTATAACATAGAACAATTACTTCTGGGCTCTGAACACAAACCCTCTGTTGTCAGATCTAGCAGATCCAGTTGTAGTAAAAACTACCACAACTTACAGGCCAGTTAATCCACAATATCCCTTAAGCACAAAAGCAGAAAAAGGGATCAGACCAGTAATTGCAGATATGGAAAAAGCAGGCATTTTAGTAAAAACAACTGAAACAACCTGTAACACTCCAATTTTCCCAGTGAAAAAAGTAGACACGGGGAAATATCGACTAGTACATGACTTTAGAGCGATAAATGACATAACAGAACAAACCCCACCTGTGGTGGCAAATCCACACACAATTTTAAATCAAGTAACACCAAAGGAACAGTGGTTTTCTGTAATAGACCTATCCGATGCTTTCTTTTCCATACCCCTACACTTTGACTCACAAAAGCTATTTGGATTCGCTGTTGCCAACCAGAAGTATACCTATACAAGGTTGCCTCAGGGATTCCAGAATAGCCCCACTCTTTATGCAGAAGCTCTAAGAAAACCCATGTCATTTTGCACGCTTCCTGCCCCAGGTAAATTCCTGCTATACGTTGATGATATTTTGATTACAGGCTACACACAGACTAATTGCGTAGCAAACACACTGACAGTTTTGCAACATCTAGCGGAGCAAGGCCATAAAGTCTCACAGCATAAATTGCACTTGTGGAGCCAAGAAGTAACGTACCTTGGCCACAGACTGACAGGACAAGGCAGACAGCTGTTAGACAGCAGAAAAGTAGCTGTACAAAACCCCCCCTAAGCCTGTCACCAAACAACAAATGATGAGTTATTTAGGTCTCTGCAACTTTTGCAGATGTTGGATACCTGAATATGCACTGCCCAACCTTTGCAAAACTTGATCTATGGCAAACACTTAGCTCTGAAAGATGAAATAGAATGGACACCAGAGGCAGACAAAGCATTTATTGACTTAAAACTTGCCCTGCAAACAAGCAGTTTTAGCTTTGCCTGACTGTGACAAGCACTCTCCTTCCTGTGGAAGTAGATGGTGCCGAACACAGCTGTATGCTGAAGCTAACTGAAAAAATGAAACCCCGACCAGACATTTTTAGTACACTGCAGCCTACTGTTTTAGAAGCGAAACCTTTAGCTTCCTCTTTTTCAGCACAGAGTGCAGAACTAGCGGCTATCATACGTGCATGCTGCGCAAAGGTCAAGATATAAATATTCACACTGACAGTCAATATGCGTTGCACACCAAAAAAGATAATTCAGAAATTACTAAAGGCAATAACTTCGCAGACCAAGCCGCAAAGAAGGCCGCACAGCAACCAATATGAACTTTAATGTCTGAAACTTCACAGCTAATACCACTTGATGTACTTAGAGATGAATAGGAAGCCGCTCCTATAGCGGAGCAAAAGAAATGGTTAAAGTGTGGAGCACGGCTACAAAATTGCTACACAAGACAGCAGCATTAGTGACAAATAGCTTAAAGCATTTGTCAAGGGGTGGAATGATGAGTATCCTCCCCAAACACTTCTATACTCAAAATTTTGAAGCTTCAGCACAAGAGTTTATCAGAACATGCATGATTTGCCAGAAACATAATGCACAGGGAAACCTCAAGCCTAAAAGAGGCTTTTCCCCAACACCACCGCACCCATTTCACACAATCCACATGGATTTTATTGAACTGAACGAATGTCAAGCATCAAAATACGCTCTAGTAATTGTGGATGTGTTCTCCAAATGGCCAGAAATTTATCCAGTGAAAAGAGCAGATGCAATCTCAGTAGCAAAATGTTTATGCAACCATTTCATTCCTACATACGGCATTCCTTCTCTGATAAGATCAGACAATGGAACACATTTTGTTAATGATGTAATTAGTAAAGTCTCTGAAGCTCTGGGTTTCAGCATCAAACATCACTGCGCATATCATCCACAAAGCGCAGGATTAGTGGAAAGAACTAACGGCACAATAAAACAGAGATTGAGAAAATGTATGGAGGAAACAGGAAGACAATGGCCTGAGTGTTTGGGCCTGGTGAAGATGTGGATGCAACTAACCCAGGGTTCGCAAAAAGCTCACACCCTTTGAAATCGTTCACGGGAGGCTATTTCCGCTGCCTCTCACTAGTGAGCCTATTAATAAGTCTATAAGAGAAACCACCCTAGCAGAGTGGATGACTAAGTTATTTGAGAATAAAGAGATTGTGCTAACAATAAACTGCCGAGCGATATCTCTCCAGTTTCTTGCAGGTTGCAACCAGTTGATTGGATCCACCAAAGCCACTGCAAAAAAGTGAGTGACAACACAAGCATAGACGCCGGTTCCCCCGACTCCTAGGTGTTCTCCTGGTGGAGGAAAGGGCTGTTTGGGTATATCCCGCCCTTTTCTCTTCTCGCCAGTGGTCTACTCAATTGGAGCCCGGGTGTGCCTGGTCATCATGAAGAACCTTGTCCTCATAGTGGCTGGCATTGCGCTCCTAGTGAGCCTACTGATACTCACCTGGAGAGACAAGGACCCACAGCACCACCTGCAGAAGAAATGGTCATATGACAACTTACACCTGAAGGATATGGATAAAGACCACAACCACCCCTGACTGAACAATGCCTGGTACCGGTACGTCTACAACCGAGTACATACAGAAGACAACCACACTGGCTGCTACGTCTGTTCACACCTCCCAACAACAGCAATGCAAGCCACCCTGTATGGAAAATCACCCAGCCTTTCCGAAGCCCTATGTATATTCTACAAAGCCAACAGCGGAACATGTTCCCCCGAAGACATCTTCGCCTTCAAGTTGGAGTTAAAAAGACAAGTCACAAAAACTGACCTGCGACGGTGTAATGGAACACTGATCAACTATAAACCTAATGAGGTAGTATTTTGTGCACCAGAGGTCTCAGACTGGAACTACAGCTGTGATGACCGATACTGGGTAAACCTGAATGCGACCAATGACAAGGGAAAATCTTTCAACGTCAGGAGGGAACCAGGAATACAACATCCAATGTGTTTCACCTTCGCATACGGAAACAGAAAGCTGGGGATGAACCAAAACTGCTCCCAGACTTTCCGGATGCCGCAGGAAAGACAAGGACCAACCAAGACGCAAGAGGAGCACTGATGATGTGCAACCTCATGATCCAATCTGGGGCAGTGATGTGCCAGCGGAGTTCAAGTTGTGGACCACCGGACAGAAAGTCCTGCACTCACTTTTCCCATGGATCGGGAATGGAAAAACCATGCTAAGAATCGAGACTCTTGACTACCGATTTGGACTTTTCCTGAACAGCTCAATATGGATAAACAAGGCTCAGAATGAGGAAATCGACGCGATCAGAATAGTGGTCATGCAACACAGAGTCGCCCTGGACATGATTCTCGCTGAGAGAGGGGGCCTCTGTGTCTTATTCCAGAGCGTTCTCACTCCCGAGGCGTAACATGTCGACGTTTTGTCACGTCCCGCGGCGTTCCTGAGGAACGCGAAAGGAGACCTTCGGCGTTCTTATGGTACGCGGCGGGTTATGGCTGGAATCCAGTGCAATGACGCTCCCGCGGGAGTAGACGTTCCAGCCCTGTATTCCAGCCCTAAACCTAACCTTATCCCTAGCCCTGACCATAACCTTATTCCTGACCTTAACCAGGACTTTAATGATGTTAAATAGCGTGTTTCTAAGCGATTTGAAGAATAAGAGCGAACATGTGTAGGTTCAGTCCAGACGGTTCTCATATTTCCTCTTTTTCCGAGGTCGTCATTTAGGAACGTGGTGGGTAGCCGAAAACGTAATATGGTGACGATTTGTCACCTAGCGTAAAATGTTACGCTTTGGGAGTGAGAACGGGTTGCTTATTCAACACCACTTGCTGCACCTATATTCCAGATAACGTGCATTCTTTGACCATGACCACCGCCCTGGAGAAGTTACGACAACTTAGTAATGCACAGCAACAAGACTATGTCATGAACACAGAGAACTGGCTGACCTGGCTGCTGAGCGGCAGCTGGAGGACCCTCATGATCAAAGGACTTGTCTTGATAGGAGTTCTTCTTTTATTGCTTTGCATGTTCTCTACATGCATTCTACCCTGTATCAGATCGATGATTGACAAAATGGTACAGGCCACAGTAATCACCTATGTTGGACTGCCACAAGAAGATGAACCGGACGAAGAAGATTTAGTATAGGAATACACACACTCACACATACTGAATGATGCTACAATTGAAAGTGTTGAAAGCAAGTGATTGTTGGCTGATAATAAAGTATGATTAAGTGGTGAAATATTTTAACAACAGGAGGGAATGTTAAGGAATTTTTATTGTTTTATTTGATTATGCTTCAAATGTTATGTTATACATATTTCACCAGACACAGCTTTCTGTTGAAACAGGAAGCTGACCCTGTGACGCTGACAAGAGATCAGTACAGAAATACATATCCGCAGAAGTTGACTTGCATTATATTATTCTTAGAAATTGACCTGCAACACACATACTCTGTGACACACACACACACAGCTTGCATGCAGACAGACATCAGGACCTGCGTAACAGGAAATGTGATTATATTTGCATATTGACGATGTAACCTATAAAAATAAACAAATACTTCAGTTCGGTGTGATTTGCTCTGAGTTTTTCACCCGTGCAGCACGTTAACCTACACAAGTGTCTCATTGTTGTTTATTCACCTGACTGTTTGTTAACTGTAAATCTCTGACACTCATCCACACGTAAACGGAAAAAAAGGAGTTTTAAAAAAATCTCAGTTTTCGGTGATTCGAAATGCTGTTTATGTGTGAACGAAACAGCTGCGTTTTCAAAAATACCCATGTAGTTGTGGACGTAGCGTAATAGTTTACTTTCTTACTGCCTGTAATTTATTGCAAGTTACTTGTATTTGCTTAGTTGTTTACTAAATGTTTGAGGTGTGAAAGAAACCGCAATGGAGCAAAATATGGGCGTGTGTGGTTGGAGGATGTGTTTGTGCGTGTGCGTGCGTGTTGTAAAACAAAGGCAGCAAAAAAAAGTTTGGGAACCACTGTAATAGAGGAACCAGCTGACATGGTTTGAGCACCTGAATAGGAGATCTCCTGCACATCTAGACTTTGATGGACTAGGTCAGGGGTTTTGGGCATGTCCAGCTGTGAGGAGACCTGGGACAGAAACAGGACTGGACTGGGAATGCCTTGCTGGAAAGGCTGGAGATAGTTTCCTAAATGAGGCCATTCTCTCCACTTTTGCTCATCTCAGAAAGGACAAGAAAATGGATGAATTTGCAGATTTAAAGAACTGCACTGGACACAGGTATAAATGCTTTTTGACTGGAAAACTACAAGGCCTCTTACAGTCTGGTTGGTTTTAACATTTTCAGTATTTAACTAAGTTGAATATAATACTTTTTCCTGTGCTTGAACATAGTTTGTGTTTGGAGTAAAAACGGGCTTTTTTGTACATTTTCTACCGTCTCTGCCTCTAAGACTGTTGTGGAGCGGTGTCTGTTTGAAGAGAACCATGGTCGGCCATCTTGGACCAAATTGAGGAGGGAGGCCTGGATCTCCACAGCTGTATATGGACTGGGTCGACCCATACAGGTATACACAAACATACAAATGTTTCAGTCCTAAGGAAAATTGGCCACCAAAACCCAAACTCAACCTACTATCACTTAAAGTATAAAGAACACACCAGCTTCTCTTAGTGTATTTCTGATAGAGATTGACAGACCACGTGACCTTCGTGCATTGCTTTGTGGGTACCCGTGGCAACAAAATCAAAACACTGCATCAAGCGCTAGTATTTCCAGCACCGGTAATCATTAATTCTGTGGTTTTAATCCCTACTTGCATTTTATTTACCCCAAAAACAGTTATGTACAAAACGACGGACAACACGGCAGGTCCGTACAAAGACAGACTTGACGAAAAGGCAAAAAAAAAGGACAAGGAAAAAATCAAAGGATTGAAAGGGTCAGACCCATACGAGCATACAGAGTGGAGTAAGGACATTAGCGTGCTGCCCAACTTTCATCACGGACATATTTATTATTGTATGATCCTAAGTGTGAGTGTATGCACTTCATGTTTATTAACTTCAGATCCCTGCAACAAGCCCAGGTCCAGTTTACTTTTGGTGATTTGGACTATTCCATTTCACAGCTGTTGTTACATTTTTTTCCCTTTTTCTTCTGTACAGGCCAACGAAATCTGTTTGTAGTTTCAGGTTGTAGTATTACACAACATTTTCAGATCTAATAGAAAAAAATAAGCGTTTCATAATTCATTCAATTTATTGTCTTTCTTTATAACTGTCATGACTAGTTAGCGAGTTGTTGCTGGGGAAATTCGTTGCAAAGAGGGTGCTGCACCAAAATTCTGTCTGCGATTGGTTTGGTCTCTTATCAGATTGTCCATTGTCGCCCATAGTTTGCATGGAAGATGCTGACTTGTCTGCAAACACTCAGAAAATTGTGAAGTAATACCTCCTGGCTCTCAAGCCAAGCCAAGATACCAAAACCAACTATGTGACACTTCGTCAGTATCTATATACAGCTAACGTATGGTCAGTGTTTGGGAGTAACGGAATACATGTACCGCCGTTACGTATTTAGAATACAAAATATGAGTAACTGTATTCCGTTACAGTTACCGTTTAAAAAGGTGGTATTCAGAATACAGTTACTTTGTTGAAATAAATGGATTACACTGCGGTACTTTCCTGTTTCATTTTGTCGCGGGTCAGGACTGTTTGGGTTTTGTTTGACAGCTACGTTCTTTCGTTCCAGGCGGCAGCGTTACGGTTGCCATGGTTACAGGGCGACGCTCTCTCTCTCTTTCTGCGACTGTGTGTTTCCTGGGTGAGAGAGCGCCTTTTCGTTGTTGTTGTTGTTGTTGTGCTAAGCTAACAGGCAGAATGCTACAAGCATAGCTCTAAAGAATGTAGCATCATGGGCAGTGTAGTCCGTGTTGCAGGGAGAATGGACTGCCATACACGTTATGTGTCTGTGAGCGCGAGGAGGGAGAAAAAGGCGAGTGGAAAGGTACGAGTTGTCATCGAGCAAAAACGGGAGCTGGAAGCATGTAAATATAATAATAACCACTGCAGCCAAGAAGAGTGCCTGACGAGCCCAGTTGTAAGTAAGCTATTAAGACTCGACTGTACACCGTGTTCGTGTTTTCCTCCGAAAACAATAAGTTCCGTTGGAGCAGTCTTTCAACGCCTCTCTCTGTCTCTCGCAAGAAAAGTTGACCCACACAACAAAGTAAAGCTATTGTTCGGCTACGAGCCGACAGGGACCCCGCCGTATTAGTCAGAGGTCCCTTTACTACAGTTCGGAGTCGCGGACCTTCAGTAATAGTAATAAATCACACAGCAATAGTACATTCACGTTGTTGTAAAAAGCACGATAATATATTAAGTAATCCAAAGTATTCAGAATACGTTACTGTCATTGAGTAACGTAACGGAATACGTTACAGAATACATTTTGGGGCATGTATTCTGTATTCTGTAACGGAATACATTTTAAAAGTAACCTTCCCAACACTGCGTATGGTGCGGGTATTTATCTTTGACTAATTCTTTGTCTTTCTCCGCCAGGAATTCGGTCTCGCCAGGTTTAAAAGTAACCAAGCTAAAGCCATGAGAGGGCTGGAGTACTCTCTCTCCAAGCTACAGAGTAAGTCACAAATACATGCACACACACATTTGTATTTCACCTCTGAGGGCTTCACCAAAACCTGAAGCTTAATTACCACAAGCTATGTGTTTTTGTACAAAAGTCCTGAAACTGTAAAAAGAAATCCAGTTAAAACCAAGAAAACAAACGTCAGCCTATCACAAAACCGCTGTTTTTTTCTTTCTTAAAAAGGGAAATCATCATTTAAAAACTATGGTTTTTATTTTCTCTGATCATCTTTGTCTAATTTAACTTTTAGAGCATTTCATTAAACGTTGGTCTCAATCTAGTATCAGATTGAGACCAACATTTACTGTATTGCACACCTTTGGTGGTGGCTTAGAGTGATGTCAAATTTTTCATTGATTTTTAGATTTGGTCACAGGATTCACATTTTTTTTTATTTATTAAAATATGAATAACAAATGTCATATGAGTCTTCTCTTTTGACTTTTTTATGTAGATGTAGTTTAGATCAGCCTGATTTTCGGTCATTAGAACTTAAACCTTAGATTGCATATAAAAGACGACGGTACACTCCGGGTGTGAGAACTGTGCATTTTCTTTTCTTGTTTTAAACCTTAAACCTATTTTCAGCTCCATTATGCTCATATTCAGTTTATTTTTCACTTCAGGGCTCAGATCAGTGTGACAGTTCCTCATTTTCTACTTTTATTTATCCACAGCTAGTGACCAGGGAGAGTCATCAGAGAAGCAAAAGCCCCTCCCACCACAAGCCACGCCGACCCCCAACCAGAAACCCAAACAGTTTGTCTGAACCTCAGTAGGAACAACAAGCCCACAATACAGATTGACAGACCACGTGACTTTCGCACATTGCATGCCGGGAACTCGTGGCAAAACAATCCAAGTACCGCATCAAATGCAAGTATTTGCAGCACTGCAAAACGTTCATTCTCCGATTCCAATACCTTCTTGCTTTTTCTTTGCCCCCCAAAAAAGGTATGTACAAAACGAAGGATAACAATGCCGGTCTGTACAAAGACAGACTCGACGAAAAGGCAAAGAAAACCACCAGTGCATACATTCATGAAGTTTAGTAACTTCAGGTCACTGCAACAAGCCCAGGTACAGTTTACTGACAGATGGGTGCAGGACCTTGAAATGCACCGTGTAGAACGAAAGACCATCGTACAAACAAAGGTAAGTTTACCAGTCTCACAAATTGTCTTCATAAATACACATTCGTTAACCGTTTATTAATAGGACCTTTAAGCTCAATGGTAATTAATTAGTAGTGGAAATAATTTCTGGTACGGATTACAGAAATGTAGCAGTGACAATAATATTGTATGCTGTAATCATACTGGGCAATTAGTGATACAAAAAAACAAAAAACCTGTTTTATCTGCTTTACCCGTCGGCTTCCCGTGGCTGTCATGTGACCGGCTATTACAGTTAATAATACAACAGCTTCTTTCCATTTTTTGTGTTTCTTTTTATCGCTGTGTAACTGATTTCAATTGAAAGCCTGTATGCGCTAGTACCTCTTGCCACGAATTCCCAGAATCCTTTGCGGTTTTACCCTTGAATGACGTCACATTTTCAATCTCTATGGCTCGTTTGAAGAGCAGCACTAAAACGGTGGGGCATCCACTCATCCTCAGTTCTGATTGGTGACACATTAGCTGATACTGATTACTTTTCAAAGTCACCAGAGCAATGAACTACAATAATTCCCAGGATTCCTTGGGACTGATTTAATCATCTTATTAAAGTTTTAGTAATTTTTTTTGAAGTTTGCAGTTTGTAATTTGTCAGTTATGTAATTTAAACATGATATTAAGTTAATAATTTAAGTTTATGTTGACTTTTCTTATCTTTGTTTTTATATTTTTATATGGAAATAGTTTTTTGTCTTATTTTGTAGAATTCTCTGAATGATTATTGTCATCTTGGATTTCTTTGGGACCTCCCACAGTAAATGTCTTAAGAGATTTTCTATCAATAGGAACGGGTTTACATCAGATTCAGGTAGTTTAGAATCAGACTGTTGTAGAAATGCATGTTTCATAGTATCCATATGCCAGTTTGAGTAGATGTTTGTTTTCTGGTGGTATGGCTCTGATCTTAAAATTCCAATAGATTTATGTTCTGGATAATTGGCCAACGCATTGAGACCAAGGGGAAGGTCAGAGTTGAGTTTTGTTTTGTCTCATGCTAAAGAGGATATTGTGTTTTAGATGTAGTCTTATCCGTTTTGGCTTTCCCATTTTTCCATTTGGTAGCTCGAAAAAGGGTTGTCAGTAACCTGGTGTATGTTAATATTGCAGCATGCCAAGCTGCATTATGGAAAATCAACCTCTGGGGCTAACAAATAAAGCTAATGTTAAAGCACTGAACACTGCAGTTTCTCTAATATCCACTTCAGACTGGTTCTAAAAGTGACCAAAAGTGAGTCAGTTCCCACAGACGCAAAATGTCAAACTTTACAACAGAAATAAAGATATTTACAGCCTGCTACAAAAATATATTTTAGCCATATAAACTGTCCTGCATGTTGGCTAGAAGAGGGACATCAGTGTTAAAACTTCTGCCCACTCCCTGTGTGTTCTATATAATATCTATTCACACATCTTGACGCTGAAGGTTCTACATGGTTCTTACAGTAAGCACCTGAAAATAAAAGAGAAAAAAATGTGGGCTGCAAATGGTAGTTTCTCATTGCCCGGATAAAAAGAATTTGTTAAACAACCCTCACTGGATTGACCAATGCTTGTAATGGGAAAGCCTAAGTGAAGATATAAGAAGGAGAACTGTAGATTAACATGAGTTGGGAAGGTCTGTTGGAGCCATTTCTAAGCAACTGCAGATTCCAAGATCATCAGTTCAAGCAGTTTCATCTAAGTACAAGTTATTTGGATGTCTCATTGCTAAGGACTGAAAGAAGAGCCAAACTGTCACTATCAGATGAGAGGAAATTGGTCAGGATGTTCAGGGATCCCCCAGGCTCAAGCCTGCCATGAACAGGAAACTTCTGGAACACCAGCATCAACGTCGATAGCAAAGTCAGTTTTAAATTGCCACGGAATGAGAGGGTGCTGACCAAGAAACAAACTCCTACTCCAAAAATAACACCTTCAAACTCCACTGAAATTTGTAGCTGCTCATATGGACAAGCCAAATGCATTCTGCAGAACATCTTTATGATGAGACTAGACGACCGGGGCGGCGGGTTGGGAAGCTCATCTATGTAACCGGAAGGTTGCCGGTTCGATGGACAAGACACTTTACCTACTGCCTACTGGTGTTGGCCAGAGGGGCTGATGGCGTGATATGGCAGTCTCACTTCTGTCAGTCTGCCCCAGGGCAGCTGTGGCTACAACTGTAGCTTGCCTCCACCAGTGTGTGAGTGAATGAATAGTGGAATTGTAAAGCGCTATGAGGGTGTCGAAAAGCGCTATATAAATACAATCCATTATTATTATTATTAGACAAAGGTTGAACTATTTGGCCAAAATGACAGGTGGTGTGTTTGGAGGAGTAGCACTGCAGCGGCCGTCAAGCATGGTGGTAGCGTCATGCTCTGGGGCTGCTTTTACACTATTGCTACTGGTACATTACACAATGTGGATGCAATAATACAGGACTCTCCTTTTTTTTTTACTTGACAACGATCCCAAACACGAACGAAAACTCGATTCAAATGGATAAAGCACATTAGCTCACATTAGCTAAGCCAGGTCTTTGCGAGGAAACTAACCAATTGAAATAAACTCTACCAATTCTGCCATGATGAATGGTCAATTATCCAGCCTGAATTATGCCAGAAGCTTGTTGATGGATACCAAAAGTGTTTGGTTGAGGTCAAACCTTCTGAGACATTTAACCAAATACTAGTGAGGATGTAAGTATATATTTAAGTCTTTATGCATAGTTTTCGACCCTGTGTGAATTAGAGAAAATTCCAAATAAATTCAAACTTGAGCACCCAGCTCTTATTTTTTAAAGTAATTAAAGATGTATGCTATACCATCATTCCACCATCGAAAAAGGTCAGTTCCAATAAATTATTTAAAAAAAACAAATTACCATGACATTCATGATGAGTGTGTATAAACATCTGACCACAACTGTATGTTTAAATGTGGAATGAATGGGTGGTGTCTGTAACACTAATATTAGTGCACATCTTTTCATTTTTCTAAGCCCGTCAGCTTTTCAAAGCCTCTGAATGTATTGCAGGAAATATTCATTAAAGCTGAAAAGACTGGAGTTCAAGCTGAACAGTTTCAGAGCCAAAAAGTAGAAGTAATGAAATTCTGGAAAAACACAGACTGGTTACCACACGCTTTATTTTTCCATCCTTTAGCAGAAATAGTACAAGTATAAAGGAGATGGATAAAAGCAGCATGTCTCTTGTCTCTGCGAACACTGTCACATTAGGTCAGCACTCGGTTGGTCAGTCAGTCCATCAAAGTCACCGTGGAAACCACCTGAGAAGACAACCAGAGTAAACTGTGACTGCTGTTCTTTCTGTCACAGACCTTGGCTCCTTTTCACAAATCATATCCCAGTTCTTCTGTTGGAATCATCTGTGTTTGAGGATGACCTCTGCCCTGATGCTGGACTGTCAGGTGACGTACAGTGGTGTGAAAAAGTGTTTGCCCCCTTCCTAATTTCCTATTTTTTGTGTATTTGTCACTCTTAAGTGTTTCAGATCATCAAACAAATTTAAATATTAGACAAAGATAACATGGCCCTGTATGAAAAAGTATTTGTAATTAAATAGAAATTTTCTAACAAACTGAAGCAAGCTAAGAGATCTCAAAAAGCAAAACAACATACCACGATCCAAAGAAACGGCTGATAAACAAAGTAGGTGACATCTCTCAGTCTGGAAAGGGTTAGAAGGCCATTTGTAAGGTTTTGGGACTTCAGTGAACCACGGTGAGAGCCATTATCCACATATGGACAAAACCTCGAACAGTGATGAACTTTCACAGGCCAGCCTACCAAAATTACTGCAAGAGTGCATCAGCAACTCATCCAGGAGGTCACAAAAGAACGATTCTTGACCTCAAGCTGAGATCACGAACAGATGGCCGTATATTCTCACTTGGGTTCTGCAGGAGGACAATCATCCAAAGCACAACAGCAAGTCCACCTCAATGGCTTAAGAAAAACAAAATGAAAACTTTGGAGTGGCCAAAGTCAAATTCCTGACCTGAATCTGATTGAGATGCTGTAGCATGACCTCAAAAAGGTGGTTTAGGCTTGAAAATCCTCCAATGTGGCTAAATTACAACAATTCTGCAAAAATGAGCGGGCCGAAATTCATTCACAGCACTGTACAAGACAGACTGCCATTTATGGTAAACGCTTCGTTTCAGCTGTTGTTGCTAAGTTTGGCCCGACCAGTTATAAGGTTTAAGGGAGCGATCACTTTTTCACACAGGGCCATGTAGGTTTTTTCCTCTTAAAATTTTAAATTTAAATTCTTTTGATGATCTGAAACATTTAAGTGTGACAAATCTACAAAGGAAATAGCAAATCAGGAAGGGGGGAAACACCTTTTTGAACCACTGTATAAACTAGGACATTTTATTCACTCAACAGCTTATCAGGCAAAGTTGGAAATACAAACCCATCAGTTTAGGTGGGCAGAAAACTTAACTCCAGTAAAAATTGCTAACATATCTGTAATGTCTCTTTCCACCTCCACCAGTGAGGTTTCCTCAGGCATTTTTCCTCTTTCTGAATTTCTTACTTAAACTTCACTGTTCTCTTCAGCAATCACCACATAACATATATGATGGTAAATCACAAAAGCCGATTGTACCTTACCTAATAAGTCCAGGACACGCTGATGAAGGCTGGAGCTTCAGGTTCATATGTCAAACTGGCAGATCTGCGTACCCGAGCAGGTGTGTTACACGTCTGGAAGTTAAAGACAAAGTCCAGGCTTTACAAAACCAAGAGTGATCCATTCATTTAGGACTGAAGCCACTGACAGCAAACATTTCATCTTTTGTGTCAAAACCCTCCAATTATAACATTTTTATTGAATCTGATGATAGTAGTCTCTGAAAGTCGATCAGCATCTATTATATATGGGTCGATTCATCTTTTAAAAATGATGAATTCCGGTGATAACAATGAACAGCATCAGAAACAGCATTTTCAAAAGCTGAAGAACCTTTTAACCCTTTAAGACCTACCATAGAACCAAGGCCGCCAAAGCTTACTTTATATTTTTACATGCTGTAGTGCCATTTTTGGGAGCATTTCAAGTTGCTATACATCAATACAACTGTTATAGCCCAAATTTTAATAATATTTATGCATTAAATCCATATTAACCACATAAATTGCAAAAAAGTGCAATAAACTACAGAAAAATTGAACATCGTTTTTGTTTTGTTTTTTTACATATATTTCTACTTGGAGAAATTTAAGAGGTTTATCCCTCAAAACTTTAAATACAAAAAAGTTGCAAAAATAGTTTACAACCACAGGAAATTTAATTTGAGTGTCTTCATAGTTTTATTTTTGAGATACACCAATTTTTATATACTGCAGAAAAATTGAAAAACAATCCTATAATGCAAATTTGCAAAGAAAACAGCATGTGCATCAAAATAAACTATTTAAAGCAGCGCAATTTGAGTTCTAAGCATCACAGAAACTATTCAGAAAAGCATAAAGTCAAACATGACTTTTAAAAACACCAGTATAGGCTTTTAAGGCCTACAAGTAAAAAACTACATTTTCCGCGAAAATGACGTCACTTCCGGTTTCGGGCAGGTAATGGCGGACATGCGATCGTTCGCGCTGACGTCTATTTCAGTGTAGGAAGTGTTACGAAAAGCTGATCGGATTGGCAAAGTGTATTACATTTTTGTTCCTGCAAGCACTTTTTATGCAATTTTTGCAAAGCTATATGTGGAAGGAAACCGTGACCTAGCACAAGCTGATGGCATAAGATGTAAGTACAACCCCTCCGGTTTCATATGCAAAACAAAATTATTGTGCTAGCTTACATGGTTCCGGTTCTACAGGGATTTAAAAATAGTTACGCAAAACGGAGCGTTGCTGCTCCGACCGCCTTTAAAGGGTTAATGCTTGATGCACTGCACCCATATCTAACAGCTCGGGCAAATTAGGAAAAAAAAATCTATGGTGTCATGGACAAGAAAGTCTACCACAACATTTTAGTGCATTATGGAGTCTCTTCTGGACCGGAGCTGATTAGTCGTGGGTTCATATACCAACAAGACATTGACCCCAATCATAAGTCAAAGCTGTGCAGACACTATTTGACCAAGAAAAAAGAATGTGACGTTCTGGACCTGATGAAATGGCGAAGCGAAAGGTCAGACTTCAGTTCTGTTGAGCAGATTTGAGATTTAATGTATTCAAAGACAGCTCGTTTTATGCAAACCAATTCTCTGTGGACATCTAGAAGCTATTTGGACATCAATAGCAAAAGACACTATGGATAAGGAACAGTAAATAATGCGCTTCAGTGCTTGAACATTTGCACACTGAAGAGAAATGTCTATGTGCAGAGCAATGTCTCATGAAATCAGAAAAGATGGCCAGATTTGGTATATCTTTCTATGAACATTTGCGTACCGGGATGCAGTTGTTCCCCTGTTTGGGACACAGGTGGAGTTGGCAGTGAAGGAAGATGTCACTAGAGCCCCCAGTGAACCGGAACATGTTGAAGGAGAAGTAAGTGGAGGTTGCCAGTCCGTTTTCCTCCACCTGCACCGTCGGGTCAGCAGGGTTTGCACAGCTGATCATAAGCAGGAAAATAAACTTTGTTCAGGAGTCCATAATAGTGATCAAAAGGAGTTGAATTAATCTCTGAGCAGCAGCGAGCAACCACCACCTCTGAGTTTCTCTCACCCGTTAATGATCAGATCATGTCTTGGACTGCTGGTGGGTGATGCCTTGTCAGTTGCCCAGCAGGAGTCGGTCACCACACTGACCATGCTTCCATCCAAGCCATCGGTCTTCAACACCATCCAGATTTTCTCGTTCAACTGCAATTCACTGTTCCACTCCACAAGTTGTGTGCGGCCGGCATCAGTGTAGGCCTTGATAGTCAGAGTGTAATTCCAAGCTCCAGATGTGATGCGCTGTGCAACGGACCTGCAGAATGCACACATTTACACTGTTGTTAACAACAATCCCAACTAGGGCTGCTCAATTAATCGAATTTTAATCACAATTACGATCTGGGCTTTCAACGATCATTAAAAATGACTGAGCCGATTATTAGCCCCTCCCTCATTTACCCTTAAAGGCTGGTCCGTGAAAATATTGTCGGGCATAAACCGGTCCGTGGCGCAAAAAAGGGTGGAGACCGCTGATTAAGAGGACACGAGGGAAGCTCGGAAAGCTAAGCAGAAGTTATTTGGAGAGGAGAGTGACTGCCGTTGGTTGAAAAGAGAGGTAAAAAAAAAAAAGAAGAACAAACTTCAGTGGTGTTGCACACTATTTTATATTATTTTTTAAAGTCATTGTTAACCCTTTAAATCCGGTCAGAGCAGCACGCTCCGTTTTGTGTAACTATTTTTAAATCCCTGAAGAACCCTGAGCCGTGTAAGCTAGCGCAATAAGTTTTTTTTGCATATGAAACCAGAGGAGTTGTACTTACATCTTATGCCATCAGCTTGTCATCGGTCACGGTTTCCTTCCACATAAAGCTTTGCAAAAATTGCATAAAAAGCTCTTGCAGGAACAAAAACATAATATTCCAGAAACACGCTTTGCCGATCCGATCAGCTGTTCGTAACACTTCCCACAGTGAAACAGACGTCAGCGTGAACTATCGCATGTCCGCCATTTCCTGCCCGAAACCGGAAATGACGTCATTTTCGCGGAAATGTAGTTTTTTTTACTTGTAGGCCTTAAAAGCCTACACTGGTGTTTTTATAAGTCATGTTTGACTTTTCTGAATAGTTTCTGGGATGCTTAGAACTCGAATTGCACTGCTGGAAATAGTTTATTTTCATGCACATGCTGTTTTCTTTGCAAATTTGCATCATAGGATTGTTTTTTCATTTTTCCTGCAGTATATAAAAATTGGTGTATCTCCAAAATAAAACTATGAAGACACTCAAAATAAATTTCCTGTTGTTGTAAACTATTTTTTGCAACTTTTTGTATTTAAAGTTTTGAGGGATAAACCTCTTAAATTTCTCCAAGTAGAAATATATGTAAAAAAAACAAAAATGATTTTCAATTTTTTTGTAGTTTATTGCACTTTTTTGCAATTAATGTAGTTACTATGGACTTAATGCATACATATTATTAAAATATGGGCTATAATAGTTGTATAGCAACTTGAAATGCTCCCACAAATGGCACTACAACATGTAAAAAAATAATATAAGCTCTGGCGGACTTGGTTCTATAGTAGGTCGTAAGGGTTAAATAAATATCGTCAAATAATCGAGATCTCAATTTCAGTGAAAATAATCGTGATTATCATTTTTGCCATAATCGAGCAGCCCTAATCCCAACATCTTAAAATACTTGCACTGTTAGCAATGCCCACATTTTAACAAATATTCAAACAATACCTAGCAGCCACTACAAACCAGTCTCTGATTCTGAAGGTTGCAGTGTGGATGCTTGGCTGACTGTAAACACAGGAGAAGTCGATCTGGACTTGGTCTTTGCGAGTGATGACGTCAGAGTAATTCTGGCTCCTGATGGTGTTCTTATAGATGATGTAGCTGTTGTTGGTCTGCAGGGTCACATAATCAGATACTAAGCAAGTTCTTCATTGTTTCATCTTTAACATCTGATACTGTTTAAGATGTTGACTGACTGGTATAAACTTCAGATGACCAAAAATTTTAGAATTCACAGAGATCAAAGCTTAAACAGCAGGAGATGAAACCCACCGTGACCACCGTCCCACATCTCTTGCTGCTGTTGAAGCTGAAGGTCACCATGTGGGTGAGCTTGTCCACCCGACCCCTGCAGGTCGGGTCGTTGAGCTGTAAAGCAGAGTAATTGATGTCTTTGTCCTCCAGGAGACAACCGACCAGAGTTAGTGAAGCAGAGTTCTCCTTGCAGACCGTTGCATCACCTGAACGTCACAATATCAGTCAGAAAAATCACAGTTAGAAGCTTTCCTACATTATTCAGCCCTGTTGTCATGGTGATGTCACAGCTGTCGTACCCAAAGAGTTGTTTTCTTGGTACTTGGAGGCAAAAATGGCCCGACAAAAGCAGCGAGTGTCACCACTGACCGTCTTCTCACCACAGAACTCGTGATCGCTGCAGGTCCTGTCCTGACAGAAGGCCTCAGAGGCTACAGAGGAACACACTCATCTATTATCCTGAAAACATGGGAGCTCTAAAAATCCACAGTTCAGTTCTTTAACAAAGGAGAGCTTATTAATAGGGGTGGGTTTTGATTAGTGATTTATCGATTAAAATCGATTCTAGCTTGGATAACGTGATATCGATTCATTAAAATCCTGAATCGATTTTTTAATCTAAATTTATTTTGCCCAAAAAGCCAGAATCTCAGGTTAAACCTCACAAAATTTCAACAACCACCAAACAGCTAAAACAGTAAATGAGAGCAGGTACACGGATTCTGCACAAAGACGTAAACACAAAGCGCGGACCCGCGGATCAGGATCAGAATCAGTGAGATGTTGCCTTTCTCACCCGACGGCACGGACTGGGGCTGAAAGCCGACAGCTCGCTGATTCTGATGTTTCAGCGGGTCCACGCTTTTTTGCGCTAGATTCCGAAGCTGCAGGTTTCTCTCTCCAACCAAAATTCACTGAACCAGCAGCAAAAGAAGCAGCAAACTACGCTTCACATTTGATAAACATCGACGTGAATTTCCTCTGACTTTTGCTGTTTTGCTTCCACCACGATACAATCACACTTCATGCACAGCTCTCTCTCTCTCTCTCTCTCTCTCAGTCTACTTCAAGAACAGTTTTGTTGAGCTAGTTAATAGGTATGCCCTCATTGTCATCTGTTGTGATTTTATTTTGAAAGGATGCTTCCTGTTATGCTGCGGAGTATACGCGAGAGTTCAATAAACAAAGTCACCTTTTGGTGTGAATGTTCCCATGAAAGCCGATGCCCCACGTGTGATTATTCCTCCGTCTAGATAATAAGTATCTTCAATATTTGATAAAGTCTCGCAAGTGTCAGCTTTCTTTTTATAGATATAAAAATATAGAAATGTACCGATGCATGATCTGAATTATAATATTTCTGACTGTCTGAGGCCAAATTTCCCCGATTCAAATCAAATCGAATCAGAATTGAATCGATTCTAGAAATCAGTGACAATCTGACGTCTTATTAAGGTCTTATTAACATCTTACAGCAGCCGGTCTTTGATGTCCAGCCATCCAGAGCGTGGTTGTGTTGACTGCAGGCTCTGGCGTAGGCCTTCAGGAACTGACAGTTGAGTCCGCTCACCGCAGGATATTTACACAAAGTGTCGGTGCAGGCGGTTATGTAGGGCTCTGGGTCGATGTCAGTGTTACAGGAGGAGAAGGGCGCCTCCTTCAGGAGATTACAGCTGTACCACAGATAGAGAAACAAAATTGAAGACAATAAAATAATAATCTGTAATCAGTTGTGTTTATCTTCCATCTATGCTACAGTCACATGTGATGTACCATGTAATTTACAAGACAGATCAACACACATGTTTTTTATTACGTCAAAGGGTAAACAGATCCTGCCTTGTGGATCAGTCTGCTCACCGTTCAGTCACACTGGTGCAGTTGATCGTGCTGTCAGCAGGCTCACTGTACTGCATCTCACAGCTAGGGGGCGACAAACAACAAAGTTCAGGCTCCTTTATAAAAACAGAATATCTGCAACATCAGCAGCAGCAGTCAGAGGGACTCTGAGCTTGTGATGCGGTCTTACCTGGTGGAGCTGTACTCAGAGAGCCTCAGGTCACTCAGAGACCTGCTGGAGTTTCCACACAGACCCTCCACAGATGAACCAGCAGGTCCTGCACAGGATCAGGACAGAATGAGTCAGATCAGCATCAATATTCAAACTGGACAAACACAGAAGAATAAATAACAGCACAGTTTACAGTTTACATTACATGAGTTAAACTTTATTTTCTGTACCTTTTAAGACGATCTGTGCGGTGTCGCCATCAAAGAAGACAGAGATGCTGAGTTTGGTGAGTTCGGCAGTGACTCCAGTTTGGTCCTTAGAGAGCTGCACACCGTGAACCAGCTGAGATGAGCTGCTGAGGGTCAGTGTGGAGTCGTCCAGCTGCATCACAGCAGAGACAAAGTGGTGGAAACACTGAGTGAAACATGTCAAACACACAAACAGGCTGATTTCACAGCAACAACCACTGAGTTCAGCAGAGGATGAGGGAGGACTTTGGATCAGACTCCACTCTGACACATGAACTGTGGCTGTAGGTCGCTTACCTGAACTCTCCCACCTTGTTCCAGGTGAATGTCATGCCCGTCCACACGCAGCGTCACACTGTCCAAAAAGCTCACATCTTTACGACGTCTGTCCCTGAAGTTCCCCAGAACAAGGAAATCTGGGAGTAACGGAGTCGAGAACAGAGAGTATGCACAGCGATCCTGGATGGAGTTCATATGGCCGTGGACGTCGATGACAGTGGGGCCGGTCACAGTGCAGGTGGAGGCCAACCTGCAGCTAACAAAGGCAACCAACCACAAACATCACCATGAGTTGCTGCCAAAGAAGGTTACCGCAGGGGACCCTCTATTTCTTAAGTTATTTCACTGTAGAACCTTTTAGTAACAAAATATGAAGAGAAAATATTTACATGCCGTTGCCTTGACAATACTCCAATGGACCACAACCAGAGGTCTGGAGGGTTGCAGTCTCAGAACAGGTGACATTGGAGCAGATTTGTGGGTCAGAGTTGACCACAGTACCAGGTTTATACACAGTACCTGGGAAGAGATAGAGGCTTCACTTTAGTTCAACAGTTTTCCAACTGTAAGTGCAAATAAAACAGTAACAATCAAATCTTTCAGAATTACATAATCCCAAAGTCACGGTAGGAGTTTAAGATTCACTAACCTGAGTGTCTGCATCCACTGATATCTATGGTATAATTATGATACTTGTTAAGAACGTTATTAACCGCTAATGTGTCGATTACGACATCACTGACCCGAGTTTGGAGCTAAACAGAAACAAACACAGCTAATGTTATAATCACAGAGCAGAAAGAACTGACATCAAGCTGAAAACAGACACAAATGTTGGCATTAAATATAAAGTATTTAACATATTACGTCAAAGTGTTATTGTTCATATACACACAGACTCACCGCCACTAAACCAGTGCCATGTGCTTCCAAACTCAGAGCTGCTTCTGTCCCAAAGTTGAATAGGTTTAAGATCATCTGTAAACAGGTTAACAGGAAAGATTCAGTCACTGTGAAGAAGTTTCATCTGAAAGTGTTTAGAAAAGCTCAGGTTCACAACATTAACATTGGGCCTGTTGAGCTGCATTGCTAAAACATTTTGAATTTCATAATGGAGTGTTTCCATATGCTATAAAAACTACAGTCATCACACATGTTTTTAAATCAGGTGATTATATAACCAATCATCAGACCAATCCTTCTGCTAGCAACAAAAATAGCAGAAAAAGTGATTTTTAAACAAACACGATCATAATCCAACATGTTGTCATATACTGAAGTGATATCCATGCAAGTCTCTGTTTTCATGGTCTGTATTGTCTTAAAGTGCCTCTGTTTTCAATCTTTAATAGTTGCTTTTGATGTTTAGTTTGTTTGGTTATGATTATGCATTACTTTTACCATTCACATGCGTTGGTCCTGTCTCCTGTCTACGCTTAGATGCCTTTGCATCTTTGGTTTTCCTTCACCCTTCAGGTGAAAACTAGCCTGTACGGCTGCATCTTACATACTCATGTTAATTAGTCTACAATGTCCCTTTAAAAAATAAAAAATAAAAAGAAACATTTTTCATTTTATGTTTGTTTTCAGTGTTGATTGAAACTATTAATTTTAGGCACACCCTTCAGGCTTTGTGATACAGAGCAGGACTCACCGTTAAACTGCGGATCGGCATGATTATTTGCACACTGCATCTCAAACTGTTCTGAATTGTTTGTGTTTTATTTCTAATCCAACGTTCAAGAAAAGAATCTGCTTGAACTATAGAAAGAACTGCTCTCCTTTTGTCAGGTGAGCTCCCTATGATGCAGTCGCCTTTATTCCCAGGGTTGTAAAACTTGTCAAAACAGAACGCAATCTCTTCTCTTGTGAAGTTCGCCTGTAAAAATCAGAGACACAACAAATCAAATAGCAAAATATTTTGTGGGTTTTTCTGTCATGTACAGCTGAACTGTTGGTGCTCAGGTTTCAGTCAGAGCTCTCGCTCTTCTTCAGGAAGCTGCATCAGGTGATGGTTACATACTCAGCATCACTGCAGAGGACATTAATAAGACGCTGATCTCTGAACTCTTCACTCAGTCTGCAAACATCATCTCTGCTACAGGTGGAGATTAAACAGCAACAACACATAAAGCTCTGCTAAAACATCAGGCTTCATCCTACTCACATAGAGCTTCCCGTACTTCTGTCCATAATATGTGATGGGACATGAGCTGATGTCCAACACTGAAGACTCACTGACTGACTGTTGCTGAGCACCTGAAGACACAGACACACGTGAGAGGTGTGAGCTGCAGCCTGTTAGCTGTTAGGACAAACAAAGGTTCACATTCACGCGTTTGTAGAAACAAAGTATTCGTACAAGTTGCCAAAATCTTGGAAAAGGAGGGTAGATTACAAGTTAAACTTGGGGAACTTATATGGATGGGTATAGTAGACTTAACGTTTTTATTACTTACTCACTTTACACTCTCATTTGTAATAGCAGAGCATACTCGATGCAGCGATGGACAGCCGGATAGGTCATGATCAGTCTCATAGCTGGTGTAAAACAACTATTCAAATTATTTTGCTAAAGAAATAGGGTTGATGGATATATGGGGACTTATGAAGTCTTATCTATGTTACGGTAGTACATTAACATGTACTCTCACGACAGGCCTAAACACTAAAGTACAGAAATGTTACTATGTTGTAACTTCAGATATTGCATTGTATAGATCAGCTATGCAGTGTTTGGAAAAGAGAATGAGAGCTGTTTTGATCTGAATATGATGAGTTGATAACATTCAGAGTGCCAGTGAGGCTAAAACAAAGTAAAACAAAATGTATGAAATACATGACAGGGACTCACAGATAATCAGGGTGAAGCTGAAAAACCAGTAACAGACAGATATGGACAGGGAAAAAACTCCAAATGCAAAGACTGGAGGTCCACTACGAAGCAGGATTCAAGGCAAGGCAAGGCAAGGCAAGTTTATTTGTATAGCACAATTCAACAACAAGGTGATTCAAAGTGCTTTACAGAGACATTAGAAACAAAAAAAAAATAAAAAGCATGATTTAAAATTGATTAAAACAAGCAAATAAACTAACTAACTAATTAACAAATCAAATCAAATCAAATCACTTTTTATTGTCACATCACATGTGCAGGCACACTGGCACAGCACATGCGAGTGAAATTCTTGTGTGCGAGCCCCACAAGCAACAGAGATGTGCAAACACAACAACACAAACGAGCAAAATACAAGAATGGCCAACCTGAAACTAATAAAACAAACAAACAAACAAACAAACAAACAAACAAACAAACAAACAAAACAGTATATAAAATCAAAACAGATAAAAACAGAACAGTAGATAAAATCAGTAGTTAAATGTAAGTTTTGAAATTTAAGCTTAAAAGTGTGGATTCAATCTTATTTACGCTGGGTTTCCTGTCCTGTGAAAGTGTGACTGGGGCATATCATGATGGTAACTAATACTGCAAACCTAACCTGCACTGGGTAAGAGATCAGCAGGTATGAAATCAGTCACCTATTCTCCAGAAATGAGCTTGGCCATTTCTGGGAGATCCCTCGGACCTCTGTATGGCGAGCAGTGTTGGTCAAGTTACTTGAAAAAAGTAATCAGTAACTAATTACTGATTACCTCCCCAAAAAATAATGCCGTTACTTTACTGATTACTTATTTTCAAAAGTAATTAATTACTTAGTTACTTAGTTACTTTTTAAAACACGATTTACAACCTGAATTGGTGATAAAGCGATAGATCTTTCAGCCCAATTCTACTGTTTCTACATAATCCATCATACAAAATGTAATCAAATGGAAAAGTCTCTTTTTTTAAACTTGTTTTATCAGTTTTAATCTTTTAACTTTATGCATCAAGCAAAACTTAAATTATATGCACCATTCTCTGACTTGAAGAAATTAGTTTAACATTTAAACCTATTTTCTGCACATTCCAGCACATAAAATAAAATATTTTTTTGTGTTTACACTCAGTCTTTCAAATAGATGCAAGTAAAACACAGCAGAAAATAAATAAAGTCAAAGACTAGCGGTCCTGTTGCTCTATTTTCACCTGTGAAGCAGGACTGAGGGTAGGCGGAGGTTTACCCTGGTGCAGGTGAGCCGCAGCGGTCAGTTGAAGAATCTGCGAGTTTCTCTGTGAGTTTCCCATTACGTGGTAGCGCACTCGGTGCTTGCTTGGAAGTTTAGGGGGGTTTTTTTGCTGTAAAAAGAAGTTTTCTTCCCACGCACAACGGACGCTAATGTTTTTGTCACTTTTTATGGAATCAAACTCAAAGTAAGGTCAGTACTTCCACGCTTTAAACGCTGCACGCTCATACTCTCTCCCACAATCGATATATGATCCATTGTTGATCTGCACACAGCTGTTGTCACCAACGTCGCGCTCGCTTACGTCACTGTCATGACACATTCTCGCAAAAAAATCACGGTTTTAGTAAGGCAGTAACGCAGCGTTCCTATACGGGAAAGTAACGGTAATCTAATTACCGTTTTTGCAATAGTAATCCCTTACTTTACTCGTTACTTGAAAAAAGTAATCAGATTACAGTAACGCGTCTGATGGCGGGTAAGGAGGGTCTAAACTTTTTCAATGACATCTAATGTTTTTGTATTTCTCTGAGTATCAGTTAAGAAAAAAAAAAAGATTCTCAACTTTATTTGCTGATTTTCTCCTGGCTGGCTGCAGATATCTTAACACATCTTTTCTGTTTTATAAGCATTAATATATTATTCTAAAAGAGAGCAGATATTTGTATTGGTGACCTTGTTAAACATTTTTCAGTTTTACTAACTGAAGTGCTTGAAGTATAAACTTTTAGTACTATATATTTCTCTACAGTGCCTTTCTCTTCACACACACACTGCTATTTTTGTGTGTAGCGATCCATATTTTCCCCATGGTACAGTTTTATCTTCCTGCATCCAGTAAATATGGAAGCTTGTTTCTGCCACTGAAAAAAATGCTGTCAGTTATCTGCAAGTTACACTTTTGGTTTATTGTCTTTAAATTTCAATTTAGTAACTCAAGTTTAGGATCAGGACTAGGGGTTATAATTTGTCTGAGTCTTATTAGTTCAAAATGCCACGAAAATAACTCAATATTAACAAAAAACAGGACTTGAAATGTTCAGTTATTACGTGAAAAGTTTAAGATGAGTGAGTTAAATTGAATGTGAACAGAAAACAGGAAATAATTTCTTCCACATAGACCCAAAACTATATTTACTGTGTTTGGACCTTTAAGGACACAAACATGTTAAATGTGAGCAAAATGTTAGTAAAGCTCAGTGTTTTCAATGCAAAAAAGACCATAGCATTGTCAAACGCGCCAAACCTTCCACGAGAAAAACATAGAAACTAAAAGACAAGACAGGGGGTTTGAAAGAGTTCAGGGAGTCGTGTTGAATGTAATTAATGAACCATCAGATTGATGGATGGGCGGATGACAGAGATCTACATCCCTTGAACTCTTTAAAAATGCTTGTTTGTTTGTATGATTGTTTATTCTAAAATAAAGATATGAAAGCAAGGATCCCAGGAAAATCTGTCCATGTTTGTCAGATTATCAGCACTTCAAATGGCCTTCACTGTCCCTCCTCACTTCAGGTCATTTGGTCTTTGTTCCTCAGTCTCTGATTATCAGTTCCTGAATACTAATCACCAAATACTCAAGTCTAGTAAGGATACTTTTAAAGTAGCTGCGGTGCATGCTTACCTGCCAGTACAATGAATGCAGACAGGAAGAGCAGTGGGCACAGCATGTTGGAGGGAACCAATCGCCTGACAAAGACCTGAAAGAAAAAAAAACACAGTTGGACGTCTGTGATTGGACAGAAAGTAGCACAAACATCAAATGGTAACACTTGGAGTTATTACTGTACATCATCTGTAAGGTTAGGAAAATCCCAGCATGCAGAATGTTTGAAATTATGACTCTGATGATGTCACAGAAACAGACTAACTGAACAATCATCACTGTGCGAGTTAAACATCTCCATGCTCCTTCAGCTGTCAGTGAAATTTGTCTCCTTGCATCAACACTTGGCACATTTCCTCTCTGAATCTAAGTTTATTTTCTCATTAAACACCAAACTTCAAAGAAGAGAAACATAACAATATGAATAAAAGACTGGAGGAATGCGTATCATGAGCAAAAAAAACAAAGAAAACCCTGAATTTATCCTTTAAAAGGAGGACTCAGCATTTAAAAGTTCTAAAAGTCAGTGTGCGAGTTTTGCCCACTCCTTCGTCTGTCTGTTATTTATCCTGTTAAAGCCACAGAGATGCCCGTCAGTGACTCTTTATTGTTCTACTCGTGCAGCTCGTCTTACCTTCTGGAGCTCTGTTGGAGGATGAGGAGGGTGGAGGCTGCTGCTAAGGAGGCTGTCTGGTGATGGTGTCTCTGTGAGCCGTCCGTCTCTCTTTATTTGGATCCTTCCTGCTGTCCACACCCAGGTAGAGAGGAGGGCTGGAGGAGCTACCTGATGGGAACCTCCCACTGATGAATCAGCCTCTTACAGAGAGACACCTGAAATAAGCCCCCGAGAGCTTCAGGTGTTTTTTGAAACCTTTCAGCATATAACATTTATGTCTTCTTAAATGGAATAAAATTAGAAATAATTCCTTATGAATTTTGATTGCTGAGATTTTTCTAGTGACCAACATCTTGTCCCGGTCCCGTTCGTAATCTCAGCTTTCTAATCACCACGTGGCTGCAAACACAAGTGCACACGGGCAAGAAAGTCGTCAAGGCCACCAAGATACAGAGACGGCAGAGATGGAGGAGAGTCCCAAGGCTGGAACGTTTGAGGCCAGAGATATCGTATCAAACAAAAATTCCTTTAGTTCACTCCTTGTGCTGACAGATTAACAAAAGATTAATACACTAATCAATTTTTGTCAGAAGCACGTCGCATATGCCAGCAACACAACTCTAAATAGCTACAGAGAGACTGATTAAGCAGTAAGAGTGAGTTACCCAGAATTAAACACAGATCGGCCACAACTGTTATAGGTAAAAATGGAATAATGTCACTCTTTCACTGGCTAATATGATCACTTCACTGTAGGTCATTAGTCGCTCAATGAACATTTCATTAAACAGAGCAGGAATGTTTAAAACAGCGTGTTCAAACATCCTAGTTTTATTTTGAATGCTCACATTACTTCTTACTTTGCAAAAACACAAAACTAGCAGGGTCAGAATTATTAGCATCACTGATGCTAACAGTCAGCTGTGTGTGGTCTCTGTTGGATAACAGCCTGAACCGAGTAACCCCAGCCTATTCTTCTTTTGCAAAATTCTCAAGCACCTCCAGATTTGACGATCATCTTTTATGGAGCTCGGTCTTCAGTTCCCTCCACAGATGTTCAGCAGGCTTCAGGTCAGGACTTTGTGCAGGCCAGTCAGTAATGCTCATTGTGAGCTGGTTTTTCATCGCCTCCTGAAGGAGCCACGTCTGTTTTGTTTTGCGGTTATGTTGGAAGACAAAGTGAAGACCCAAGCACAGTTTTGCTGCTGACTGCTTGATGTTTTCCTTCAGGGTTGTCACATTTTCTTTCTTCATGTTTCCTTCCACTATGAAGCATCCTCACCGTGTTTCACTGTGGGGACGAGGTTCGCTAGGAGTTGGTTTTTCTGGGGTCTTTAGACACGTCTCTCACTAGTTTTCTGTCCAGTCTTTGAGATCTATTCCTTCCAGTCTCTGCCAGGCTTGTTCTGTACTGTCTGGCTGTCTTTGAATGTATCGATGATCCTTCTCACTCCACTTCTTGACACCTGGAAAATTTTTGTTAATGTTGTATTTTTAGCTCCAGCTTTCTGAGCCTCAGCAAGTCTTTTTCTCAAGTCTAAACTGATTTCTTTTGGTTTTGACATAATTTATCTGTGTAAGTTGAAAGATAATCCTCAGTTTTAACTTATTTCACAAGTTTTGTGGATTTCAAGTTAAACTAGATCATTTGCACAGCTGTGGCTTAATAAAAAAGTATTTTTTTCAGGACGGGTTTGATTACAATTTTGTTGTTCTTGACAATAAGATTCTGAAACAGAAATAATTTAGGCTTACTTAAGAAAACTAGTATGTTTACACATGCCATGTTGAAGTTTGAAAAGTTTTAACCCAAATTTTAAATTTTAGCGGATGAATGGAGGGAACATAACAGGATGTAAAATATTGGTCATTACATTTAAAGATGTTAGAAGGATCGTTGTGCTTAGTCTTTGGACTCACTGACCCATTGATCCAATCCTTTGTGAGCAGGTTTTCTGATGTTTGACAAAAATCTCTAGTAAGTGTCATTAGCATCAGCTTCATGTCAGAATTATTGGGTGTAACAGATAGAAAAGCTCCCACAGTCCCTTTATCAGCCCTCTGAAATATCAAAAGATGCATTTGAGTACACAGCATGTTTACAGGTAATCGTGTCAGTGTTACGTAGTTGTTATCAGTCCTTAACACACTCATCTGAAAAACCCCATTATACGTCATGTTGCTTTGACTCGGTGTAGACACAGATACAGGATGTGGAACAGTTTGGATAATAAGGACTTTAGTGTACATTTTGTTCCCACTGGGATTTTATTACAGCTAACAACAATACGCACTTTACATTCTGAAAGCCTTCCTTTACTCTGACATTTGGGCTCTGAATCAAGAACCGTTAAGTTTGTACATGCTTCTCTGATGGTGAACATCTGTCGGCGTATGCTTATGTACTCGGGCTAACAAACTGCACCACAGAAAGTACACTATGTGTACTTTCAAAATGCATTTCTTGCAAAAATTTAATTTTTGTCATATGTACATCATCTTCATCACAGTCTCACTTTTTCAATCACATGACATTTTACTATGGTATTCTGGTTGTGCTTTTGTGCAAGAACACGTATTTTAAACTGGCCAGACTGCATCAAGATGGGATTTTAGTGGAGCCGAGTGTAAAATGAGGATCTTTCAGTGCAATGATGTCATTTTGCATGCACTGAAAGTTTTCGTGTCACCCTCACTGCACCTCATCTTTGGGATGACTGTGTATTCACACTGTTAGAGTCCAGTTAATGCCATCATATTACAACAACTTTAATCTACATCTGCTTCTGCTCAGACGGTACCTTTTTAGGGACCAGGAACCAGTGGGGTAGAGAGGAGGGCTGGAGGAGCTACCTGATGGGAACCTCCCACTGATGAATCAGCCTCTTACAGAGAGACACCTGAAATAAGCCCCCGAGAGCTTCAGGTGTTTTTTGAAACCTTTCAGCATATAACATTTATGTCTTCTTAAATGGAATAAAATTAGAAATAATTCCTTATGAATTTTGATTGCTGAGATTTTTCTAGTGACCAACATCTTGTCCCGGTCCCGTTCGTAATCTCAGCTTTCTAATCACCACGTGGCTGCAAACACAAGTGCACACGGGCAAGAAAGTCGTCAAGGCCACCAAGATACAGAGACGGCAGAGATGGAGGAGAGTCCCAAGGCTGGAACGTTTGAGGCCAGAGATATCGTATCAAACAAAAATTCCTTTAGTTCACTCCTTGTGCTGACAGATAAACAAAAGATTAATACACTAATCAATTTTTGTCAGAAGCACGTCGCATATGCCAGCAACACAACTCTAAATAGCTACAGAGAGACTGATTAAGCAGTAAGAGTGAGTTACCCAGAATTAAACACAGATCGGCCACAACTGTTATAGGTAAAAATGGAATAATGTCACTCTTTCACTGGCTAATATGATCACTTCACTGTAGGTCATTAGTCGCTCAATGAACATTTCATTAAACAGAGCAGGAATGTTTAAAACAGCGTGTTCAAACATCCTAGTTTTATTTTGAATGCTCACATTACTTCTTACTTTGCAAAAACACAAAACTAGCAGGGTCAGAATTATTAGCATCACTGATGCTAACAGTCAGCTGTGTGTGGTCTCTGTTGGATAACAGCCTGAACCGAGTAACCCCAGCCTATTCTTCTTTTGCAAAATTCTCAAGCACCTCCAGATTTGACGATCATCTTTTATGGAGCTCGGTCTTCAGTTCCCTCCACAGATGTTCAGCAGGCTTCAGGTCAGGACTTTGTGCAGGCCAGTCAGTAATGCTCATTGTGAGCTGGTTTTTCATCGCCTCCTGAAGGAGCCACGTCTGTTTTGTTTTGCGGTTATGTTGGAAGACAAAGTGAAGACCCAAGCACAGTTTTGCTGCTGACTGCTTGATGTTTTCCTTCAGGGTTGTCACATTTTCTTTCTTCATGTTTCCTTCCACTATGAAGCATCCTCACCGTGTTTCACTGTGGGGACGAGGTTCGCTAGGAGTTGGTTGTTCTGGGGTCTTTAGACACGTCTCTCACTAGTTTTCTGTCCAGTCTTTGAGATCTATTCCTTCCAGTCTCTGCCAGGCTTGTTCTGTACTGTCTGGCTGTCTTTGAATGTATCGATGATCCTTCTCACTCCACTTCTTGACACCTGGAAAATTTTTGTTAATGTTGTATTTTTAGCTCCAGCTTTCTGAGCCTCAGCAAGTCTTTTTCTCAAGTCTAAACTGATTTCTTTTGGTTTTGACATAATTTATCTGTGTAAGTTGAAAGATAATCCTCAGTTTTAACTTATTTCACAAGTTTTGTGGATTTAAAGTTAAACTAGATCATTTGCACAGCTGTGGCTTAATAAAAAAGTATTTTTTTCAGGACGGGTTTGATTACAATTTTGTTGTTCTTGACAATAAGATTCTGAAACAGAAATAATTTAGGCTTACTTAAGAAAACTAGTATGTTTACACATGCCATGTTGAAGTTTGAAAAGTTTTAACCCAAATTTTAAATTTTAGCGGATGAATGGAGGGAACATAACAGGATGTAAAATATTGGTCATTACATTTAAAGATGTTAGAAGGATCGTTGTGCTTAGTCTTTGGACTCACTGACCCATTGATCCAATCCTTTGTGAGCAGGTTTTCTGATGTTTGACAAAAATCTCTAGTAAGTGTCATTAGCATCAGCTTCATGTCAGAATTATTGGGTGTAACAGATAGAAAAGCTCCCACAGTCCCTTTATCAGCCCTCTGAAATATCAAAAGATGCATTTGAGTACACAGCATGTTTACAGGTAATCGTGTCAGTGTTACGTAGTTGTTATCAGTCCTTAACACACTCATCTGAAAAACCCCATTATACGTCATGTTGCTTTGACTCGGTGTAGACACAGATACAGGATGTGGAACAGTTTGGATAATAAGGACTTTAGTGTACATTTTGTTCCCACTGGGATTTTATTACAGCTAACAACAATACGCACTTTACATTCTGAAAGCCTTCCTTTACTCTGACATTTGGGCTCTGAATCAAGAACCGTTAAGTTTGTACATGCTTCTCTGATGGTGAACATCTGTCGGCGTATGCTTATGTACTCGGGCTAACAAACTGCACCACAGAAAGTACACTATGTGTACTTTCAAAATGCATTTCTTGCAAAAATTTAATTTTTGTCATATGTACATCATCTTCATCACAGTCTCACTTTTTCAATCACATGACATTTTACTATGGTATTCTGGTTGTGCTTTTGTGCAAGAACACGTATTTTAAACTGGCCAGACTGCATCGAGATGGGATTTTAGTGGAGCCGAGTGTAAAATGAGGATCTTTCAGTGCAATGATGTCATTTTGCATGCACTGAAAGTTTTCGTGTCACCCTCACTGCACCTCATCTTTGGGATGACTGTGTATTCACACTGTTAGAGTCCAGTTAATGCCATCATATTACAACAACTTTAATCTACATCTGCTTCTGCTCAGACGGTACCTTTTTAGGGACCAGGAACCAGTGGGGAATGTAGACAATTTAACTTTTAACAATTTTACTTGAGTGAACTATGTGAAAACCTCCTTTATTTATGAAGAGTCAACAAAATATTTGCAAAAACACAAAACTAGTTACAGTATCATCATGCAAGGACACAAAGACTATTTTTAGGTATTTTGAGATGAGACATCTAGAATGTCAAGGCTTGGGAGGAGCAGATATAAGGGCGCATTTCACATTTGATTTTGAGGAAATCAACATACTTTGGGTAAACCATGTGGAGCGATTCTCACAGAATCATAAACACAAAAAACTTGCTGTGCTACAAATTGAAAGACATCACCACTGTCGTGAAGGTAAATGCTACTAATTAGTGAACTAAATGACACATTCAGAATACTTTATTAATCCCTGAGGAAATTATGTGGTTACACATAATTAATGTTAATTAATGCAAATCAAATTAATTTGATTTACATTAAAATTAATGTAAATGTCAATGAAAAGGTGACAGGCATGTTTTCTGGAGTGCATCTTGCCAAAACACCTAGTGTGACAGACCTCATTCCAAAAGGTTGGACAGGATGTGAGATTGAACATTACACGACTTTTTATTTATGTCTGTTCCCAGAGGCCATTGTTGAGTTGTGGGCAGTACACCATCGACAGCTGGAGTGCATCTAGGATCCACCATACATGGAAATTTTTAGGTGTAGGCTGAATTCCAGTGTTTTCTGACAGGATGTCAGGTAAAAGGTGTATTGTGTATATTTGTCTGTAACAAGTTAAGCATGTGATCGTGTTATCATTGTCATTAATTTGATGATTATGTTTAGGTCCCCACCGTGCAGCACAGCTTTATCGCTGCAGTGTGAAGCTCTGACAGGAGCTCGGTGCTGTATTTGGTTGTCAGGGATGAAACACAGGGTTGTCTCTGCGAATGCTTCAACTCTAACTGTTTGGAAAAACTGTTGAATCTAAACTTTGATTGTGTCCTCTGTTTTATGTTATTTGAATTTTCTTTTAGATGTACATAACTTTAATCATCAGCTGTAGTTTTTAAATGTACTTTAGAAATAAACTTGACAGATAATTATGACATTTTTGGTTTATTTTGAGTTGGTGTGCTTGTGCTTTCCTTGTGCCATTGTTGATAATTTAGTTCAGCTGGGTCTCGTTCTACATGGCTGTCTGCACTTCCCTGAATTTCCCTCTGTGTATACTTCAGTTGCCACATTCTGTATATACTAGAGATGGCACGATACCACTTTATATGTCCGATACTGATATGAATCCGATATAGTGTATTTTTTAATCATTAAAAATGTTTTTTGAATATCTTGCTGCATTTTGTATAAGTTCATTCTCAAGTTTAAAAAACAAAACACTAAAGCTATTCTGTTATGCCTGTATGCAAAAAACACACTGCACTCAAAATATTTCATAGTTCAGCAATACTGATCAATCTAATAAACTTAAATCCTCCATCCTCTCTATTCTGGTATTTTAAAGAGTACTTGGCAAAAACATTAAACAGCCAACTGAAATAAATTTTTCTAATGTTTAAAGTGTCAGGAGGCTTTTAAGAAACTGAGTGGAAGGACTTGCTTCTAGGAGGACTTTGAGTCACCAAATACATTTCTCACTTCAAAAATGATGTGTTCAATTTATTTCTAGAAGCTCAAAATCATCTGCAAGTATTAAGGCCTTTATTTTACCTCAGATACACAGCTAGAAGCTGCTCCTGTTCCCTGTCAGTCAGTTCCCTAAAATTACTTCTCTGCCTCCACAGATGTCTTCCCAACTCTGCTAACCAAACCTCAAACTGCCCCACTGACATCCTGAAAAATGCACGAAAGCGGTCATGGTACAGATTTAAACTCCTGGATCAAATCTCACCGGCGTTCTTCTTGTGAGAAAGTGAACCCAAAAACTCATCCCAAAAAATTCTGAAATTCTTGTAGTCTTTTTGCATAAAGCTTAGTTTTTGTTTTGTTTTTAATGCTCTGAAATAATCTGGGGTGCATAGTATTGTGTACATGTGTGGTCAACTTCTAAATTCTGCCTAACAAGATTTAAAATAATTCAGTGCTTGCCTCATCTCCTACAACATTAGTTTCCTGTTTGCTATGGTCACCAGAGATGGGCAGTAACGCGCTACTTATAACGCGTTACTGTAATCTGATTACTTTTTTCAAGTAACGAGTAAAGTAAGGGATTACTATTGCAAAATCGGTAATTAGATTACCGTTACTTTCCCGTAGGAACGCTGCGTTACTGCGTTACTAAAACCGTGATTTTTTTTGCGAGAATGTCTCACGACAGTGACGTAAGCGAGTGCGCCGCTAGTGACAACAGCTGTGTGCAGATCAACAATGGATCATATATCGATTGTGGGAGAGAGTATGAGCGTGCAGCGTTTAAAGCTTGGAAGTACTGACCTTATTTTGTGTTTGATTCCATAAAAAGTGACAAAAACATTAGTGTCCGTTGTGCGTGGGAAGAAAACTTTTTACAGCGAAAAAAACCCCTAAACTTCCAAGCAAGCACCGAGTGCGCAACGACGTAATGGGAAACTCACAGAGAAACTCGCGGATTCTTCAACTGACCGCTGCGGCTCACCTGCACCAGGGTAAACCTCCGCCTACCCCCAGTCCTGCTTTACAGGTGAAAATAGAGCAACAGGACCGCTGAGTCTTTGACTTTATTTATTTTCTGCTGTGTTTTACTTGCATCTATTTGAAAGAGTGAGTGTAAACACAAAAAATATTTTATTTTATGTGCTAGAATGTGTAGAAAATAGGTTTAAATGTTAAACTAATTTATTCAAGTCAGAGAATGTTGCATATAATTAAATTTTTGCTTGATGCATAAAGTTAAAAGATTAAAACTGATAAAACAAGTTAAAAAAAAAGAGACTTTTCCATTTGATTACATTTTGTATGATGGATTATGCAGAAAAAGTAGAATTGGGCTGAAAGCTTTATCACCTCTTCAGGTTGTAAATCGTGTTTTTAAGAAGTAACTAAGTAACTAAGTAATTAATTACTTTTGAAAATAAGTAATCAGTAAAGTAACGGGATTAGTTTTTTGGGGGAGTAATCAGTAATTAGTTACTGATTACTTTTTTCAAGTAACTTGACCAACACTGGTTGCGAGTGATGACGTCAGAAGAGTAATTCTGGCTCCTGATGGTGTTCTTATAGATGACGTAGCTGTTGTTGGTCTGCAGGGTCACATAATCAGATACTAAGCAAGTTCTTCATTGTTTCATCTTTAACATCTGATACTGTTTAAGATGTTGACTGACTGGTATAAACTTCAGATGACCAAAAATTTTAGAATTCACAGAGATCAAAGCTTAAACAGCAGGAGATGAAACCCACCGTGACCACCGTCCCACATCTCTTGCTGCTGTTGAAGCTGAAGGTCACCATGTGGGTGAGCTCGTCCACCTGACCCCTGCAGGTCGGGTAGTTGAGCTGTAAAGCAGAGTAATTGATGTGTTTGTCCTCCAGGAGACAACCGACCAGAGTGACTGAAGCAGAGTCCTGCATGCAGACCGTTGCATCACCTGAACGTCACAATATCAGTCAGAAAAATCACAATTAGAAGCTTTCCTCCATTATTCAGCCCTGTTGTCATGGTGATGTCACAACTGTCGTACCCAAAGAGTTGATTTCTTGGTACTTGGAGGCAAAAATGGCCCGACAGAAGCAGCGGGTGTCACCACCGACCGTCTTCTCACCACAGAACTCGTGATCGCTGCAGGTCCTGTCCTGACAGAAAGCCTCAGAGGCTACAGAGGAACACACTGATGTATTATCCTGAAAACGTGGGAGCTCTAAAAATCCACAGTTCAGGTCTTTAACAAAGGAGAGCTTATTAATGTCTTATTAAGGTCTTACAGCAGCCGGTCTTTGATGTCCAGCCATCCTGAGCGTGGTTGTGTAGACTGCAGGCTCTGGCGTAGGCCTTCAGGAACTGACAGTTGAGTCCGTCCACTGCAGGATATTTACACAAAGTGTTGGTGCAGGCGGTTATGTAGGGCTCTGGGTCAATGTCACTGTTACAGGAGGAGAAGGGCGCCTCCTTCAGGAGATTACAGCTGTACCACAGACAGAAGAAGAAGTTGAAGATAATAAAATGATAATCTGTAATCAGATGTGTTTATCTTCTATCTGTGCTGCAGTTACATGTGATGTACCACAGAGATCAAGGTACAACACAGATGTTTCCTGCCTTGTGGATCAGTCTGCTCACTGTTCAGTCACACTGGTGCAGTCGATCGTGGTGTCAGCAGGCTCACTGTACTGCATCTCACAGCTAGGGGGCGACAAACAACAAAGTTCAGGCTCATTCATACAAACAGAATATCTGCAACATCAGCAGCAGCAGCAGTCAGAGGGACTCTGAGCTTGTGATGAGGTCTTACCTGGTGGAGCTGTACTCAGAGAGCCTCAGGTCACTCAGAGACCTGCTGGAGTTTCCACACAGACCCTCCACAGATGAACCAGCAGGTCCTGCACAGGATCAGGACAGAATGAGTCAGATCAGCATCAATATTCAAACTGGACAAACACAGAAGAATAAATAACAGCACAGTTTACAGTTTACGTTACATGAATTAAACTTTATCTTCTGTACCTTCTAAGAGGATCTGTGCGGTGTAGCCGTCAAAGAAGACAGAAATGTTGAGGTTGGAGAGCAACAGCTTGGCAGTGACTCCAGTTTGGTCCTGAGAGAGCTGCACACCATGAACCAGCTGAGGCAAACTTTCAAGGGTCAACATGAAGTTGTCCAGCTGCATCACAGCAGAGATAAAGTGGAGGAAACACTGAGTGAAACATGTCAAACACACAAACAGGCTGATTTCACAGCAACAGCTCTGAAAGAACTGCTTCTAACAGCCCTGAGAAGAACGATGCGAGGAAACACAGCAGTTTCTTTGCATAACCTAAACTTGCACCACTGACCAACAATCGACCGAATTGTTATGACCATTAATTAATTGCCATGAGCACCATTGAGAATCGGGGAATGGCTGCAACAATGTACATGGCAATATGGTTAAAGATGTACCCTTAGCTTGCCTGACGCAGCTTACCCAAACTCTCCCGCCTTGTTCCAGGTGAATATGAACACCTGGCCCATCTAGACGCAGTATCACGCTGTCCAAAAAGCTCACATCTTCACGACGGCGGTCTCTGAAATTTGCCACGAGGTACAGGTTTGGGATTGACGGAATAGAAACCAGAGAGTAAGCACACCGATCCTTGATGAAGTTGAGTTGGCCGTGGACGTTGATGACAGTTGGGCCAGTCACAGTACAGGTGGTGTCCACTACACAGCTGATGGAAGCAAAGAAGAAAACAATCAACCACTAACCTCATAAGCCGCTGATGAGGAAGAGACCAAATACACAAAATAAAAAAAATTAATTAAATTACATTAAAAAAAAATCCCTTAATGCATCAGATCTTTCTTTTAAATATAAATGGGGTTATATTCACGTGTTGTTTCCTTGACAACGCTCCAGTGGACCACAGCCAATGGTTTCAAGGACTGCAGTTTCAGAGCAGGTGAGTTTGGAGCAGGTTTCTGGATCAGCGCTCACCACAGTGTCAGGTTCATATGCAATACCTGAGAAGTGATGGACGGTTTACTTTAGTTTAAAAACCAACAAGAGCAAGCAGAAAGGCACAGCACTCCCTGTAACATCCCAGAGTCAAAGTAATGAGCCTGAGATTCACCAACCTAAGTGTCTGCATCCACTGATATCTTGTATTGTATTCTTGTACACTGTAGTCACCTTGATACCACTGATGTAAACTTCCAAGTCCTAAGCAGAACCGCACAAAACTCATGTTACACAGCAAAATCTCCAGTGTTAAATTAACACTGGAGAGTGTCTATATGGGTGCACACCTCTGAGTGTTAAATACAACACTGTTGAGTGTTAAATTAACACTTTGACAGTGTTATATGTTTAAAAGTAACCTAGTCAGTTTTGAAGATTAACAATGGCTAACACTGAGCAGTGCTGATTTTCTAACACTGGAAAATAACTCAAAATGTTAGAAATATTTTGCATTATTCTCCTGAATTAGAAGAAGGTGATAACTATTGCATTTGTTAAACTGATTTGCATTACATTAGACTGCTGATTTATTGTGAATGAATGATATTGTTTTATGATGCATTATACTGCTGAGTTATAAGAAATACTGTTCGCAGAAAGTCATCGCCTTATTTGTCTGATTAGAAGAGAACAGAATATACTGGAGTTTTCTGCCCCATCTCAGCAGGAGGCCGTAGCTTAGGCGCTGTGTGAGAGAAAGAATGTGAATCTCTCAGGCCTGAGAGATTGAACTTTAAAGCGCTATAAAATATTCTTACTGAAAACAGTCGCAAAGTATTTTTCTCCATGATTATAATGGGCTTGGGAGAAAGATGGGACATTGATCACATGAGAAGTCCTGAGCCTAAAAGGATTGCAGCGAGTCAATCCAGTCCAAAAAAACCACAAGGAACTGTTTTCCTTTAAAATGATGACGTCATCTTGCTGGTGATGGAGGCTCGAATAGGTTGCGCGTGAGACTCCATTATCAGCAATATCTGGTATGAATGTGTGTGGATGTATGCATGTGACTGGACTGTGATGGACTGACGACTAAAAGTTTTAACTGACTTGATACTGAGACAAAAACGGTACCGACTTTAGGATTAGTAAATGTCCACAAACAATTCACCCAGCCTGTAAAAGAAGGGTGGATGTTTTGTCTTGCTTCGTTTTGTTTTTGCAGGAACAGAAGGATGACAGAGACTAAAGGGGGAGGCTGTAGCTTCACATGAGTGTGAAATGCAGACTTAACCCTTTGGTTGCTAATTTTGAGTTACTGATGTTTGCATTAAGAAAATTGTGTTTTAGTAGCTCTGTTTTAATTAATGTATCACATTATATTGTTGGGAATGTTAAATGCTAAAGTGAAGAAAAGGTTTGATTTCACTCATGACTGAACGTGTTATTATTAACCATAGCAGGCCACTGTAAAGAGTCAATTAACTTTTATAGAGGAAAAAAAAAAAGCCAAAAAACCCTCTATTGAGGTCTGTGAATAACAGGGGAATGATAGACTTGTCACACTCAAAATGGAGATATGTAATAATAAACACTGGTCCCCGTCTTTTAGGTCCCTTCATTGAAATAGTCAATAATTCAGAAAAGTACAGATATAACCGACAGGGGCATGTGCTGAGGGGTGGTGCTGCACAAGAACAAGAGCAAAATAAAGAAAAATATTGTGTTTAGCTTTGAGAAATTCAAATTAAAACGTACCATTACACTCAGAGGATCAATATGAAATTCGATATATGCTAATTTTGTGTGTGAGTACATGACTGGTGACTGATCTGTCCTGAGCTTTTGTTTTTACAGCACCCACTTGACCACACCAACAGTTTCTCGCCACCAAAAGGGGGTACTTGCAAAGAATAGGGAGGAATATCATCAAAACTGGGAAAGGTAAGCCCCGAAGGGGATGATAACACCATAACTTTCACTTATGGTCAAATTCTCAAAATTTGACCCCAAACTTGAAAAATTCTTCAAACATTTAGAGACAGAGTGGATAAACATAATGTCGCAAACCACATAAGGATGGAGCATTGGAATTGATAAGATGGTGAAATAACACGCAGGAAAAATATTGACCATGTTGATTATGTTTATTCCAGTGTACAGAGATTGGCTAATCTGACCAGGAAATGTTATAAAATGGATTGTCGGAACAGTCAGCATTAAAGTCACCATTGACAGTCCAGACCAAGGTTATTATCGTTAACAAAAACTAACGAAATAACGAAAACTAGAAGTGAAAAAACATTTTCGTTAACAGAAATAAAAATAAAAACAAAAAAGGAAAACTAACTAAAACTGTAATGAGTGTTCACAAAACTAACTAAAATTAACTGAATTTATAGCAAAATGTGTTTCGTTTTCATTGATGTGTGTGTGTCATACGATAGTCAAGGGTGAAGATGAAGTTTAGTTTCCAGATTTTTTCTTGCTGTCTCATTATGCCAGCAGGTGGCAGTACGTTAGTCGTGTCATCTGTGTTGCTGCCAGTGTTGCCAACTTAGCAACTTTGTCGCTATATTTAGCGAGTTTTCAGACCCCTTAGCTAAAAAAAAGACGTGAAAGCGTGTATCACTTTTACTCTCAACAAGCAGCGGATGCTGTAACGCAGTCAGTTCTTGTTTTACTGTTTTACTCTTATGCTGTTTTGTGGATCACAAGGTTTAAAACTAGTTATAAACACACACACAAAGTAACTCCACAAGAGTGCCTATTTCGGGTCACTTTTGCCGGTCCAAGCCCAGGTAAAGGAGCAGGGTTGGAATTGTGTCAAAAAAACAAAAAAACAATAATTGCTAAAAGAAATTTAATTTATAGTTCTAAATAGACTCTAAATGCATTTAGGACGTTTTTTACTCACTTTATGTCTCTTCCACGATGTTATTTCTCTCTCCAACAACTTAGGTTACAATGAGATTAGCATGACCAATTATGCAAATTAGGCGATGACGTCATTTAGCGACTTCTAGCGACTTTTAGGACAACCAATAGCGATTTTCCTTATTGAGGAGTTGGCGACACTGGTTGCTGCTCCGTCCACGCGCAGACTCAGGTCAGGAAAAGTCGGGAGAAAGCGCCAGAGTCCAATTTGGGATTACTTTGAATATGACTGTGTTTTGGATAAAGGGACATTTCTAAAGGGAAAAAACTCCCACAAATCTTAAAGTGCACTTGAAAAGCTCACACCAGAAGGCTAACCTAGCTTACCTTGAGAAGGTAAGGGAGCACACTCAACCCTCTTCCCCAGAAAACAGAAGCTAACCCCAGGCAAGACAGCGTGATGCATCCCGAGACAACAGGATGGGGACATCTACATAACTGTGTGAGTCAATTGCCTTCAAAAAGTTTATCAATTCACTTGAACCAAAATTACGACCATCCTGGTGCTGCAAGAGTTAATAGTCTCAATACCCAAGGATAAGCAGAAGAGCATGACTGATATGATGGAACGGGGATTTCATTACACTTAGTTATTGCAAACACAACTAAAGCTATAACTGAAACTAATCAAAACTAAACTGAAACTAAGGATTTTCAGGAGAAAAAATAGAAACTAAACTAAACTAGCAAACAATTGGTAAAAACTAATTACAACTGACAGGAAATTGAAAATCTGAAGTCGAAACTAAATAAAAATAAAACTAATGAAAATTGCAAAACTATTAAAACCCTGGTCCAGACTAAGATGGCCTTGGACATCTTCAGGGCGGAAAAGTGTTGGTGTGACCAAGGTGTGGTTTGGCTTGTTGCATATATGTTTCAAGATGATACAGCTCTGGATGAACCAGTCATGTTTAAGCACTCTAATTAACAGATTGAAAATAGTGACATTAAAGGAAGAGTATGCAGTGCCACCCTGTCAGACGCCAGTGACGGTGGGGCTCAGTGATTAATCAGGTGAGCTGCATTCATGGCTGAATCAAAACATAGATTCCCCTGCTGTGGTCAGTGAGGGGAAAACAGGGGGAAGTGAAATTAAAAGAGGCATGGATAAACGTTTATGTGTGAAGGTTATAAACGGGATAAAAGGGGGTGTTTTACTGTTATTTTAGCGTCCGCATTATTATTACATAAGAATCATATAACAAGCATTGCATTAAACATTTTTTTAAGCTATTGACATTACATTAACATTTGTTTTACAGTGATTGTTATAACCTCAGGTTAATCTTCTATTTACAGGTGTTAGAATAATCATATAATCTTTCATTGCAGGTGTAACCATGATCATTTTTATACATATTGCAGTTTGTTGCTCATTATAGAGTTGTGCTGAAGTTAATAAGGGTTAAAAGCTACAGTCAGCGCGATGTTTGGCTGATCTATGGACTGGAGTGACTTCGAGCATAGAAGGCCGCACGCGCTTACATAACACTGATATCATGCTTTTCTTTGTGCTCTTTTATTCAGTTATATCTTTTGCTAAGTTTTAAGTAGTGGCAGTTGATTAAACAACATTCATTTAATATTACATACCTGATTCCGAGCATTACACACAGATCAACTTAACAATCTGCAAAACCTTGTGGCTGCATTGTTGTGTCTCCATAAGGGACAGTTGGCTCCAGGAGATAAGTGGGAGTCAGTGCCTGTCCTCGAGGAGGAGAGAATCTTCCTTTGCTGTCTCAGAAATAGTCAACAGGTTCATATTGAAGTGAAGTTCATATTATTACAGGTTTTGTTTCTTGGCAATTCTGCGGACGCAGGCTCTGGGCAGAGCCAGGAGTTGAACAGATCTAACATGACAATTAAAATGATTTCATTCCCTAACACAGGATGACAGGACTGGAGCAACGACACTGGATAGGAGAAAGTCTCATACTTTCTGAGATACGAGGTCACTAACCTTTTCTTTTAATTTTCTAGCTCCGTTGATTTGACACATGGGAATGTGTCAAAAAAGGGGGGAAGTTGAGTTTTAACATCAAACAAGGATTATATGAACATTTTTATGACTTCATTTGTGTTTTAATGACGTAGGTATGGTAAAGCTTAAGCTAATAGAGGTTTCCGGACTTTTTTATAGAATCAGTGAGAAGCATAAATCATTATTTCCATGTTTAAGCGTTAATCATTGAAATGAACTGAATAGCGTTTAGATGATAAAATGCCTGTGTTCATGAGAAGCTGAGTACCACACTGGAGAGGAAACCGTGGGACAGTAGGCGGAAGCAAACACATGAAAACGGGGGGCAAATTTTAGAATTAAAAATGGCTAATTTGTTTTTGATGTCTTTTGTTAAAATGAGTGGTTTTAATAATTTTCAGACACGCCTTGCAAATGTGCTTATAATGAGTTGGCATTTGGTCTTTTGAAGGTCATAAGCTTCGTTCGGCGTGATGGTCCGGACTGATATATTGCAGGTATTGACTTTGAGTGCAGAGGGCTAAATGCAAACACGCTTACACACACATAGGATATGATTAGAATAAGTCCCTGGGACATTCTGAATATTCTAAACCAATTCTGAATCGCCAGAAGATCAGTAGATAACAACATTAGATTATTAGGGCTAGGCAGAGAGGTGTTTTGGTTTTCTGTCTCTTACAGAGAAAAGAACAGACACCAGACGAGGTCACAGATATACGAGGATCCTTCGCAGCAGAGACAGACACAGTGACTGCCGAGACACCAACTGGGTTCAAGTGTCATGGCGCTTGGGCTCCGATTAGTCACCTCAAAAGGATGGATCCCATAAACACAGCAATAACCATGAAGGGGTTGGCGGAAATCCAGGAACACCTGACCAGCGAGGTTCGAGAGGCTCTTGGTCAAAAGGGGGACACGTTCCTGTTCCTTTTTCTGGAGGATACACAGGACCGGAGGATACACAGATCGTTGTTTGAAATCGGGGCAGAATAATCCCCTGATCTGTGCAACGACTGAAGGGTTGTCTAACCCCTGAGGTTGAAGAAAGACGAGCAGATGATCACCCAACTGGACGACACTGGTAGCTGCAGCAATAAAATAGAGGCTAAAAGCTCCTCGGACAGGGGTTCTAGTCTGAATACGTCTGGAGGGTATAGGTAGCACCAAAATAAAGCTGTGGCAGAACTGGGGAGTGTCATCTGTACCTACTACTGTTGTAATAATAGTTTTTCTTGCATCTGAACTGCGCAAACACAGAGGCCATCTCACATATGGTTCACCCAACAGGGGGACAAAGGACCTGAGCGGTAAGAAGAAATGAACCCGGCCACACTGGATTGCAGGGTGTAGGTGAGCTCTTTATTCTAAAGAGCTCAACAGGGGGAGTGTGGGATTATAATATTATTGTATGCCATGTTAGACCCCTAATTAAAGATTGTGAATTATTATGTAGTTTTGGTTTGCATTATTCTCCTGAATTAGAAGAAGGTGAAAACTATTGCATTTGTTAAACTGATTTGCATTGCATTAGACTGCTGATTTATTGTGAATGAATGATATTGTTTTATGATGCATTATACTGCTGAGTTATAAGAAATACTGTTCGCAGAAAGTCATCGCCTTATTTGTCTGATTAGAAGAGAACAGAACATACTGCAGTTTTCTGCCCCATCTCAGCAGGAGCAGATAAACAGGGAGCCAAGGCCGTAGCTTAGGCGCTGTGTGAGAGAAAGAATGTGAATGTTTAGGCTTTTATAATTAGGTGGGGGCCACTAGAGGCTATAAGAGTTTGATCAATGCTCCACCATTTTGAGATCTGATGCTGTCTGCGTACAGTGTCCATCTCCCACGCGTGTGACCATTAAAATCATTGTTTGACTTAACCCGGCCGGACCAGTGTTTTTCTTTTGGCTTTTCCTCTTGTATCCATCCCCAATATTTGAATCCGTAACAGTTGTTTTCACAGGTGTGCTCTATATCTCAACAATGGCTCATATTAAGACGACAGTCTTTCACACAGGTCAAGTGCCTCTATGCACTTCATTAGTTTAAATATTTGCCTATTTTACTTCATCTCATATGTCATTGTACTGAATTTGAGCAACCCTAAGCTTAATGCAGATTACTTTTAACAACTATCCACCTCAATTAAATCTATGGTCTGGAGCACAGGCTGTTGTCGAACAAGCTAAAGAATAAACATTTTGTGTCAGCAAGGGGTGGGGGAAAGCCATTCACCAGAGCATATCTTAAGTGCTGCTGATGTGGGCTGGCCTTCTCCACACGCTCTTCAAGGCTGATGTGTTTTCTGAAAACTTCTAACATTTGAATCTCTTCCATTTATAAGCCTGCGATTAACCGCACGGCTCAGGTCCGCGTGAAACCCGCGCAGCCATGGAGCCGTCGCTCTCTTTTATTTTTATTTAAATACTTTGTGCTGCCAGGAGCAAAGTCCAGCATAAACGTCTGTCACCCTCTGACACACTCTTGGTTGCTTAGGATTTCATGATAACAACAACAGCTGCTGACGTCACAGACCACGTGTTCTGCTCCTTACACACTCACACAACAACAACAACAACACAAAAAAGGGCTATTGTCCAGCACAATCTGGACCCCGCGGAACTTCTCAATACCCCACAAAGCGGCGGACCCCACAAAGCGGTCTACATTTCTCCCCACTAAGACGGCGAACCAAAAAAGTTCGAACTGCGCAACTCTGCGACTTAATGCTTCTGTACAAAAAAACCCCACTGAGCGGCTTTGTACATCGCCCCACTAAGACTGCGAATTTATCCCCACTAAGCGGCCACGGACAACGCCCCACTGAGCGGCGAAGACGTACAGTTATAGAGTTGGACTCTAAACTTACTCGGTGTTGCTTAGCGTGTAGTATAGCCTCGGATCCCGCCGATCGCCATTCATCAAGGAGAGAAAACAGACAGCTCATCCACTGGCCTGATGACAAACTCTCACGTCTCGGGACTTTACTACAGGAACTTCCTGGCTGACGTCAGTCTTTCAGCGTGTCTCTTCTCCCCTTGGTGAATGTCGACTCCAGGGCTCCGGCTCTCAAAGGACTAATTAATGATAGGTTTGTAGCTTGAACCTATTCGCTGGAACGTTGAAGACAATATAATTACACAGCAAGCAAGACACGAAGTAGGCAAAGTTCTTCTTGTTACTCATGCATGAGGGAGACCTGCCTGGAGCCAAGTGTCGTTCCACCACTTGACCTCCGTCAGACTCCCAGCCAGGTTCCCCATAGCACTCCTTTTATTGTGGTTACATGAATATGCATAGGGTCATAACATACGACGGACGTCTACATACAAACAAAGAGTACCGTGTGTGTGTGTGTGTGTGTGTGTGTGTGTGTGTGTGTGTGTGTGTGTGGGTGTGTGTGTGATAAGTGATAAGTTAACAGCGATGCAGGTGGATGCTTCTCTGGTGTCCTGGATTGTTGATTACCTGACAGGAAGACCACAATATGTACGTCTCCCACAGTGTGTGTCTGACAAGGTAATCAACAGCATAGTGGCACCACAGTGGACTGTCCTCTCCCCCTTCCTCTTCACCCTCTACACCACAGACTTCAGTCCCTGCACAGAGACCTGCCGTCTTCAGAAGTTTTCTGATGACTCTGCGGTGGTTGGATGCATCAGCAGGGATGATGAAACAGAGTACCGGGCTGTGGTCGACTCCTTTGTCACGTGGTGTGAGCAGAATCATCTGCAGCTCAACATGGCAAAGACCAAGGAACTGATCGTGGACTTCAGGAAGACCAGGAAACACTTGACCCCTGTTTCAATCCAGGGGGTCAGTGTTGACATTGTGGAGGACTATAAATACCTTGGAGTACACATTGACAATAAACTGGACTGGGCTAAAAACACCACAGCACTTTACAGGAAGGGCCAGAGTCGTCTCTATTTTTTGAGGTCCTTCAACATCTGCCAGAAAATGCTCAGGATTTTCTACAAGTCTGTTGTGGCCAGTGCGATCCTCTATGCTGTTGCATGCTGGGGGAGCAGGCTGAGAGTCGCAGATGCCAACAGACTTAATAAACTGATCTGTAAGGCCAGTAATGTTGTGGGGATGGAGCTGGACTCCCTCAAGGTGGTGTCGGAGAGGAGGATGTTGTCCAAGATAAAGACAATGTTGGATAACACCTCCCACCCACTCCATGACATGCTGGTCAGTCACAGGAGCTCGTTCAGTGAGAGACTGAGATTACTGAAAAGCACCACTGAACGACACAGGAAATCATTCCTGCCTGTGGCCATCTCCCAGTACAACGCATCCACTTAACACACTGTTTACTGCTACAGCTACACAGCAAATTCAAAAGTGTTAAATGTTTTGGTGTTAATAGTCTTCTTGCAAAAGTAGAGTTGATTTTACTCTAAGTAGAGTCACATTATTTTAATGTAACTCTGAGGTGTAAAATGATAGTAGTTAAAATCGAGTGTTAAAAATGAGTGTTTCTCTGTCAAATCTGGAGGTGTTACAATGGAAACATTAACTCTTGACCTCTTAACTCTGAACTCCTACAGGGGCTATGACAGCAATAGAGTAAATTCACAGTCATTTTTTCAAAGATTGTTTCAATTATTATCATGAGCTTTTACTTCTGTGGCTCTTTGGAGCAGGGGCGGAGCGTGGGGGTGGCTTACTGGGCTTAAGCCCGGGTTGTTTTGTCAGAAGCCCGGGGTCTTTTGGAGTGTAATTTTTTCATAGTTAGATGTCTGGCTGACAACTGTATAAAACAAAAAGTACACACAATATTCGAAGCACATAGTGCACACTGTGGGAATTTACGACTGTGCGTGAATCCCCCCTGATATTGGTATGATCCGAGCTCAGGCACTAAGCGACTGAGCGAGGGGGCGGGGCAGCTGCTGCCCGTCAGTGCGCTGTTGGAGAGACGGAGCCAGCCATACTAAGGAGAGCTTAAGTTTGACCAGGTACCAAAGAAAATCATTCATACCGTACAAATAATGTAAATATGATGGTGCATCACGAAAGATTGATATCAAACTGATCACTTGACCAATATTACGTTACTTGCTCTTCAAGTGAATCAACAAATGGCGAAATGAAAAGCCGAACAAATGCTATTTTTTTTAGAGAGTCTTAGCTTACGTGTGTTTATTTCATATTTTCAGTTCTTACCCTCCCCGACTAAATCGGTTTCAGTAATGCACTGAAATATAAGAATGGACATTAGAGGGTTCTTTCAAAGAAAAAACTCAGGTAAATGTTATTTTATATATTATGCTTTGTATGTTGTTCAGTATATTTCTATGCAAAACAAGAGGGATTTCAGTACACAGCAGGATATTCACATTTGTAACCAGATATTTACATACACTTTAGGGAGAAAACATAAAACATTTTTACTGTACAAGATCAATTTAGAGTAAACTTTTGTTTTAGATAAATATTGAAATATATTTTGAATTTGTTAAATGTCAGAATAAAGAGAGACAGAGCTTCTATTTTTTATCACTTTCATTAAATTTAGGAGTACATATACACTACGTTTATTGTTAATTAATAAGAAAACTCCAGAGGATTCCATTCTGAGCTGAAGAAGCTTCTGATAGGTTAGTAGAGTCCATGTGAGTAAATTGGTGGCACAGCTGTGGATGCATATAAGGCAAAACACAGAGCCTGTTTCTTTGACATGGGAAAATCAAGAGATGTCAACCAAAACACCAGGAAAAGAACTGTGGAGCTCCATAAGTGTGGCTCAGTTTTGAATACAATTTGGTGCCATTTGCAATTAAGAAATACAGATAGTTTCTCTCTTTACTCTTAAAGTTAACAAATATGTTTTTTATATTTATCAATCTAAAAAAATAAACATTTAGTCTGATTTGATCTTACAATTAAAAAAGTGTTTGTGTTTTGATCTGAAGAGTACATAAATATGTGGTTTCAACTGTATATTTGATGATTGTCAGCACAAAGAGGGAGAGAGAGGAACAGAGAGGGAGATGGAGAATGAGGACAGAACAGAGATGAACAAGAGCAGGTGAGACACACATGTTACTCAAATGGTTGTTTACCAAAAGTATCACTGTATCATAGGTACTCATGTATCTCGTACCTAGTGTTTCTTTTTAGGTTTGCTATTTTTCAAATTCTATATTTATTAAGTTATGCAGGCTTGTTTGCACAACAAGGCTAAATAATTATATAAACTTTTCTCAATCTAAATAGTGGACTTTGGTAGAATTAAAAAAATAAGTGTAGTGCAGGTCTATGATGATTTTTAGTGCTACTATCATCTAGTTCTGATTCTGGTTCTGTCTTGGTTAAGTCCTCAGTAGTCCTGATTTTGAACTCTTGTAGTCCTGTTTTAATTCCGGATCAGTTCTGGGTCTGGTTGAATTGGGGTTTAGTCCCTGTGTCTTGATACAGCCCCGATTTTGTTCTGCCTTGCTGCTTAATTAAAAAACTAGTTTAAGGTGTCCTGCACATGTGATATATATTTTTCCCTATATGAAGTCATTCTTTTTTGAACAAAACTCAAAACAGAGCCTATTAATCTTTCAGTCATTTCTACACCCCCCCCCCCCCCCCCCCCTCAAAAAAAAAAAAAAAAAAAAAATCCCACATGCATACTACCCTTTAGGGCTAAGCCCCGGGTGTTTCAAATGTCTGGCTCCGCCTCTGCTTTGGAGTTGAGACGAAGCTGTGTGAAAGGCATTAGCCATGTTGCTCGGTGATAGCATAATATTCTGTTTTAGCTAGCTGAAAGGTATTGTTTGCGGCAAATACCACAGCCTTGAAAAAAGCTTGCATGTGAATTTTCAGTCAAACTTTTGGTCAAATACACCTAAAACAATGTCTAGAATGTGAAATGTTGGTATAATGGTGCTACTTGAAGCCTGAAAACGATCGCCCATAAAAAAAAACAAAAAACGAGCAAACAGCAGTAGCAGACGTCCTGACTGGATTCTACGTTAGCATTTAGATCCCTCCAGAGTTTTGTGCACACGGTTTAGGTAAAAATTAAAAAGGTTGAGGTTTTACATTTAGTTCAGTATTACCTGTTGCCTGTGTCTTTGTCTTTTGGGAAAATACTTTACACAAGTAATGGCTCAAAGAGGATTCCTTTTTTTTTTTTTTTTTTAACTGTGCTGCAATTGTTTACTGGATTATTTGTGCCATTAATTAGTGTCAACTAATTTTTATTCAATCTCCACACAGGATATGCTTGTGAAGATGGAATATGGGGGAGAGCAGAAGTGCGTTGAAGTTCCACAAAGGGATGAATGAAGGACATGCATATTGTATTGAAGAAATAAGTGATGAGAATGCTGTTATTTGCATTTACCATGTCAGACCTTTTGATAAACAAAATTCTAATGAAAGTGAGAACATGTATACTGTTACATCTTTCAGAAAATGTTTTGAAATTGTGGTGCACAGTTCAGAATAAATGTTTTTCAAAAACCATTGCATCTTTTTAGTAAATGTTTATTTCCAAAAGAAATTTCTAGAAGTTCAGAACAGTAAAATTCCCGCTTTTTAGAATGAATTAGAAGATAACTCTTAAGTAGTTAAACTAAAATACTCTTTGAGAGTTAATATATAAACTCTTAACACTAAGTGTTAAATTATCAACTCCAGACAGATTTGGTGTTTAACACTAAATCAGAGTTAATGTACCAACTCTCCAAAAAGAGTTAAATTAACACTCTCTGGTGTGGACCCATATAGACACTTTAATAGTGTTGAAATCAAATCCGACAGTGTTAATTTGGACATGCTGGATTTGCTGTGTACACATGTTTCTTTTTCAGCTATTTATTGATAAGTGACTTTTATGTACATATATATATATATATATATATATATATATATATATATATATATATATATATATATATATGTGTGTGTGTGTGTGTGTGTGTGTGTGTATATATTGTGCTATTCTTAGTTAGTGTAGTGTATGTCTTGTTAATGTTAGTTTATAATGGAGCACTGTAACAAAAAATAATTTCCCCTAGGGATCAATAAAGTATTCTGATTCTGATTCTGATTTTCAGTCAGATTAGGGTTATATGTTTGTTTGGGTCTTGACAACGCTTGAGATGGGTTTTTCTTTTTAGTTTTATGTGGATGGGGGTATTTTATTTAAAGAAACTTGGGGGAGCTGTTTTAAAAATTAACCGTGTACTTGTGGATGAAGACAAAGGCAACTGCGACCCAAGAGGTGAGCTCTTTTTTTTTTTCAGCATCTAGTCATTGATCTGAAGGATACTTTAGGACACATCACTTATCCTATTTAGCCTATTAACTTTACAACACAGCTGAATCTATAATGCTGACAGAAAGAGGGGATAATTGTAAAATGCCAACATGTTCAGTTGTTACATGTTACCAAGCCAAGAAGAAGGAGACAAAGGAGACACTGATACTTGATACAGACACATAGTATAATATAGTAAACACCAGTATGAAATGTAAAATTTGGTTCTAAATTTCTTTGTCTAATGTGTATAATGACACAAAATCACCAGGCAAAATAGGTACACTCGAATAAGAGGATAACTCTTATTTAACTACATTCAAGTACTGCATAAATAATTTTAAATAGGGCCTAAATTGTAGGTATTTTACAGGAAAGGAGAAACAAATTATACTGTAATTAATTTTTCAATACAGTGGTCCCTCACTATAACACGTTTCACCTTTCGCTGCCTTGCTGTTTCGCATGAAATTTTGCATGCTTTGTTTTTTACTGAGCCCCGCAGGGGACATGGGAGAAAAGAAATGAAGATGAACTTTTGCGAGATCTCGCAAAACTTCAAACTGGTGGGTAACAGACATCTCCAAAAACGTTGGAGCACCTTTGCAAATATATGATGTCTTGATAAAACAAGCAGATATTTGAAGTGTACACAGCTAGATTCTCGCCTGAAAAGGCTGGCCCACAAAGGACACATTTGGAGCAGCCTTTGAATTGGGCCAGCCTTCGTCGCCTGGGTCGTCAGCTTCAAGCTGGCAGCCTCTGAAGGATGCAGCCTATTTTGCGAGATCTCGCAAAACGTTTGCGAGATCCCGAGTTACTTTTGCGAAATCTCGCAAAAGTTCATCTTCATTTTTGTTCTCCCATGTCCCTTGCAGGGCTCCGTAGTTTTTTCTTTTTCTTCTTCTTTTTTTTTTTCAGCACATTGTGTTCTGCATCCTGATTGGCTGTAGACCAGATAAGAGAGAGATAAGATAAGATAAGAAAAAAAAAAAAAAAAGAAGTTACAGAGCGTGAGCAGAATATTATATATATATACACACACACACACACACATATATAAATACAGAGATATATAAATAAAATATACAAAGGGGATAAATAGAATAAATAGGAATAAAAATAAAAATACAAGTGAATTGCACATTTAAAGTATTGAGGTCTATTGCACCGTTGACTATTAACAAGAGTATTGCACAAAGGTATTGCACAGTGAAGTGAAGAGGCGCTACAGCTTAGTTGTTCCCCCCTCCTTTGTCCTCCTGTTTCCCCTCCCTCTCCCCTCCAGAGAGGCGTTAAACAGTCTGATGGCGTGTGGGACAAAGGAGTTTTTAAGTCTGTTGGTTCTTGTCTTTGGGAGAAGCAACCTGTCACTGAACAGACTCCTCTGGTTGTTTATGGCCGTGTGCAGAGGATGCCCAGCATTGTCCAGCAGTTTTTTTAGTGTCCTTTTCTCTGCCACTGTCACCAGAGTGTCCAGCTTCATGCCGACCACAGAGCTAGCCTTCCTGATCAGTTTCTCCAGCCTGGATGAGTCCTTCTTTGCTGTGCTGCTCCCCCAGCACACCACAGCATAGAAAAGTACTCCAGCAACCACTGACTGGTAAAACATCCTCAGGAGCTTCCTGCAGATGTTAAAAGACCTCAGCCTCCTGAGGAAGTACAGTCGGCTTTGGGTGTTTTTATACAGGTGCTCTGTGTTGCATGACCAGTCCAGTTTGTTGTCCACCCACAGCCCGAGGTACTTGTACTTGTTGACCACCTCCACCTCCTCCCCCTCTATCTGAACCGGCAGGGGACCTTCTCTGGACCTCCCGAAGTCCACAACCAGTTCCTTACGGTGTGTTCACACCGAACGCGATGGACGCGAATAAAACGCCCCAAACGCCCCTAAATTGACACGTGTACATTCGCGTCTCAACGCGTGTCCAAGAAAAATCCATCGCGCGTCAAAATATCATATTTTGACGCGTGTGAACCGGAAATGTGGGAGGAATGTGGGAGGAAGTTGTGCCAGACCGGTATCTTTGCAAGATGGCAGCTTTCGAGCTAGCGCTTGAAGAGAGAGTCTCCCTTCTCTATTTACTGTGGAGAGCAGAGCAGCAGCGTAAAAGACGTCCTCGCCGTACCTGGGTCCATCAGGTCCTCCAGAGGCGTGAGCAGTTTGGTGAGTTTCACCATTTGCTCCAGGAGCTGCGCCTGGATGACGGCCGATTCCAGCGCTATCACCGTCGGCCAGTTTGAGAACCTGCTTTCCCTCGTCGGTTCCAGCATCGCCCGCCTAGACACCAACTACAGGCGCTCAATCCCACCTGCAGAGCGCCTGTCCGTCTGCCTGAGGTTAGTAAAACTATTTAATACGGTAGTCCTTTATTGATACCTGTGCTAATATGCTAAACCATCCATTTATACACTGCTATCATGGATGTGCTATGCTAACAGTGAATGCTGTCGGTGTTTACCGATAATATTCCTAGTGATACTCAGACGGTCTCATCAAGTCCCGATTTAATTCGATTTATGCTGTTATCAGTGTTTGAATGATAGCATGGCTGTGGTGTCATAGGTATGCTCTCGGTGTTTGCTGATATCAAACTGGTATTAGGACCAATGTGGGTTAATCTTTGTAGTGATACTCACTCCTTTTTTTTATTTAGACCTGGTTTAATTCTGGGATAGTTGAATATTTGTATATAATCACCGCAGACTGTTTTGGATTATATCTAAAATATATCATGTAATTATCCTTATAATTACAAAATGTTTTATGTAAGATTTATGTTTTGTAATTTGTAATTTTGGAATTTCAATAATGTATTTTGTAACTGCAGTACACATAATACTCATTTTAAACAATTTTGTCCAGGTTCCTTGCCACTGGGGACTCCTTCAGGACCATCACGTTCAGAGGCTGTCCTGGTGAGGGAGAAGTTCATGGCTCACTTCTCGGCAGAGGGAGCCGTGTCTTGGCAACCAAAGGAGTAGCCTGTTTGAAGTCTGAGTGACTTCCCCACAACGGCTCTTTTAAGAGCCACCCACAAACCTCTAAAGAGTGTTCCTGTCTTTTTAAATTTTTCTTAATAAATGGAGCTCTACGCCAAAATAAACTAACCTCTTTTTACTCTGCAACTTGTTTTCACTATGTTCCTGTATACAGTGTGGTGCAAAAGTTTGGGCAACCTTATTAATAGTCATTATTTTCCTGTATGAATTGCTGTTACAGTAAAAAATGTCACTTACATATATCATATAGGAGACACACACATTGATATACACTACATATTTATATTATTTCTCTTTTTTTGTGTTGCCAATTTATGCACCTGCTTGATTTGGTTTAAACAGTTATTGCACACTTTCTGTAAATCCAGTGAACTGCATTTCACTTCTCAAATATCACTGTGTGTCTCCTATATGATGTATTTAACTGACAATTTTTATTGTGACAACCAACGATTTGTACAGGAAAATAATTACTTTTCACAATGTTGCCCAAACTTATGCATCCCACTGTATTAGTATGTTTTGTTATTAGTGTAATATGAAATAAATTCTACTTTTGTCAAGTCGGGTGCCAATATTTGCTGTGTAGTAGAACAAAGACATTTGTCATTATAAATGTTTATTTGATAAAATATATAAATTCAGTAACAAAAGGACATAAATAACATAAATATATGAAATCTAACTATTTACAGACAGACAGGAATAAAAAGGACCCAGCTTGGAGTGGAAGAGCCTCAGGGAGAAGGAGGATAAACATAAGAACATTGTTTCTGCTCTGGAGAGCTGCTGCCTCATCAGAAAACTACTGATCACTAGAAAAATTTGCATTTCCTGCGAAAATGCAGTGTGGATGCTTTAAAGCTGAAGCTGTATGCAAAAAGTAGCTGAAAAAGCTGAAAAGTTGCAGAAATTGTAAAAACTTTGCAGAAGCAAAGGAACTTTGCTAAAATGGAATAACTTAGCAGAACTGCAATATCTTAGAGGAAACATAATACTTGGCAGAAATACAATAGCATAGCAGAACTTAGCAGAAATATTGTAACTTACCAGAAACATAACTTCTCAAAAATACAAGAATTTAGGATAAATAGTATAAGATAACAGAAAGAATATATTTAGACAAAAATACTTAAGCATTACAGAAACACTATGATTTAGAAAAATAGTACAACATAGCAGAAATACTGTGATTTACCAGAGACACTGTGATGAACTATGAATATTGTAATTTTAAATTAAGACTATGTTTTAGCACAAATATTATAATTTGGCAGAAATACTATGATAAAGCACAAATACTCTGGTTTAGCACAAATATTATAACATAGCAGAAATACAATTATATAGCAGAAATGCTATATTTAGAAAGAAAAATATAATATAGTAGAAATAGTATGATTGAGCAGAAATACTACAATATAGCATAATAACAATGATTTAGCAGAAATACTATGATTGAGCAGAAGTACTAAGATGTAGTAAAAGTACTTTGATTTAACAGAAATACAATTATGGAGGAGTAATACTTTAAAATGGGAGAAATATTGATACACACACACACATACACAGAGCCTAAAGGGAAGAGTATTTGTGCCATGGAGTGTTAAGAATGTGAGGTCCATATTAGAAAAGCTGGTAAAATCATAAAAGTTTGCAGAATTGTAATAAATGATGAATATGAATTACTGGTCTGTGACAGTGTATTAATTTGTAGGGAAAAAAACATGTTGACCAAGGTGGAATCGAACCCACGATCTTTGGCTTGCAGACCCGTGTCATTACCAACTGCGCCACTGGGAAAGAGAGGAGCTGTTTTGAAAAACAGGGTGATGAGCAGTCAGAATTAGATCCCGGTGAGAGGCGAAATATGCCGTTTTTTGGAGTTACAAAACGTTGTGTAACTCAAAAACTAGGTGGACTAGAGGCATAATTCTTGTACTGGGTGAATCAGCGGACTTTGGTGTACTTTGACTGCGATTTTCATTGCTCTTTGTACAACCGTCGCTGAGATATGACGAGAGAGGAAACGGAAGACCTCAGACATGATTGGCTGGCTGGGAAGCCGTGCAGGCCCTGATATGTGATATGTTTCTGAGTCCGCACAGAGGATTGGCTGCCTGGCAGAAATATATAGAAATAGTATGATTAAGCATAAATACTACATTTAGCAGAAATACTATATTAAGCACAAATCCTATAAAAAGCAGAAATAGTATATTAAGCACAAATCCTATAAAAAGCAGAAATACTATATTAAGCACAAATCCTATTAAAAGCAGAAATAGTATATTAAGCACAAATCTTATAAAATAGCAGAAATAGTATGATTTAGCACAATAGTAATAAGTTAAACAGAAAAATTGGAAAAGCAAAATGGACAGCTGAAAAAATGCTGAACATGCTGAGGGTCCCTCAAATATACTTGTTAAATGAAAAAAATCAGCAAAAAAAATATATAACAGCCACACAATCAGAAATATGTACACATAAGGAAACACACATGCACAGAGAGACACACACACAAGATCCAATTCAGTCAACCAGTCTAAATATATTGAATTTGAATCTTAGAATGAGATCATCCCATTAAAAGGCCTTCTCTCTCTCTCTCTCTCTCTCTCTCTCTCTGTCACACACACACACACACACACACACACACACACACACACACACACACACACACACACTCACTCACACAGGGAGAGAGAAGTAAGTTTCTAGCTCAGTCAGCCATGGAGCTGCTGAATTTGAATCCACCAATCAGAGAGCCTGTGCACTTTTTCCCGCCAAAACAGGTGCATCTATTTACACACGCAGCACAGAGAGACACAGGATTATCCGGTTGTTCAGTCTGACGTCACTAGCCGTGTCTGGGTCTAAACTCCGCTGCAGGTCCATATATCAAACGATCACTATGGCATTACTGTGAGTTGAAAAACTGTCTAAAGTCTTTCATCTTTAATAAAATGATCAGCGCTCTGCTCTACCAGGTGTAACAATTGAGTTTAACATCCAGGCATCCATGAAAACGGAATTTATGACATTTAACGGAGTTAGAAGTTAGCAGGGAGTTAGCTCGCTAGCTTCTATCTAAATACAATATAGCATGTCCTGACTGCGGGGTTTTGGAAACAAATTAAAACGTACAGCTCTGTTATCACTTCCAACATAAATGAAGACAGAAAGCTAAACAGCAGTGACGTTTGTAGGGTTACTGAAGTTTGGCTAGCTGGTATATAATGATGTGCTACGTGACCGCTAGCGACACAGCTATGTTAGCATAATATAAACAAGCTAACTTTTTTTCCACTTGATAAAAGTTACCGTGAGTGTTCTCGGTGGTCAGGAACAAATGTAATTGCATGGCAGGATGCTGTAAACGGACCAAACTTCAGCCAGGAGAACAACTGAGATAATCCATCCACAATACGAGGTTAGTCATTCATATACTGCTGCATGGGCTGGGCTGTAGTTACATCCTAAGGTTTTAAAAACTGAGCTTAAATAAATGATTAGCGGTAATAAAAGCCGAGGGAGGTCAACAGTGATCGCTGACTGTTTTAGGAGCTTTTTGAGATCAAATAGAAGAAAATACATAACATTAAACATGTTAACAACACAAATGCCATATTAAACGCAGACTACTTTAGACCCAGAAGTAGGATTCGTCGCGTCATCACTGAACAACCGGATTGCAGTCTATTTCTCATAATGACGACTCCCCTCAAACAAATGACCATAATTTCCTAACCGTAGGGGCTAGAGCGGTCATTCTTACACCGTTTTGTTCAGAAGAGATGGGGGAATCTTCAAGTGTTGACAATTTATCATTAAAATATGAATTTTTAGAGATATATGACATGGATGACTTGTTGACTTAGAAGCCACGAATTCCCCAATATGCAAATTTGAATGCCTCAGACCACATATATGATTGGCTGGCTGGGAAGCCGTGCAGGCCCTGATTTGTGGATTTGAATTCCTCAGCCCTCAGATATGATTGGCTGGCTTAGAAGCCATGAAGGCCCCAATATGCAAATTTGAATGCCTCAGGACACATATATGATTGGCTGGGAAGCCGTGCAGGCCCTGATTTGAAAATTTGAATGTCTCAGTCCTCACAGAGGATTGGCTGCCTGGGGACCTGGCAGAAATATATAGAAATACTATGATTAAGCATAAATACTACATTTAGTAGAAATACTATGTTTTAGCACAAATACTATAAAAAGCAGAAATACTATAATTTAGCAGAAATACTATATTAAGCACAAATCCTATAAAAAGCAGAAATAGTATGATTAAGCATAAACACTACATTTAGTAGAAATACTATGTTTTAGCACAAATACTATAAAAAGCAGAAATACTATAATTTAGCAGAAATACTATATTAAGCACAAATCCTATAAAAAGCAGAAATAGTATGATTAAGCATAAACACTACATTTAGTAGAAATACTATGTTTGAGCAAAAATCCTATAAAAAGCAGAAATACTATATTAGGCACAAATCCTATAAAAAGCAGAAATAGTATGATTAAGCATAAATACTACATTTAGTAGAAATACTATGTTTTAGCACAAATAGTATAAAAAGCATAAATACTGTAATTTAGCAGAAATACTATATTAGGCACAAATTCTATGAAAAGCAGAAATAGTATGATTAAGCATAAATACTACATTTAGTAGAAATACTATGTTTTAGCACAAATCCTATAAAAAGCAGAAATACTGTACTATGATTTAGTAGAAAAACTATAAATAATCAGAAATACTATATTTGGCAGAAATACTATATTTTGCACAAATCTTATAAAATAGCAGAAATAGTATGATTTAGCACAATAGTAATAAGTTAAACAGAAAAATTGGAAAAGCAAAATGGACAGCTGAAAAAATGCTGAACATGCTGAGGGTCCCTCAAATATACTTGTTAAATGAAAAAATCAGCAAAAAAATGCACAGGGAGAGAGAAGTAAGTTTCTAGGTCAGCCTGGGAGCTGCTGAATTTGAATCCACCAATCAGAGAGCCTGTGTACTTTTTCCCGCCAAAACAGGTGCATCTATTTACACACGCAGCACAGAGAGGCACAGGATTATTGCAGCCTATTTCTCATAGTGACGACTCCCCTCAAACAAATGACCATAATTTCCTAACCGTAGGGGCTAGAGCGGTCATTCTTACGGTGTGTTCACACCGAACGCGATGGACGCGAATAAAACGCCCCTAATTTGACGCGTGTACATTCGCGTCTCAACGCGTGTCCAAGAAAAATCCATCGCGCGTCAAAATATGATATTTTGACGCGCGTGAACCGGAAATGTGGGAGGAATGTGGGAGGGAGTTGTGCCAGACCTGGTTTTGCAAGATGGCAGCTATCGAGCTAGCGCTTGAAGAGAGAGTCTCCCTTCTCTATGTACTGTGGAGAGCAGAGCAGCAGCGTAAAAGACGTTCTCGCCATACCTGGGTCCATCAGGTCCTCCAGAGGCATGAGCAGTTTGGTGAGTTTCACCACTTGCTCCAGGAGCTGCGCCTGGATGACGGCCGATTCCAGCGCTATCACCGTCGGCCAGTTTGAGGACCTGCTTTCCCTCGTCGGTCCCAGCATTGCCCGCCTAGACACCAACTACAGACGCTCAATCCCACCTGCAGAGCGCCTGTCCGTCTGCCTGAGGTTAGTAAAACTATTTAATACGGTAGTCCTTTATTGATATCTGTGCTAATATGCTAATCCATCCAGTTATACACTGCTAACATGGATGTGCTATGCTAACAGTGAATGCTGTCGGTGTTTACTGAAAGCAAACTGTGGTACAGAGACGACTCTTTATAATATTTCTAGTGATACTCAGAAGGTCTCATCAAGTCCCGATTTAATTCGATTTATGCTGTTATCAGTGTTTGAATGATAGCATGGCTGTGGTGTCACATCAATGTATGCGCTCGGTGTTTGCTGATATCAAACTGTAGCATTAGGACCACTGAGTTAACCTTTGTAGTGATACTCACTCCTTTTTATTTAGACCTGGTTTAATTCTGGGATAGTTGAATATTTGTATATAATCCCTGCAGCTGTCAGACTCTATAGCAGGGGTCACAGCCTTTATTAAAACAGAGTTAGATAAAACTGTGAACAGTTTGGTTCATCTCTAGTTACATGGTTCTATCTTGATAAGCTGTCTTATCACAGATTAATTTTTCAAAAATATTAATGATTTAAGCAAGGAAAGGGCTACATGTCAACACACAACTCTTTATTTCTATTAATGTTTTACTTCATTCCTACCTGATTGACATGTTTAGGAATTATGAGTGATTGGCTCACTGTAGTTGTGAAAGTTGCTACCAATCAAATTATATGTTAAAGTTAAAACAAAACACAACTGTTTTAGATATTATCTAATATACATTTTGTAATTATCCTTATAATTACAAAAGGTTTTATGTAAGATTCATGTTTTGTGATTTAAATCTGACATCACAAAAGTATTTTGGAATTTGAATAATGTATTTTGTAACTGCAGCACACATAATACTAATTTTGAACAATTTTGTCCAGGTTCCTTGTCACCGGGGACTCCTTCAGGACCATCGCGTTCAGTTTCAGAGTCGGTGTGTCCACGGTGAGCCAGATCACCCCCCAGGCAGCGACGTCCATCTGGGACTGTCTAGTGGACGACTTCATGGCTGTGCCTTCACCTGGAGACTGGCGGTCCATCACAGAGGGATTCCAGGAGCGCTGGAACTTTCCTCTGTGCTGTGCAGCTCTGGATGGGAAGCACATCCAGACAAAGGCACCCCATATATCATATAGGAGACACACATTGATATACACTAAATATTCATTTCATTTCTTTTTTGTGGTGCCCAAATTGATGCACCTGCTTGATTTTGTTTAAACAATTATTGCACACTTTCTGTAAATCCAGTAAACTTCTTTTCACTTCTCAAATATCACTGTGTGTGTCTCCTGTATGATATTTAACTGACATTTTTTATTGTAACAACCAACGATTTATACAGGAAAATAATGTCTATTAACAAGGTTGCCCAAACTTCTGCATCCCACTGTATCAGTATATTTTGTCATTAGTATAATATGAAATAAAGTCTACATGTGTCAAGTCGTGTGCCAACATTTGCTGTGTAGTAGAACTGAGACATTAGTCATTATAAACATTTATTTAAAATAATATTAAAAGTCTCAAACAGAAAAACATTAAACATAAATATATAAAATATAAGAATTTACAGAGAGACAGGAATAAAAAGGACCAGCTGCTCTCCAGAGCAGGAACAAGGCTGAGGAGGAAATGCTCCATTGGAGACTGGTGTGGCCTCTTCAGGGACTCCAGGATGGCCAGCTCCACCGCCGATGGACCGTCCTGGGACCCGTCCCTCATCTGCCTCGGAGCCGTCCTCCTCTGTGGGCCTGTAAAACAGCACAAAACACAAAGAAATGAGAAGGCTGCTACTAGATTTTAATTTCAACATTGAAAAAAAAAAAACAATAACAGGATATAATCAGATTGGTTGTAGATATTTAGTAAAGGTGATCACAAGGGAATCCCACCGACTAAAAAGGTATCAGTGCTTGCTGTACATATCTGTGGGTGCAGCAGCAGGAGCTCAGGGACTGGGGATGCTCTGCTGCAGAATCAGTTGGTTCTATCAATACAGTATTAAATGTTAACAGGTTCGATATAATAATCGTAGAGTAGACAGTGGTCCCTCATTTATTGCAGGGGTTCTCAGAATAACTAGCCCCTGGTCACAGTTCTCACAATTGATTCTCAAAGTGCAAACCTTTGTAGATTGCAAAACGTAAAAGTATTATTATGCCGCGGTTTGTCTTCATCTGCCCGCCACTTTCGTGCGCCTTTTTCCCTCACGGTGCAGGTGTCTATTTCCGAATGAGGCTCATAGTTATGGGTGTTTTTGTGCTGTTTTTTCTATTGGACGCGATGGTTATCAAAACCAAACGTGATAAATTTGGCAAGCGCAGGAGATTTGTCAATCAGGCTGCAGAATGCAATGCTGTACTGTGCAATAAAAAATCAGCGAAAAAGCAAAGCAGTGACGGATGAACAGCGGGACCACTGTGTGCTGTTTATTAATAAACAATAAAATATATTCCTAAATGATAACATGCATAAAAGCAGAACGGTATTTGTACGTCAGTGGGAAAATAGCGGTGGCTTGCTAGCTTTTGTGCGGCTTCCCCGGGTCAGTGAAAACTTTCAAAAGAGAAATGAATGAACTTACCAGGTTGCCCGATCTCTTCACATATCTTCCTCCAAGCTCGGTCCTTTTTATTCCTGTCTCGGTACTGAAAGCAGCTGGTGTTGTACAGCTCCGAGTTGTTTGCTACCGCATTGATTAGCCTTCCCCTCCATTGAAGTATGAAAGGCTTTGGCTGGATCTGCCCCTTTGACCTAGGTAACAGCCACGTCACCAGGCTCCTGATTGGTTGTCGCGGCGCGATTTGACGCTGGAGTTCAGATTTTTCCAACTCGAGCGGTAGACGCGAAACGCGCGTATGCACAAAGTGCAACACAAAAACTCACGCGCGTGGTTTTATTCGCGCGTCAAACGCGCCAGACGCGCTACACTGACGCGCGTTTCACGCGTTTTGGCGTTTTCGCGACGCAAATCTGCTTCCGAATTTTCGCGGGACCCGCAATCGCGCGTCATCGCGCCTTTCCATTGACTTTACATGTAAACCTGACGCTCTATTCGCGTCCATCGCGTTCGGTGTGAACACACCGTTACACCGTTTTGTTCAGAAGAGATGGGGGAATCTTCCAGTGTTGACAATTTATCATTAAAATGTGAATTATTAAAGATATTTGACTTCTAATGCACCATAACTGAGTAGAGCGAAGAAAAAACTGGCTTGACTTGCCCTCAAACAACGCTTTGTAACTCGAAATCTATTTGGAGTATCGATATCATTCTTTCACCGTAAGAGACAGCAGGCTTTGGTGAACAGTCATGGAAATTTTCAGGTCTCTATGGAAATCCAACAAAAAGTTATGCCGAGAGAAAAAAGTGGTTCATTTCCAGAGTTTGAAATCTGAAGAAATCTGAGCGACGGACGAATTTCCTACCCTCAAACAAGTCCAACTCATTTCAGAACGGTAATACGTGAGAAAGAAATTCTTGAATTGTGAGCGTCACGAGTGTCTGAAGATATACCGGGACAAGCCTCATGTCTTAACTTTGCTTCGTTAAGGAGATATGACGATTCGAATATGCCTCTCATTACAGAAATGCAGCGGTGATTTTGAACAAACTCTCCATTCACTTTATATGGAGAGTTTTCCGACATTGTGTTGGTCTGAGGAGATTTGCGAAAGTTCTATGAATACCACAACAATGATAGTGACATTTTCGGAAACCCAGCAAAAATACCTACGTTTTGATGTATAATTTGTGGAAGTTGAGTGAAGATTGAGCAAGTAGCAAGAAGTAGTTCGGACATGAAGAGAAGACTGCAAAACCTTCAGTGGCACACTGGAAGCCAAGTGCATAGCAACCATAACAACGCATGTATTTTGTGAAAAATCACAATTTTGCAACTGAAAACTTTAAGAGGCATAAAGGTAAAACGGTAAAAGATTTGAAAAAGCTGAATCATACCTGAATAGCCCCATAATTTGAGAACATTTTAAAGTTTGAATGGTTGTTCTACGTGAAAATATGAGGAAGTAGTTAAGTTTCAGAAACAAGCAAATTTTAGCAGAATTGCAGAAGTTTCCCATTCATTTCAATGGGACTAATTAAGCTTAATATTTTAAAAAGTATAATAGTGAAAAATACCAAAAGACATAGCAGGAATTAGCAGAAATAGCAGAATATTTTAAAATTTGAACGGTGAAAATTGGCTGAAAATTGTGGAAGTAGTTAAGTGCCAAAAAGTGTGCGGAAGTCCCAAGAGGAACTCAATAGTGTGGATGCTTAAAGCATCCACACAATTAGGGTCCAATGTTTCCAAATTTAGCACAGCTGTGCTGTTTTCATAAACTGATTTATAAATTTGGAATTTCACGAATTCTCGTGTCTGAGGCGGCATGCTCTCCAGAGCAGGAACAAGGCTGAGGAGGAAATGTTCAGTTGCAGACGGACGTGGCCTCTTTAGGGTCTCCAGGATAGCCAGCTCCACCGCCGATGGACCGTCCTGGGACCCTTCCCTCGCCCGCCTTCGAGCTGTCCTCCTCTGTGGGCCTGTAAAACACAGAACAAAACACCACAAAGAAATGAGAAGGCTGCTACTAGATTTTCATTTTCAAAATTGAAGAAAACCAGGATATGAACAGATTGGTTGTAGATATTTAGTAAAGGTGATCACAAGGGGATTCAAGCAAGTAAAAAGCTATCAGTGCTTGATGTTCATACCTGTGGGTGCAGCAGCAGGAGTGGAGGGACCAGGGACTGGGGAGTCAGGAGAAGCAACATGGGAGGACTCTGCTGCATGATTACTTGACTCTATCAAGACAATATTAAATGTTAACAGGTTGAAGACAATAGTCATAGAGAATATTATATTATTATATACTTATTATTATATACAGTGGTCTCTCATTTATTGCAGCACATGAACAGTAGTCACAGTTCTCACAAGTTGATTCTCAAAGTGCAAACCTTTGTCGATTTTAAAACGTATTATGCCGCGCTTTTTCTCCGTCTGCGGCGCCACTTTTGTGCGCCTTTTTCCCTCCCCGGTGCAGGTTTTATATTTCCGAATGAGGGTCATAGTTAAGAGTGTTTTTGTGCTGTTTTTTTCTATTGGACATGATGGATATCAAAACCAAACATGATAAGTTTGGCAAGCGCAGGAGACACGACACGGAGGAGATTTGTCATTTGGGCTGCAGAATGCAATGCTGTACGGTGCAATAAAAACAAAATCAGCGAAAAGGCGAGGCAGTGACGGATGAACAGCGGGACTACTGTATACTGTTTATTAATAAACAAAATATATTCCTGTATGACAACACGCATTAATTAACTGCCTACATTAATTCATTGTAAACATACCTTCTGACTGACACTCCCCTGCTGCCTCTTCGGGCTGTCCCTGGTCCTCGGGGGAGAAGCTCTCCACGGTCCGCACCATATTACCGCTAGTCTCCCGCGGGGTGAGGAAGGGGTCCAGAAACCCCATGACCGCGAAGAACTTCCATCTCCTCCCCGATCCTGCTGCCGACCCACTCCTCTTCTCCTTCTCTGCCCTCTTCTCCTTATTATAGGTGTCCCTGAGGCTCTTCCACTTTCTCCTGCAGATGTCCTCTGAATAAACGCATTATCTGGTTAGCGGAAAGGTATTTGTACAACAGTGGGAAAATCGCGGGACAGTAGGCAGGCTTGCTAGCTTGCTAGCTTTTGCGCGGCTTCATCGGGTCAGTCTGAAAATTAAAAAGAAGAAGGAATGAACTTACCAGGTTGCCCGATCTCCTCACTTATGTGTCTCCAAGCTAGGTCCTTTTTATTCCTGTCTCGGTAAAAATAGTAGCTGGCATCATACAGCTCAGGGTGGTTAGCCACAGCGCTGATTAGCTTTTCCTCCATACTGAATGAAGAATGAAGGGCTTTGGCTGGATCTGCCCCTTTGACCTAGGTCAGAGCCACGTCACCAGGCTCCTGATTGGTTGTCGCGGCGCGATTTGACGCTCGAGTTCAGCTTTTTCCAACTCGAGCGGTAGACGCGAAACGCGCGTATGCACAAAATGCAACACAAAAACTGACGCGCGTGGTTTTATTCGCGCGTCAAACGCGCCAGACGCGCTACACTGACGCGCGTTTCACGCGTTTTGGCGTTTTCGCGACGCAAATCTGCTTCCGAATTTTCGCGGGACCCGCAATCGCGCGTCATCGCGCCTTTCCATTGACTTTACATGTAAACCTGACGCTCTATTCGCGTCCATCGCGTTCGGTGTGAACACACCGTTAGTCTTTGAGGTGTTGAGTTGCAGGTGGTTTGTGTGACTCCACGCGACAAGGTTCCTCACCAGACTTCTCTACTCCTCTTCCTGATCATCCCAGATACACCCCATGATGGCTGTGTCATCTGCAAACTTCTGAATTTGGCATAATTCAGAGTTGTAGCAGAAGTCAGAGGTGTACAGGGTGACCATTGTCAATCAATCTCGTGCCGTGTCTCCAGTACATTACAGAATGTGTCCAGCTTGTCAAGTTTAAATAAATCTTTGATCGCTACCAGTGTGGCTTTGAAGTGCTGTAGTGTGTGTTTGTAAGTTTTCTCGCCAACAAACACAACAATGGCGATGAAACATTTTGCACCGTCAAAGTCACCTGCGGGTTTCTTTGGTTTCATTCTATAATACTGGACTTATTTTTCTACAAAGGTTTGAACTTTGAGAGTGTTTAAACAAGAGAGAAAAGTGTGAAAATGTTCATGCCTGTCTGAGAAAAGTGTATAAAGTGTGTTGTGAGGGGTTCTATAGCCTTAAAACATCTATAATAATTGTATAAAAATAAAGTTGGCTACTTCGCAGATTTCACCTATTGCGGGTTAATTTTAGAACATAACTATCCCGATAAACGAGGGACCACTGTACTAAGTAATTTATTGAGAATTTTTCAGAAAAACAATATTTCCCCATTGGATAAGCAGAAGAGAATGGATGAACGGATAATATTTCACCATTTTACTAGGGTGACCAACCGTCCTCTTTTTTGCAGTTGTTGACTTGTAAAAGCCTATCGTTTAAATATGTTAAAGTTTTCTTTAAGCAATTGTATTATTAAAGTTTTTCTTGACTAAGCCAAATCTTCTCTTTTTTGGAAATCAAATGGAAATCAAAATATGGTCACCCTAATTTTACAAGATAAGTTTGCTTTACTTTATGGGGTGCAGCCCATATTATTGAGTCATTTAACCTGGACTGAATTCATGGTATTTTACCAGACAGGAGACACTCCTTTCCTGTACAGCTCTTTTGGTAGTTATGTTTAAACAGTGATTGCGAAAGAAAAAAAATATCCATCCATCCGCTTATCCTTTTCAGGGTCACGGGGGGCGCTGGAGCCTATCCCAGCTGTCATAGGGCGCAAGGCGGGGTACACCCTGGACAGGTCGCCAGTCTGTCGCAGGGCCAACACACAGGGACAGACAACCATTCACTCACACATTCACACCTAGTGGTAATTTGGATTATCCAATTAACCTATCCCCACAAGCTGCATGTCTTTGGACGGTGGGAGGAAGCCGGAACCCAGAGAGAACCCACGCAAACACGGGGAGAACATGCAAACTCCACACAGAAAGACCCCGGCCTGATGTTGGAATTGAACACAGGACCTTCTTGCTGTGCGGCAACAGTGCTAACCACCGTGCCACCGTGCTGCCCAAGAAAAAAAAAATCTTAGAATTTCTTAAACATTTCTTGCATTTTTCAACTGTCTTTTTTTCATCAACAACATGAAGTGCAGGTCTTCAGGGCCAGCTTATGTGATAGGAATTCCGTGGAAAGTGCAGGGTATCAAGCAAGTCCAGGGGATCAATCACTGCTCAATCTCATCATAACAACTTTATTCTCTTAAACATTAGATCTTTAAACCATAGTCTAAGTGGATATATCACCTGAAACTTAGATTTGCTCTAAATCTGACCAGGCCTGCTTCAATTCACAACTGAAAAGTGTCTGTAGTATATTTTTGCCTGTACAGTATAGTTATTTATTTATTATTTTATTTTGTAACAATGGAAAAAAGTATTTACTCCTTTTCTGTTAGCTGACACCCATCCTAGAGTAAATAAGTGCAACAGACAGAAGTGGTACCAGCAAGTACAGACAGATTTACACTTTAAAAGATTGAGAGAAACTGTATTGTGATCTAAGGAGCTTGGAAGGAAAAGCATCTGGACTTCTTTAACCTCCTAGAACCTGGCGTCCACATATGTGAACGTCACATTTTGGGTTGCCTAGACTAAAATATGTAAATCATGTAAATTGACAGAGTGAGTGCACAGAGGGCACCAAATTTTTGCAGAGTTGCCACAGACCTCCAAACTTCATGCGGTCTGCAGATCATGTGGATTTAGTCGTGAACCGTTTACCAAGCAGCGCGACCTGATTTCTGCTTGTCTAGTCTGCCATCTGGTGGAAAAAGGCGGTAAGTGCACGTATGACCGCCTGGGTCCACTTTTTTTCTTCTTTGTTTCTGTCTCAAATAAGCAGCTGCTACAAAGAAACCCCCGAACTGCCTCGCTTCTGTGTTTTATCCATGCCGGCTCCCTTACAGTCCGCCGGGCTTTGAGAAACACGCGCTTTATGTACGTCCGTTACTTGGCTAGCCGAAGCTGTTAGCTTCCTCAGCAGCTACAACAGACTGCGACGTTTACGGTAGAGGGTGTTTGTACTAGCAACCTCGGACGCTGACTTCAGCATTTAGATAAAAAAAAAAGAAGACGATGACGAAGCGGCGACCGCGTTAAACAGCTAACTAGCTTGAGCCCGCTGGTGAAGTGCGGTTATAAAACAAAGGGATTAGCAATGCTGGCCTCGGAGCTGTAGCAACACCTAATAACGGTCGCAGCTAACAGTTTTTACAGTAAACAAATGCTATGACGAAAAGCATTGCATAGAAGTACTAGTATTGTGTTAATCACAGGATAAGTTGCTCTACTTTCCCCTCTGCTGATGTGAGCGTTGGTGGTATAGTGGTTAGCATAGCTGCTTTCCAAGCAATTGAGCCGGGTTCAATTCCCGGCCAACGCAAAGTCATTTCTTCACTAAAGTGGCAACTTTAGATTCTACTGTTAACAATTGCATATTTAGAAACGTGCTCACCCCAACGGTTTTCATTTGGTGTCTGAAAACTAGCGTCTGAAAACTTTTTGTGGTATGAAAACTAAAGTCATTTAAACACACTGTTAGAATTTAAAGCTACCCGGATTTTCAGGCACTAATGCAGGCACAATCAGCTGTCTATGTCCTGTTAATGGGGACTTTGGCACGACTGTCCTATCCTCTCTTGCTTGCCGTGATCAAATTCAGTGAGTGTTCATACCAACGGGACAGGAATTTTATTCTACAAACTTAAACATGAAGAGGAACTCATGACACTAAATACAAAATATATTTAAAAAATATATAACTTGTCTCTTATGTTGTTCCTGCAGCTGCTGAATGAGCTCTGTTAGTACATGCCGACATGGGGAGGTATTTCCACAGCGAGGTGGACATTAAGAGCCCGTGGCATCAGGTGCTGGCTGCCTTCTGGCAGCGCTACCCAAACCCATACAGGTAATTAATCAGAATCAGAATCAGAAAGGGTTTTATTGCCAAATGTTGAGCAGGTTTACAACATTAGGAAATTGCTGCGGTGCTTCAGTGCAAACATACTGTCATAAATTGCGCTTAAATAGACATGAAAAAGTAAAAGTAAGAATAAGAATTAAAAGTGCTACGTAGAAAGATATATGCATGAGATATACATGAGCTATATACATGAGAATAAGAATTAAAAGTGCTACGTAGAAAGAGTGCAGGTGGTGATCAGTGCCAAACATGGAATGATGCAGTGAACACAGCGTAGGGTCATGTGTTAGTGGTGGGAACAGTCGTACGTTTATTGTTCATGTGTCCAACAGCAGAGGGGAAGAAACTGTTCTTATGGCGAGAGGTTCTGGTGCGAATGGACCGGAGCCTCCTGCCTGAGGGGAGCAGGTCAAACAGACTGTGTCCAGGGTGAGAAGGGTCAGCTGAGATCCGAGCTGCACGCCGCAGTGTCCTGGAGGTGTACAGGTCCTGCAAAGATGGGAGTCTGCAGCCAATCACCTTCTCAGCAGAGCGCACAACACGCTGCAGTCTCTGTTTGTCCCTGATAGTGGCTCCAGCGTACCACACGGTGATGGAGGAGGTGAGGATGGACTCGATGATTGCGGTGTAGAATTGCATCATCGTCCGTGTTGGCAGGTTGAATTTCTTCAGCTGCCTCAGGAAGTACATCCTCTGCTGGGCTTTCTTGATGACGGAGGTGATGGTGGGCTCCCACTTCAGGTCCTGGGTAATGGTGGTACCCAGGAAGCGGAATGAGTCCATGAATGATTGTTTCAGTGAATATGCAAAGTCATTTCTCATCAATGAATCTGATATTTTTCCCTTATAAAACAGTGAAAAATGTCACCTTATTATCTAGTACAATAAAAGAAAAAAAAACACATTAGTCCATTTTCTCCAGACAATGGACAAAGTGGACCAAACTGTCGTGCTTTTATCTTGACTGCATCAACCCTGGGTGTTGTTTGGAGAACTTCAGTTTTTTAAACAATAAAAGACATTTTAAAAAAACAGAATGTGTGAGTGTTCTCAAAAAAAATAGATCTGTTTTGGTGTACCAGCACCCATGTACTCACGGAAGATGTCCTATACCGCGAGGTCACCTCCAGCAACCACCTGCTGTCCAGGCGACTGCTGACGAAGACCAACCGCCTGCCGGGCTGGGCGGAGCGGGTCTTCCCCATGCACATGGCTCGGGCGGTCTACGTCCTGGAAGATTCTATCGTGGACCCTCAGGCCCACACGCTCATCACCAAGACCTGGAACCTGAACCACAACACGCTGATGGTGAGATGCGCTCTGATTAGATCACTGTGGTTAATTAACCCCCCCACCCCCACCCCATGACAGATAGGATAGAGTTCAGATTGATGGTCTTATTGTCATCAAGCGATTTCTCCCACTTTGAATGGGGCAGTTTGCAGTTTGAGATAACCAATCAGAAAATGGCCACGAGCTGTGAATAGCATGAAAGCATGAGATCATGGTCATAGATGTAATAGAGCAGACCTTCCCAAAGTGTGGAGCCATTGCAGGGGGGGCGCGGTATGAAAAGGGAGGGAGAGAGAAAACAAAACTCTTGGACACTGCTAGCACAGGGCGCCCACAGAAATGCAAAGCAGGAGATGAAGCATCGCTGAATATGTTTCCAAACCAACTTCATTCTAAGCCAAAGACTAGAAAATCTGGCGAAGCATATCTGCCCTTTGGTTTCACCTGCACAAGTGCCAAGTGCACAAGTCTCCCCTGCAGGATTGGTTTTCCCTGCGTTGGGAGCAGCACTGTGCTCTCCCTATCACGGACAAACAGTATCCCACAGTTGTTTATGTTTTTAAACCCATTTTGCACAGAGAGGCATTTTTTGAAAAATGCATTGATAGCAATGTTGAATATTATTACACATACAGTAAAATAATCACACCGTGACGCCTCTGCCTTTCTAAATGGAGGGACAGTAACTGCGTTTGTATATGTTAGTGTGTAAAACCTGTAGACAGTAAGATTAACAGTATTTTGTCTCTATCTGCCATTCTGCAATTCATCTCATGTAAACAATAACGTGCGCACAGCGTGACGTGAAAAAAGGCACATACCTTTGACGTTGCGTGACGAACTCTGTATTCCTCGTCCACACGTAAACGGAAAAAAATGAGTTTTTAAAAAAATCTCCGTTTTCGGTGATTCGAAATGCTGTTTATGTGTCAACGAAACAGCTGCGTTTTCAAAAATACCCGTGTAGGTGTGAACGTAGTGTAATAGTTTACTTTCTTACTGCCTGTAATTTATTGCAAGTTACTTGTATTTGCTTAACCCTCCTGCCATCCTTTAAAAAACTCACACCCATCACCCTAGGGACCATTCTCAGCCACGCCATAAAAAGACCATATATCCATATTTTATTCCACTTTAAATTAGCCAACCTTGTAAAACTACTTCTCCCTGAAATATTCATGTAAAGTTTTAATTATATTTTCGTTGTTTTAACCCTTCAAATCCCAGTGTTATTACATGAGCGCCCTGTGTTATAAGCCCCAAAAACCAAAAAACGAAACTAAATATTTCCACAAAAAACCAGTTGAAGTAATATGTGATTGTCATTATAAGTAGGCCTTTAGATGGACCAAAGATTGGCACCAACATACATTTTGACCTGCCATTATTTTTTTTGCATTTTTTTTGCAATTTAAAAATTAAAACTTCAAGGCCCTGAGTCTTCATTGACATCCAAGAAAAGAAGAAAAAATAAAATCATATGATGATAATTTGGGGTTGAAAAATAGCGTTTATAATGGAAGTCAATGGGCAGAAAATGGTCCCCAGGGTGATGGGTGTGGGGATTTCTGCTGCTCAGCCATTTTAGGCTGATTTAAGGAATTCACACTGGAATATTAACATTGACAGGTAAAAACTATCCTGTGGCAAGTTTGGTTATATTCCACTGAACACAGTGGAAATGGCAGCCATTTAACACATAGCAGTGGCACAAAAAGGTCCCAAGAAGGCAGGAAGGTTAATTGTTTACTAAATGTTTGAGGTGTGAAAGAAACCACAATGGAGCAAAATATGGGCGTGTGTGGTTGGAGGATGTGTTTGTGCGTGTGTGTGCGTGTTGTAAAACAAAGGCAGCAAAAAAAGTTTGGGAACCACTGTAATAGAGGAACCAGCTGACATGGTTTGAGCACCTGAATAGGAGATCTCCTGCACATCTAGACTTTGATGGACTAGGTCAGGGGTTTTGGGCATGTCCAGCTGTGAGGAGACCTGTGACAGAAACAGGACTGGACTGGGAATGCCTTGCTGGAAAGGCTGGAGATAGTTGCCTAAATGAGGCCATTCTCTCCACTTTTGCTCATCTCAGAAAGGACAAGAAAATGGATGAATTTGCGGATTTAAAGAACTGCACTGGACACAGGTATAAATGCTTTTTGACTGGAAAACTACAAGGCCTCTTACAGTCTGGTTGGTTTTAACATTTTCAGTATTTAACTAAGTTCAAATCAAATCACTTTTATTGTCACATCACATGTGCAGGTACATTGGTACAGCACATGTGAGTGAAATTCTTGTGTGCGAGCTTCATAAGCAACAGAGTTGTGCAAAATACAATAATGTAAACAGGCAAAATACAAGAATGGCTGATCTGAAACTAATAAATATATGTACAATATATAATAGTATATGCATTTCTGGATGTGTATACTAAATATTTTTCTACGTGTGTGTGTGTGTACACATATTTTACAAATTAAATAGAGTAAACAATAAATAAAATATATAAAAATATACAGAGTTGAGACATGTGCAAAACAGTGGCATTGCTGTACAGTATGTAGTGCATAATGTTGAAGTTCCAGTAGTGGAGGTGAGGTGTCTATGAAGTGTTCAGCAGTCTGATGGCCTGATGGAAGAAGCTGTCTCTCAGTCTGCTGGTACGGGACCGGATGCTGCAGAACCTCCTTCCTGATGGAAGTAGTCTGAACAGTTTATGGCTGGGGTGACTGGAGTCCTTGATGATCCTCCCCGCTTTCCTCAGGCAGCGCTTCCTGTAGATGTCTTGGAGGGAGGGAAGCTCACCTCCAATTATCCGTTCAGAGCACCGCACTACTCGCTGGAGAGCTTTGCAGTTGTAGGCGGTGCTGTTGCCATACCAGGTGGTGATGCATCCAGTGAGGATGCTCTCAATGGCACAGTGATAGAAGGTCCTGAGGATGCGGGGGCTCATGCCGAATCTTTTCAGTCTCCTGAGAAAGAAGAGGCGCTGCTGCGCCTTCTTCACTGTTTTGTTTGTGTGTACTGACCACGTAAGATCCTCAGCCAGATGTACACCAAGGAACCGGAAGCTGCTCACTCTCTCCACAGCAGCGCCGTTGATGGTGATGGGGGTGTGTACTTCTCTGCACCTCCGGAAGTCCACTATCAACTCCTTTGTCTTTGCGACGTTGAGGGTGAGATGGTTGTCTTGACACCAGTGGTCAGGGCGCTGACCTCCTCCCTGTAAGCCATCTCATCACCATTGGTGATAAGAACCACCACTGTAGTGTCGTCCGCAAACTTCACAATGATGTTGGAGTTGTTAGTGGCTGTGCAGTCGTAGGTGTAGAGTGAGTACAGGAGAGGGCTCAGTACACACCCCTGTGGAGCACCAGTGTTCAGTGTGATGGGGGATGAGGTGATGCTGCCCAGTCTGACCACTTGGCGTCTGTCAGACAGGAAGCTAAGGATCCAGCTGCAGAGGGAGCTGCTCAGTCCTAGATCCTGCAGTTTCCTGTCCAGCTTCGAGGGAACGATGGTATTGAATGCTGAGCTGTAATCTACAAACAGCATTCTCACATACGTGTCTCTCTTCTCCAGGTGTGACAGGGCAGTATGTAGTGTCAGGGCTATGGCATCATCAGTGGACCTGTTGTGGCAGTATGCGAACTGTAGAGGGTCCAGTGAGTCGGGTAGTGCAGAGCAGATGAAGTCCCTGACCAGCTTCTCGAAGCATTTGCTTACGATGGGGGTCAGGGCTACAGGTCGCCAGTCGTTCAATGAGGAGATGGTGGAGGATTTGGGTACAGGGACGATGGTGGCCATTTTGAAGCAGGCTGGGACTACAGACAGAGAGAGGGAAAGGTTGAAGATGTGCGTGAACACTCCAGCCAGCTGAGCCGCGCATGACTTGAGGACGCGGCCGGGAATCTCGTCCGGACCTGTAGCTTTGCGTGCGTTCACCTTCCTGAAGCACTTCCGCACATCCTCCTCAGACACAGTGTGCGCACTGACGTCATCCGCGGTGCGCACCCTGTCCGGTCTCATGGTGTTCGCTGTGTCGAATCTAGCGTAGAATACGTTTAGATCCTCACACAGAGAGGCCGTGGTCTGCGGTGTGCTGGGTTTCCCTCTAAAGTCTGCGATCGTGTTTAGTCCCTGCCACATACTCCGAGGGTTGTCAAACTGTTGCTCCACCCTGTCCCTGTACTCACGTTTGGCTGCTTTGATCGTCTTCCGGAGTTGGTAATGTGCGTGTTTGTAGTCCGATGTGTTCGCGGAGGCAAAGGCGGTGCTCCGTGCCGCGCGAACATCTCCGTTAATCCAGGGTTTTTGATTTGGGATGGATTTAACTGTTCTGGATGGGACGACATCTTCCACGCATTTCCTGATAAATCCACAGACTGAGTCTGTGTACTCATCAATGTCCCTAGCAGCCACGTGAAACATTTCCCAGTCCGCGTGATCAAAACAGTCCCGCAGCGTAGACTCCGATTGGTCCGTCCAACAGTGCACCGCCCTCCGGGTTGAATATAATACTTTTTCCTGTGCTTGAACAGTTTGTGTTTGGAGTAAAAACGGGCTTTTTTGTACATTTTCTACCGTCTCTGCCTCTAAGACTGTTGTGGAGCGGTGTCTGTTTGAAGAGAACCATGGTCAGCCATCTTGGACCAAATTGAGGAGGGAGGCCTGGATCTCCACAGCTGTATATGGACTGGGTCGACCCATACAGGTATACACAAACATACAAATGTTTCAGTCCTAGGGAAAATTGGCCACCAAAACCCAAACTCAACCTACTATCACTTAAAGTATAAAGAACACACCAGCTTCTCTTAGTGTATTTCTGATAGAGATTGACAGACCACGTGACCTTCGTGCATTGCTTTGTGGGTACCCGTGGCAACAAAATCAAAACACTGCATCAAGCGCTAGTATTTCCAGCACCGGTAATCATTAATTCTGTGGTTTTAATCCCTAATTGCATTTTATTTACCCCAAAAACAGTTATGTACAAAACGACGGACAACACGGCAGGTCCGTACAAAGACAGACTTGACGAAAAGGCAAAAAAAAAGGACAAGGAAAAAATCAAAGGATTGAAAGGGTCAGACCCATACGAGCATACAGAGTGGAGTAAGGACGTTAGCGTGCTGCCCAACTTTCATCACGGACATATTTATTATTGTATGGTCCTAAGTGTGAGTGTATGCACTTCACGTTTATTAACTTCAGATCCCTGCAACAAGCCCAGGTCCAGTTTACTTTTGGTGATTTGGACTATTCCATTTCACAGCTGTTGTTACATTTTTTTTCCCTTTTTCTTCTGTACAGGCCAACGAAATCTGTTTGTAGTTTCAGGTTGTAGTATTACACAACATTTTCAGATCTAATAGAAAAAAAATAAGTGTTTCATAATTCATTCAATTTATTGTCTTTCTTTATAACTGGCATTATTGTTTCATTCTATTATAGAATCTTACAAGAAAGAGGCAAAATTGTATTCCATTATGCTTTATTAGCTGCTTCAATAAAAAACAAATCAACAATGCAAAAAACAACAACAAAAAAACAACAACAACAACATTGGAAACCAGCATAGTAGAAAACAGTTATTCATCACTTGATTGCTTGAAAACAACACTTGGGCACATATATGCGGGATTTTCGTGGCTGTTTTGATCTCGCTCTCTCTTAACCGATCAAATCTGGCTGTGGTAGCAGCTTTAAACTCAGTATGATCCAGGTTGATAGAGGGTGCTCAGTCTGGATCACATTCCAGCATTTTGCATTGGTTTTCCTACAAAACATAACAAACATTAGCCCGCAAAGCCACAGTGAACAAAGCAGCATAGCGCAATGAATTCTATTCAAATCAATATAAGACTTACTTGTAACCTACATCACCAATTATGTTATGATAAATTACGTAATAACTACAACAGAAGACTTACTGTTGTGGAAATGCTTGGAGCAGACTAACATGTGAGCTGGAGTGTTCTGAAACGTTATATTTGGTCTTCAAATTGCTCCAATCCAGGCCATACGTCAGCTCTTGTTACTTCGGAAACATGGCTTGAACAATTTCTCTTCCATGACGTAATCCCATAAACAATCTCTTTACCCGTCGGCTTCCCGTGGCTGTCATGCGACCAGCTATTGCAGTTAATAATACAACAGCTTCTCGCCATTTTTTGTGTTTCTTTTTATCCCTGTGTGACTGTTTTCATGTGAAAGCATGCGTGCGCTAGTACCTCTTGCCACGAATTCCCAGAATCCTTTGTGGTTTTACCCCAGAATGACATCACATTTTCAATCTCTATAAAAGATCCCCAGTAATGGCTGGAGGTGTGGTCAACACGAACTTGATAACGGCTGCTTAGTTTGCCTTAATGTTCTGCATGTTTGCGATTATAATTTTATTCCATTATTTTTGCAGTTGGGTTGTTATGCTTGTTACATAGCTTCATGTTGGCTTAGCTAATATCTCGGTTACTCCTTGGCAATGCAGGTCATAAATAAAACCCCTGACTAGTTAGCGAGTTGTTGCTGGGGAAATTCGTTGCAAAGAGGGTGCTGCACCAAAATTCTGTCTGCGATTGGTTTGGTCTCTTATCAGATTGTCCATTGTCGCCCATAGTTTGCATGGAAGATGCTGACTTGTCTGCAAACACTCAGAACATTGTGAAGTAATACCTCCTGGCTCTCAAGCCAAGCCAAGATACCAATACCAACTATGTGACACTTCGTCAGTATCTATATACAGCTAACGTATGGTGCGGGTATTTATCTTTGACTAATTCTTTGTCTTTCTCCGCCAGGAATTCGGTCTCGCCAGGTTTAAAAGTAACCAAGCTAAAGCCATGAGAGGGCTGGAGTACTCTCTCTCCAAGCTACAGAGTAAGTCACAAATACATGCACACACAAATCTGTATTTCACCTCTGAGGGCTTCACCAAAACCTGAAGCTTAATTACCACAAGCTATGTGTTTTTGTACAAAAGTCCTGAAACTGTAAAAAGAAATCCAGTTAAAACCAAGAAAACAAACGTCAGCCTATCACAAAACCGCTGTTTTTTTCTTTCTTAAAAAGGGAAATCATCATTTAAAAACTATGGTTTTTATTTTCTCTGATCATCTTTGTCTAATTTAACTTTTAGAGCATTTCATTAAACGTTGGTCTCAATCTAGTATCAGATTGAGACCAACATTTACTGTATTGCACACCTTTGGTGGTGGCTTAGAGTGATGTCAAATTTTTCATTGATTTTTAGATTTGGTCACAGGATTCACATTTTTTTTTTATTTATTAAAATATGAATAACAAATGTCATATGAGTCTTCTCTTTTGACTTTTTTATGTAGATGTAGTTTAGATCAGCCTGATTTTCGGTCATTAGAACTTAAACCTTAGATTGCATATAAAAGACGACGGTACACTCCGGGTATGAGAACTGTGCATTTTCTTTTCTTGTTTTAAACCTTAAACCTATTTTCAGCTCCATTATGCTCATATTCAGTTTATTTTTCACTTCAGGGCTCAGATCAGTGTGACAGTTCCTCATTTTCTACTTTTATTTATCCACAGCTAGTGACCAGGGAGAGTCATCAGAGAAGCAAAAGCCCCTCCCACCACAAGCCACGCCGACCCCCAACCAGAAACCCAAACAGTTTGTCTGAACCTCAGTAGGAACAACAAGCCCACAATACAGATTGACAGACCACGTGACTTTTGCGCATTGCATGCCGGGAACTCGTGGCAAAACAATCCAAGTACCGCATCAAATGCAAGTATTTGCAGCACTGCAAAACGTTCATTCTCCGGTTCCAATACCTTCTTGCTTTTTCTTTGCCCCCCAAAAAAGGTATGTACAAAACGAAGGATAACAATGCTGGTCTGTACAAAGACAGACTCGACGAAAAGGCAAAGAAAAGATACGTGGAAAAAAATCAAAGGAGTGAAAGGGTTAGACCCTTACGAGCACACAGAGTGGACAAAAGACGTTAGCGTGCTGCCCAACTTTCACCACCACCAGTGCATACATTCATGAAGTTTAGTAACTTCAGGTCACTGCAACAAGCCCAGGTACAGTTTACCGACGGATGGGTACAGGACCTTGAAATGCACCGTGTAGAACGAAAGACCATCGTACAAACAAAGGTAAGTTTACCAGTCTCACAAATTGTCTTCATAAATACACATTCGTTAACCGTTTATTAATAGGACCTTTAAGCTCAATGGTAATTAATTAGTAGTGGAAATAATTTCTGGTACGGATTACAGAAATGTAGCAGTGACAATAATATTGTATGCTGTAATCGTACTGGGCAATTAGTGATACAAAAAAACAAAAAACCTGTTTTATCTGCTTTACCCGTCGGCTTCCCGTGGCTGTCATGTGACCGGCTATTGCAGTTAATAATACAACAGCTTCTTTCCATTTTTTGTGTTTCTTTTTATCGCTGTGTAACTGATTTCAATTGAAAGCCTGCGTGCGCTAGTACCTCTTGCCACGAATTCCCAGAATCCTTTGCGGTTTTACCCTTAAATGACGTCACATTTTCAATCTCTATGGCTCGTTTGAAGAGCAGCACTAAAACGGTGGGGCATCCACTCATCCTCAGTTCTGATTGGTGACACATTAGCTGATACTGATTACTTTTCAAAGTCACCAATCAGAGCAATGAACTACAATAATTCCCAGGATTCCTTGGGACTGATTTAATCATCTTATTAAAGTTTTAGTAATTTTTTTTTTAAGTTTGCAGTTTGTAATTTGTCAGTTATGTAATGTAAACATGATATTAAGTTAATAATTTAAGTTTACGTTGACTTTTCTTATCTTTGTTTTTATATTTTTATATGGAAATAGTGTTTTGTCTTATTTTGTAGAATTCTCTGAATGATTATTGTCATCTTGGATTTCTTTGGGACCTCCCACAGTAAATGTCTTAAGAGATTTTCTATCAATAGGAACGGGTTTACATCAGATTCAGGTAGTTTAGAATCAGACTGTTGTAGAAATGCATGTTTCATAGTATCCATATGCCAGTTTGAGTAGATGTTTGTTTTCTGGTGGTATGGCTCTGATCTTAAAATTCCAATAGATTTATGTTCTGGATAATTGGCCAACCCATTGAGACCAAGGGGAAGGTCAGAGTTGAGTTTTGTTTTGTCTCATGCTAAAGAGGATATTGTGTTTTAGATGTAGTCTTATCCGTTTTGGCTTGAAAAAGGGTTGTCAGTAACCTGGTGTATGTTAATATTGCAGCATGCCAAGCTGCATTATGCAAAATCAACCTCTGGGGCTAACAAATAAAGCTAATGTTAAAGCACTGAACACTGCAGTTTCTCTAATATCCACTTCAGACTGGTTCTAAAAGTGACCAAAAGTGAGTCAGTTCCCACAGACGCAAAATGTCAAACTTTACAACAGAAATAAAGATATTTACAGCCTGCTACAAAAAGATATTTTGGCCATATAAACTGTCCTGCATGTTGGCTAGAAGAGGGACATCAGTGTTAAAACTTCTGCCCACTCCCTGTGTGTTCTATATAATATCTATTCACACATCTTGACGCTGAAGGTTCTACATGGTTCTTACATGGTAAAGTAAGCACCTGAAAATAAAAGAGAAAAAACTTGTGGGTTTCTCTTTGCCCGGATAAAAAGAATTTGTTAAACAGCCCTTACTGGATTGACCAATGCTTGTAATGGGAAAGCCTGAGTGAAGATATAAGAAGGAGAACTGTAGATTAACATGAGTTGGGAAGGTCTGTTGGAGCCATTTCTAAGCAACTGCAGATTCCAAGATTATCAGTTCAAGCAGTTTCATCTAAGTACAAGTTATTTGGATGTCTCATTGCTAAGGACTGAAAGAAGAGCCAAACTGTCACTATCAGATGAGAGGAAATTGGTCAGGATGCTCAGGGATCCCCCAGGCTCAAGCCTGCCATGAACAGGAAACTTCTGGAACACCAGCATCAACGTCGATAGCAACGTCAGTTTTAAATTGCCACGGAATGAGAGGGTGCTGACCAAGAAACAAACTCCTACTCCAAAAATAACACCTTCAAACTCCACTGAAATTTGTAGCTGCCCATATGGACAAGCCAAATGCATTCTGCAGAACATCTTTATGATGAGACTAGACGACCGGGGCGGCGGGTTGGGAAGCTCATCTATGTAACCGGAAGGTTGCCGGTTCGATGGACAAGACACTTTACCTACTGCCTACTGGTGTTGGCCAGAGGGGCTGATGGCGTGATATGGCAGTCTCACTTCTGTCAGTCTGCCCCAGGGCAGCTGTGGCTACAACTGTAGCTTGCCTCCACCAGTGTGTGAGTGAATGAATAGTGGAATTGTAAAGCGCTATGAGGGTGTCGAAAAGCGCTATATAAATACAATCCATTATTATTATTATTAGACAAAGGTTGAACTATTTGGCCAAAATGACAGGTGGTGTGTTTGGAGGAGTAGCACTGCAGCGGCCGTCAAGCATGGTGGTAGCGTCATGCTCTGGGGCTGTTTTTACACTATTGCTACTGGTACATTACACAATGTGGATGCAATAATACAGGACTCTCCTTTTTTTTTTTTACTTGACAACGATCCCAAACACAAACGAAAACTCGATTCAAATGGAAGCACATTCAAAGCACATTAGCTCACATTAGCTAAGCCAGGTCTTTGCGAGGAAACTAACCAATTGAAATAAACTCTACCAATTCTGCCATGATGAATGGTCAATTATCCAGCCTGAATTATGCCAGAAGCTTGTTGATGGATACCAAAAGTGTTTGGTTGAGGTCAAACCTTCTGAGACATTTAACCAAATACTAGTGAGGATGTAAGTATATATTTAAGTCTTTATGCATAGTTTTCGACCCTGTGTGAATTAGAGAAAATTCCAAATAAATTCAAACTTGAGCACCCAGCTCTTATTTTTTAAAGTAATTAAAGATGTATGCTATACCATCATTCCACCATCGAAAAAGGCCAGTTCCAATAACTTATTTAAAAAAACCAAATTACCATGACATTCATGATGAGTGTGTATAAACATCTGACCACAACTGTATGTTTAAATGTGGAATGAATGGGTGGTGTCTGTAACACTAATATTAGTGCACATCTTTTCATTTTTCTAAGCCCGTCAGCTTTTCAAAGCCTCTGAATGTATTGCAGGAAATATTCATTAAAGCTGAAAAGACTGGAGTTCAAGCTGAACAGTTTCAGAGCCAAAAAGTAGAAGTAATGAAATTCTGGAAAAACACAGACTGGTTACCACACGCTTTATTTTTCCATCCTTTAGCAGAAATAGTACAAGTATAAAGGAGATGGATAAAAGCAGCATGTCTCTTGTCTCTGCGAACACTGTCACATTAGGTCAGCACTCGGTTGGTCAGTCAGTCCATCAAAGTCACCGTGGAAACCACCTGAGAAGACAACCAGAGTAAACTGTGACTGCTGTTCTTTCTGTCACAGACCTTGGCTCCTTTTCACAAATCATATCCCAGTTCTTCTGTTGGAATCATCTGTGTTTGAGGATGACCTCTGCCCTGATGCTGGACTGTCAGGTGACGTACAGTGGTGTGAAAAAGTGTTTGCCCCCTTCCTAATTTCCTATTTTTTGTGTATTTGTCACTCTTAAGTGTTTCAGATCATCAAAAAATTTAAATATTAGACAAAGATAACATGGCCCTGTATGAAAAAGTATTTGTAATTAAATAGAAATTTTCTAACAAACTGAAGCAAGCTAAGAGATCTCAAAAAGCAAAACAACATACCACAATCCAAAGAAACGGCTGATAAACAAAGTAGGTGACATCTCTCAGTCTGGAAAGGGTTAGAAGGCCATTTGTAAGGTTTTGGGACTTCAGTGAACCACGGTGAGAGCCATTATCCACATATGGACAAAACCTCGAACAGTGATGAACTTTCACAGGCCAGCCTACCAAAATTACTGCAAGAGTGCATCAGCAACTCATCCAGGAGGTCACAAAAGAACGATTCTTGACCTCAAGCTGAGATCACGAACAGATGGCCGTATATTCTCACTTGGGTTCTGCAGGAGGACAATCATCCAAAGCACAACAGCAAGTCCACCTCAATGGCTTAAGAAAAACAAAATGAAAACTTTGGAGTGGCCAAAGTCAAATTCCTGACCTGAATCTGATTGAGATGCTGTAGCATGACCTCAAAAAGGTGGTTTAGGCTTGAAAATCCTCCAATGTGGCTAAATTACAACAATTCTGCAAAAATGAGCGGGCCGAAATTCATTCACAGCACTGTACAAGACAGACTGCCATTTATGGTAAACGCTTCGTTTCAGCTGTTGTTGCTAAGTTTGGCCCGACCAGTTATAAGGTTTAAGGGAGCGATCACTTTTTCACACAGGGCCATGTAGGTTTTTTCCTCTTAAAATTTTAAATTTAAATTCTTTTGATGATCTGAAACATTTAAGTGTGACAAATCTACAAAGGAAATAGCAAATCAGGAAGGGGGGAAACACCTTTTTGAACCACTGTATAAACTAGGACATTTTATTCACTCAACAGCTTATCAGGCAAAGTTGGAAATACAAACCCATCAGTTTAGGTGGGCAGAAAACTTAACTCCAGTAAAAATTGCTAACATATCTGTAATGTCTCTTTCCACCTCCACCAGTGAGGTTTCCTCAGGCATTTTTCCTCTTTCTGAATTTCTTACTTAAACTTCACTGTTCTCTTCAGCAATCACCACATAACATATATGATGGTAAATCACAAAAGCCGATTGTACCTTACCTAATAAGTCCAGGACACGCTGATGAAGGCTGGAGCTTCAGGTTCATATGTCAAACTGGCAGATCTGCGTACCCGAGCAGGTGTGTTACACGTCTGGAAGTTAAAGACAAAGTCCAGGCTTTACAAAACCAAGAGTGATCCATTCATTTAGGACTGAAGCCACTGACAGCAAACATTTCATCTTTTGTGTCAAAACCCTCCAATTATAACATTTTTATTGAATCTGATGATAGTAGTCTCTGAAAGTCGATCAGCATCTATTATATATGGGTCGATTCATCTTTTAAAAATGATGAATTCCGGTGATAACAATGAACAGCATCAGAAACAGCATTTTCAAAAGCTGAAGAACCTTTTAACCCTTTAAGACCTATCATAGAACCAAGGCCGCCAAAGCTTACTTTATATTTTTACATGCTGTAGTGCCATTTTTGGGAGCATTTCAAGTTGCTATACATCAATACAACTGTTATAGCCCAAATTTTAATAATATTTATGCATTAAATCCATATTAACCACATAAATTGCAAAAAAGTGCAATAAACTACAGAAAAATTGAACATCGTTTTTGTTTTGTTTTTTTACATATATTTCTACTTGGAGAAATTTAAGAGGTTTATCCCTCAAAACTTTAAATACAAAAAAGTTGCAAAAATAGTTTACAACCACAGGAAATTTAATTTGAGTGTCTTCATAGTTTTATTTTTGAGATACACCAATTTTTATATACTGCAGAAAAATTGAAAAACAATCCTATAATGCAAATTTGCAAAGAAAACAGCATGTGCATCAAAATAAACTATTTAAAGCAGCGCAATTTGAGTTCTAAGCATCACAGAAACTATTCAGAAAAGCATAAAGTCAAACATGACTTTTAAAAACACCAGTATAGGCTTTTAAGGCCTACAAGTAAAAAACTACATTTTCCGCGAAAATGACGTCACTTCCGGTTTCGGGCAGGTAATGGCGGACATGCGATTGTTCGCGCTGACGTCTATTTCAATGTAGGAAGTGTTACGAACAGCTGATCGGATTGGCAAAGTGTGTTTCTGGAATATTACATTTTTGTTCCTGCAAGCACTTTTTATGCAATTTTTGCAAAGCTATATGTGGAAGGAAACCGTGACCTAGCACAAGCTGATGGCATAAGATGTAAGTACAACCCCTCCGGTTTCATATGCGAAACAAAATTATTGTGCTAGCTTACATGGTTCCGGTTCTACAGGGATTTAAGAATAGTTACGCAAAACGGAGCGTTGCTGCTCCGACCGCCTTTAAAGGGTTAATGCTTGATGCACTGCACCCATATCTAACAGCTCGGGCAAATTAGGAAAAAAATCTATGGTGTCATGGACAAGAAAGTCTACCACAACATTTTAGTGCATTATGGAGTCTCTTCTGGACCGGAGCTGATTAGTCGTGGGTTCATATTAGAGCTGGGCGATAGAACGATAACGATATGTATCGCGATATAACTTTTACTCGATAGAGAAATTAAGCTATCGCGATAGACCTCGCCGCTCTTGTCCTCTTAAAAAAAAATAAATACAAAAAAAAAAAAATAAAGGTCAGCCAATCCAAATTAAGTAGCGCAGAGCCGAACCAATCACAGCCGCAGCGTCACGTCGCGTGACTTGTTACGTACAGCACAAGTGCCAAGCCGCACGTGTGTTTGTTTGGGAAGCAGCCAGCGGGTAATGGAGCCAGCGCGTAATGGAGGAAATGAGTGTGCCGACTAGAAAAATCAACCGAGCGTGACCGAAGAGAAAACAGATGATGGTTCCAATGCCGGAGAGATTGTCGAACGGAAGAGCCAAAGAAGTTCCGTAGGGTGAAGGTATTTCGGCTATTTCAAGTCTGACAAAAAACAGAGTAGCGTGCACTGTAAATTGTGCCGAAAGCAAGTCTGGAAATACAATAAACTGGTGCATGCGTCACACTGTGCGCCACGTTATTGTTTCAGTGAAATGAATTTCTACAATACTGTTACTGTTAATTCTACTCTGCAGTGTTTAAATGCTTACATATACACAGTTACTGTCCGTCCACACATACGACTCGGGTCTGCTTCTATGCCCCAGCTTTGTTTACTTTTTCCCACCGAGGCTTCTAGACTTCTGATTGGCCAACATTTCTGCACGGTTAGGAATCTAGCACCACCTGCTGCTTTGGCATGTTCATAGCAGCGTTTTCCTTCATTTCTCCCTTTATGTGTGGACGGGATTATTTTTTAAAACGAAAACGGAAAATCTCCGTTTTCAAAAATACCCGTGTACGTGTGGATGTAGCCTCAGTCTCTGACTGGAAGCGCTAATTCGTCATTCGGCTTTTGTCAGACTAAAGTAACTGTTAAAACTGTTTGAAAAGCTCAGCTATACAACAAGGAGAGATTGAGAATTTCCTTTTAGTTCTCAGTTTATTTGATATTGACAAAAGTTAGTCAGTTTTGTCTGTTCTTCTGTAAAACAAACTAAGATTTATTTTTAGAATTAACATTTTGTTTCTAAGTGGAATTGACAATTTAGTCTGTTTTGTTTGTTCTATTTTGAAACTTAAACGCTTTAGCGGCTGCCTTTTGTGTAGTTTGCAATATTTGCCTTTATTTATCTGAAAAAGTCTCATGTTCCTTAAGTACATCTACCCTGTTGAACTTATTATGGGAAATAAATATTTAAATAAAAACAAGCTGCTGATTATTTCACATTTTACTTGTGAGCAACGGCACATTTAAATCTTACAAATAGTTATTTGGCTTATATCGTGATAGATATCGTTATCGCCTGAAATGAAAAAAACATATCGTGATTAGAGATGGCACGATACCACTTTTTTATGTCCGATACCGATATCATAAATTTGGATATCTGCCGATACCGATATGAATCCGATATAGTGTTTTTTAATCAACAAAACTGTTTTTAAATATCTTGCTGCATTTTGTATAAGTTCATACTCAAGTTTAAAACAACAACTACACTAAAGCTATTCTGTTATACCTGTATGCAAAAAAAAATATTTCATAGTTCAGCAATACTGATCAATCTAATAAACTTAAACCTACACCATCCTCGCTATTCTGGTATTTTAAAGAGTACTTAGCATAAATATTAAGCAACCTAACTAATAGGGTTCCAACTCCCAGCAACAACAAAAATAAATAAATAAAAAATAGGGAACCACCCCCCACGCTCCACCTCATGATGCTTAATCGACGTAATCAACCTTAATTTGATGCAGTGTGAAAAAAAATGCACAGAAATCAATTATTTTTCAAGAAATATTAAATAGATTCAACATCTTTCTTCAACAGAATTGCAGACTGCACAGATGGTACCTTCCCAAAGGAAAAAGTACTATAGCTTACTAGGGTATATATATTAGACTTAATAGTTACTATATACAATAATGGACTTCTATTCATTTTGCATCAAATTAAAACTTTGGGTGTCAGATAATTATTTATTAAAAGCTAGACATTTTAAATGAGAATAAGAAAGAAAAGTATGTCTTTGTGCCCCCTTTTCCCTGTTAATGCCCTATCGGCCCCCCTGGCTAAACTTTGCTAGATCCGCCCCTGCACAGTTACCAGCCGTCAGCTACGTAGAAAAAGATCCTGGAGTAGAAAGTAATATTAAATACATTCTAACAACAGCTGATCAAGCTTAAACGTGCTGCTGTTGTTCAGCCGCTGGTTTCCTCTTTCTGGTGCAAAGTGGGCCAAAAGCAAACTAGAGACACGGACTCGCGACAGAAAAGCCGATCAGCTGATCGTTAAGCAGTTTCATGATTGAAGTAGCAGCAAGAAGAGGCAGTCGTTTGTTAAGCTTAACGCAGGAATGCTTTACAAACATTCAGAGATGGACTTACACACTTGCTTTACTTCTCTCGGGATAACTTTGTCGGAGATGAAATGCCGGGTTGCTAGCGAAGCTCCAAATGCTATCCAGACCACCGACAGGTCCCGCATGCCACAGCCGCTCTATCACGTGATGCATACTGCTCCGACGTGCTAACGTTCTGAGGTGAGTTACGGCGTGTTGCAAGTTTTGTGAGGTGCTTTCGTGATATTTAATGGATCGGATTACATTTTTTATTTTTCTCCGATATCCGATCCAGTAATTTTGGTCAGTATCGGACCGATACCGATACGTAATATCGGATCGGTCCATCTCTAATCGTGATATGAAAAAATCTCATATCGCCCAGCTCTAGTTCATATACCAACAAGACATTGACCCCAATCATAAGTCAAAGCTGTGCAGACACTATTTGACCAAGAAAAAAGAATGTGAAGTTCTGGACCTGATGAAATGGCGAAGCGAAAGGTCAGACTTCAGTTCTGTTGAGCAGATTTGAGATTTAATGTATTCAAAGACAGCTCATTTTATGCAAACCAATTCTCTGTGGACATCTAGAAGCTATTTGGACATCAATAGCAAAAGACACTATGGATAAGGAACAGTAAATAATGCGCTTCAGTGCTTGAACATTTGCACACTGAAGAGAAATGTCTATGTGCAGAGCAATGTCTCATGAAATCAGAAAAGATGGCCAGATTTGGTATATCTTTCTATGAACATTTGCGTACCGGGATGCAGTTGTTCCCCTGTTTGGGACACAGGTGGAGTTGGCAGTGAAGGAAGATGTCACTAGAGCCCCCAGTGAACCGGAACATGTTGAAGGAGAAGTAAGTGGAGGTTGCCAGTCCGTTTTCCTCCACCTGCACCGTCGGGTCAGCAGGGTTTGCACAGCTGTTCATAAGCAGGAAAATAAACTTTGTTCAGGAGTCCATGAGAGTGATCAAAAGGAGTTGAATTAATCTCTGAGCAGCAGCGAGCAACCACCACCTCTGAGTTTCTCTCACCCGTTAATGATCAGATCATGTCTTGGACTGCTGGTGGGTGATGCCTTGTCAGTTGCCCAGCAGGAGTCGGTCACCACACTGACCATGCTTCCATCCAAGCCATCGGTCTTCAACACCATCCAGATTTTCTCGTTCAACTGCAATTCACTGTTCCACTCCACAAGTTGTGTGCGGCCGGCATCAGTGTAGGCCTTGATAGTCAGAGTGTAATTCCAAGCTCCAGATGTGATGCACTGTGCAACGGACCTGCAGAATGCACACATTTACACTGTTGTTAACAACAATCCCAACTAGGGCTGCTCAATTAATCGAATTTTAATCACGATTACGATCTGGGCTTTCAACGATCATTAAAAATGACTGAGCCGATTATTAGCCCCTCCCTCATTTACCCTTAAAGGCCGGTCCGTGAAAATATTGTCGGGCATAAACCGGTCCGTGGCGCAAAAAAGGGTGGAGACCGCTGATTAAGAGGACCCGAGGGAAGCTCGGAAAGCTAAGCAGAAGTTATTTGGAGAGGAGAGTGACTGCCGTTGGTTGAAAAGAGAGGTTAAAAAAAACTTCAGTGGTATTGCACACTATTTTATATTATTTTTTAAAGTCATTGTTTACCCTTTAAATCCGGTCAGAGCAGCACGCTCCGTTTTGTGTAACTATTTTTAAATCCCTGAAGAACCCTGAGCCGTGTAAGCTAGCGCAATAAGTTTTTTTTGCATATGAAACCAGAGGAGTTGTACTTACATCTTATTCCATCAGCTTGTCCTCGGTCACGGTTTCCTTCCACATAAAGCTTTGCAAAAATTGCATAAAAAGCGCTTGCAGGAACAAAAACATAATATTCCAGAAACACGCTTTGCCGATCCGATCAGCTGTTCGTAACACTTCCCACAGTGAAACAGACGTCAGCGGGAACTATCGCATGTCCGCCATTTCCTGCCCGAAACCGGAAATGACGTCATTTTCGCGGAAAATGTAGTTTTTTACTTGTAGGGCTTAAAAGCCTATACTGGTCATGTTTGACTTTTCTGAATAGTTTCTGGGATGCTTAGAACTCGAATTGCACTGCTGGAAATAGTTTATTTTGATGCACATGCTAGGATTGTTTTTTCGTTTTTCCTGCAGTATATAAAAATTGGTGTATCTCCAAAATAAAACTATGAAGACACTCAAAATAAATTTCCTGTTGTTGTAAACTATTTTTTGCAACTTTTTTGTATTTAAAGTTTTGAGGGATAAACCTCTTAAATTTCTCCAAGTAGAAATATATGTAAAAAAAACAAAAATGATTTTCAATTTTTTTTTGTAGTTTATTGCACTTTTTTGCAATTAATGTAGTTACTATGGACTTAATGCATACATATTATTAAAATATGGGCTATAATAGTTGTATAGCAACTTGAAATGCTCCCACAAATGGCACTACAACATGTAAAAAAATAATATAAGCTCTGGCGGACTTGGTTCTATAGTAGGTCGTAAGGGTTAAATAAATATCGTCAAATAATCGAGATCTCAATTTCAGTGAAAATAATCGTGATTATCATTTTTGCCATAATCGAGCAGCCCTAATCCCAACATCTTAAAATACTTGCACTGTTAGCAATGCCCACATTTTAACAAATATTCAAACAATACCTAGCAGCCACTACAAACCAGTCTCTGATTCTGAAGGTTGCAGTGTTGATGTTCGGCTGACTGTAAACACAGGAGAAGTCGATCTGGACTTGGTCTTTGCGAGTGATGACGTCAGAGTAATTCTGGCTCCTGATGGTGTTCTTATAGATGATGTAGCTGTTGTTGGTCTGCAGGGTCACATAATCAGATACTAAGCAAGTTCTTCATTGTTTCATCTTTAACATCTGATACTGTTTAAGATGTTGACTGACTGGTATAAACTTCAGATGACCAAAAATTTTAGAATTCACAGAGATCAAAGCTTAAACAGCAGGAGATGAAACCCACCGTGACCACCGTCCCACATCTGTTGCTGCTGTTGAAGCTGAAGGTCACCATGTGGGTGAGCTTGTCCACCCGACCCCTGCAGGTCGGGTCGTTGAGCTGTAAAGCAGAGTAATTGATGTCTTTGTCCTCCAGGAGACAACCGACCAGAGTTAGTGAAGCAGAGTTCTCCTTGCAGACCGTTGCATCACCTGAACGTCACAATATCAGTCAGAAAAATCACAGTTAGAAGCTTTCCTACATTATTCAGCCCTGTTGTCATGGTGATGTCACAGCTGTCGTACCCAAAGAGTTGTTTGCTTGGTACTTGGAGGCAAAAATGGCCCGACAAAAGCAGCGAGTGTCACCACTGACCGTCTTCTCACCACAGAACTCGTGATCGCTGCAGGTCCTGTCCTGACAGAAGGCCTCAGAGGCTACAGAGGAACACACTCATCTATTATCCTGAAAACATGGGAGCTCTAAAAATCCACAGTTCAGTTCTTTAACAAAGGAGAGCTTATTAATAGGGGTGGGTTTTGATTAGTGATTTATCGATTAAAATCGATTCTAGCTTGGATAACGTGATATCGATTCATTAAAATCCTGAATCGATTTTTTAATCTAAATTTATTTTGCCCAAAAAGCCAGAATCTCAGGTTAAACCTCACAAAATTTCAACAACCACCAAACAGCTAAAACAGTAAATGAGAGCAGGTACACGGATTCTGCACAAAGACGTAAACACAAAGCGCGGACCCGCGGATCAGGATCAGGATCAGTGAGATGTTGCCTTTCTCACCCGACGGCACGGACTGGGGCTGAAAGCCGACAGCTCGCTGATTCTGATGTTTCGGCGGGTCCACGCTTTTTTGCGCTAGATTCCGAAGCTGCAGGTTTCTCTCTCCAACCAAAATTCACTGAACCAGCAGCAAAAGAAGCAGCAAACTACGCTTCACATTTGATAAACATCGACGTGAATTCCCTCTTACTTTTGCTGTTTTGCTTCCACCACGATACAATCACACTTCATGCACAGCTCTCGCTCTCTCTCTCTCTCTCTCTCTCTCTCTCTCTCTCTCAGTCTACTTCAAGAACAGTTTTGTTGAGCTAGTTAATAGGTATGCCCTCATTGTCATCTGTTGTGATTTTATTTTGAAAGGATGCTTCCTGTTATGCTGCGGAGTATACGCGAGAGTTCAATAAACAAAGTCACCTTTTGGTGTGAATGTTCCGATAAAAGCCGATGCCCCACGTGTGATTATTCCTCCGTCTAGATAATAAGTATCTTCAATATTTGATAAAGTCTCGCAAGTGTCAGCTTTCTTTTTATAGATATAAAAATATAGAAATGTACCGATGCATGATCTGAATTATAATATTTCTGACTGTCTGAGGCCAAATTTCCCCGATTCAATTCAAATCGAATCAGAATTGAATCGATTCTAGAAATCAGTGACAATCTGACGTCTTATTAAGGTCTTATTAACATCTTACAGCAGCCGGTCTTTGATGTCCAGCCATCCAGAGCGTGGTTGTGTTGACTGCAGGCTCTGGCGTAGGCCTTCAGGAACTGACAGTTGAGTCCGTCCACTGCAGGATATTTACACAAAGTGTCGGTGCAGGCGGTTATGTAGGGCTCTGGGTCGATGTCAGTGTTACAGGAGGAGAAGGGCGCCTCCTTCAGGAGATTACAGCTGTACCACAGATAGAGAAACAAAATTGAAGACAATAAAATAATAATCTGTAATCAGTTGTGTTTATCTTCCATCTATGCTACAGTCACATGTGATGTACCATGTAATTTACAAGACAGATCAACACACATGTTTTTTATTACGTCAAAGGGTAAACAGATCCTGCCTTGTGGATCAGTCTGCTCACCGTTCAGTCACACTGGTGCAGTCGATCGTGCTGTCAGCAGTCTCACTGTACTGCATCTCACAGCTAGGGGGCGACAAACAACAAAGTTCAGGCTCATTCATACAAACAGAATATCTGCAACATCAGCAGCAGCAGTCAGAGGGACTCTGAGCTTGTGATGAGGTCTTACCTGGTGGAGCTGTACTCAGAGAGTCTCAGGTCACTCAGAGAGCTGCTGGAGTTTCCACACAGACCCTCCACAGATGAACCAGCAGGTCCTGCACAGGATCAGGACAGAATGAGTCAGATCAGCATCAATATTCAAACTGGAGGAACACAGCAGCTCAATAAATAACAGCACAGTTTACAGTTTACATTACATGATTTAAACTTTATTTTCTGTACCTTCTAAGAGGATCTGTGCGGTGTTGCCATCAAAGAAGACAGAGATGTTGAGGTTGGTGAGTTCGGCAGTGACTCCAGTTTGGTCCTTAGAGAGCTGCACACCATGAACCAACTGAGGTGAGCTGCTGAGGGTCAGTGTGGAGTCGTCCAGCTGCATCACAGCAGAGACAAAGTGGTGGAAACACTGAGTGAAACATGTCAAACACACAAACAGGCTGATTTCACAGCAACAACCACTGAGTTCAGCAGCTCTGAAAGAACTGCTTCTAACAGCCCTGAGAAGAACGATGAGAGGAGACACAGCAGAGGATGAGGGAGGACTTTGGATCAGACTCCACTCTGACACATGAACTGTGGCTGTAGGTCGCTTACCTGAACTCTCCCACCTTGTTCCAGGTGAATGTCATGCCCGTCCACACGCAGCGTCACACTGTCCAAAAAGCTCACATCTTTACGACGTCTGTCCCTGAAGTTCCCCAGAACAAGGAAGTCTGGGAGTGACGGAGTCGAGAACAGAGAGTATGCACAGCGATCCTGGATGGAGTTCATATGGCCGTGGACGTCGATGACAGTGGGGCCGGTCACAGTGCAGGTGGAGTCTAACATGGTGTCCAACACACAGCTAACAAAGGCAACCAACCACAAACATCACCATGAGTTGCTGCCAAAGAAGGTTACCCCAGGGGACCCTCTATTTCTTAAGTTATTTCACTGTAGAACCTTTTAGTAACAAAATATGAAGAGAAAATATTTACATGCCGTTGCCTTGACAATGCTCCAATGGACCACAACCAGAGGTCTGGAGGGTTGCAGTCTCAGAACAGGTGACACTGGAGCAGATTTGTGGGTCAGAGTTGACCACAGTACCAGGTTTATACACAGTATCTGGGAAGAGAGGCTTCACTTTAGTTCAACAGTTTTCCAACTGTAAGTGCAAATAAAACAGTAACAATCAAATCTTTCAGAATTACATAATCCCAAAGTCACGGTAGGAGTTTAAGATTCACTAACCTGAGTGTCTGCATCCACTGATATCTATGGTATGATTTTGAGACTTGTAAACAATGTTATTAACCTCTACTTTGTTGATTACGACATCACTGACCTGAGTATAGAACTAAACAGAAACAAACACAGCTAATGTTATAATCACAGAACAGAAAGAACTGACATCAAGCTGAAAACAGACACAAATGTTGGCATTAAATATAAAGTATTTAACATATTACGTCAAAGTGTTATTGTTCATATACACACAGACTCACCGCCACTAAACCAGTGCCATGTGCTTCCAAACTCAGAGCTGCTTCTGTCCCAAAGTTGAATAGGTGTAAGCTAATCTGTAAACAGGTTAACAGGAAAGATTCAGTCACTGTGAAGAAGTTTCATCTGAAAGTGTTTAGAAAAGCTCAGGTTCACAACATTAACATTGGGCCTGTTGAGCTGCATTGCTAAAACATTTTGAATTTCATAATGGAGTGTTTCCATATGCTATAAAAACTACAGTCATCACACATGTTTTTAAATCAGGTGATTATATAACCAATCATCAGACCAATCCTTCTGCTAGCAACAAAAATAGCAGAAAAAGTGATTTTTAAACAAACACGATCATAATCCAACATGTTGTCATATACTGAAGTGGTATCCATGCAAGTCTCTGTTTTCATGGTCTGTATTGTCTTAAAGTGCTTCTGTTTTCAATCTTTAATAGTTGCTTTTGATGTTTAGTTTGTTTGGTTATGATTATGCATTACTTTTACCATTCACATGCGTTGGTCCTGTCTCCTGTCTACGCTTAGATGCCTTTGCATCTTTGGTTTTCCTTCACCCTTCAGGTGAAAACTAGCCTGTACGGCTGCATCTGACATACTCATGTTAATTAGTCTACAATGTCCCTTTAAAAAATAAAAAAAACATTTTTCATTTTATGTTTGTTTTCAGTGTTGATTGAAACTATTCATTTTAGGCACACCCTTCAGGCTTTGTGATGCAGAGCAGGACTCACCTTTGAACTGCTGATCTGCATGGTTATTTGCACACTGCATCTCAAACTGTTCTGAATTGTTTGTGTTTTATTTTTAACCCAACGTTCAAGAACAGACTCTGCTTGAACTATATTAAAAGCTGCTCTCCTTTTGTCAGGTGAGCTCCCCACGATGCAGTCGCCTTCATTCCTAGGGTCGTAAAACTTGTCAAAACACATCACAATGTCTCGTCTTGTGAAGGTCACCTGTAAAAATCAGAGACACAACAAATCAAATAGCAAAATATTTTGTGGGTTTTTCTGTCATGTACAGCTGAACTGTTGGTGCTCAGGTTTCAGTCAGAGCTCTCGCTCTTCTTCAGGAAGCTGCATCAGGTGATGGTTACATACTCAGCATCACTGCAGAGGACATTAATAAGACGCTGATCTCTGAACTCTTCACTCAGTCTGCAAACATCATCTCTGCTACAGGTGGAGATTAAACAGCAACAACACATAAAGCTCTGCTAAAACATCAGGCTTCATCCTACTCACATAGAGCTTCTCGTACTTCTGTCCATAATATGTGATGGGACATGAGCTGATGTCCACCACTGAAGCTTGAGTGACTGACTGTTGCTGAGCACCTGAAGACACAGACACACGTGAGAGGTGTGAGCTGCAGCTTGTTAGCTGTTAGGACAAACAAAGGTTCACATTCACGCGTTTGTAGAAACAAAGTATTCGTACAAGTTGCCAAAATCTTGGAAAAGGAGGGTAGATTACAAGTTAAACTTGGGGAACTTATATGGATGGGTATAGTAGACTTAACTTTTTTATTACTTACTCACTTTACACTCTCATTTGTAATAGCAGAGCATACTCGATGCAGCGATGGACAGCCGGATAGGTCATGATCAGTCTCATAGCTGGTGTAAAACAACTATTCAAATTATTTTGCTAAAGAAATAGGGTTGATGGATATATGGGGACTTATGAAGTCTTATCTATGTTACGGTAGTACATTAACATGTACTCTCACGACAGGCCTAAACACTAAAGTACAGAAAGGTTACTATGTTGTAACTTCAGATATTGCATCGTATAGATCAGCTATGCAGTGTTTGGAAAAGAGAATGAGAGCTGTTTTGATCTGAATATGTTGAGTTGATAACATTCAGAGTGCCAGTGAGGCTAAAACAAAGTAAAACAAAATGTATGAAATACATGACAGGGACTCACAGATAATCAGGGTGAAGCTGAAAAACCAGTAACAGACAGATATGGACAGGGAAAAAACTCCAAATGCAAAGACTGGAGGTCCACTACGAAGCAGGATTCAAGGCAAGGCAAGGCAAGGCAAGTTTATTTGTATAGCACAATTCAACAACAAGGTGATTCAAAGTGCTTTACAGAGACATTAGAAACAAAAAAAAAATAAAAAGCATGATTTAAAATTGATTAAAACAAGCAAATAAACTAACTAACTAATTAACAAATCAAATCAAATCAAATCACTTTTTATTGTCACATCACATGTGCAGGCACACTGGCACAGCACATGCGAGTGAAATTCTTGTGTGCGAGCCCCACAAGCAACAGAGATGTGCAAACACAACAACACAAACGAGCAAAATACAAGAATGGCCAACCTGAAACTAATAAAACAAACAAACAAACAAACAAACAAACAAACAAACAAACAAAACAGTATATAAAATCAAAACAGATAAAAACAGAACAGTAGATAAAATCAGTAGTTAAATGTAAGTTTTGAAATTTAAGCTTAAAAGTGTGGATTCAATCTTATTTACGCTGGGTTTCCTGTCCTGTGAAAGTGTGACTGGGGCATATCATGATGGTAACTAATACTGCAAACCTAACCTGCACTGGGTAAGAGATCAGTCACCTATTCTCCAGAAATGAGCTTGGCCATTTCTGGGAGATCCCTCGGACCTCTGTATGGCGAGCAGTGTTGGTCAAGTTACTTGAAAAAAGTAATCAGTAACTACTGATTACCTCCCCAAAAAATAATGCCGTTACTTTACTGATTACTTATTTTCAAAAGTAATTAATTACTTAGTTACTTAGTTACTTTTTAAAAACACGATTTACAACCTGAAGAGGTGATAAAGTGATAGATCTTTCAGCCCAATTCTACTTTTTCTGCATAATCCATCATACAAAATGTAATCAAATGGAAAAGTCTCTTTTTAAAGCTTGTTTTATTAGTTTTAATCTTTTAACTTTTTGCATCAAGCAAAACTTAAATTATATGCAACATTCTCTGACTTGAATAAATTAGTTTAACATTTAAACCTATTTTCTGCACATTCCAGCACATAAAATAAAATATTATTTTGTGTTTACACTCACTCTTTCAAATAGATGCAAGTAAAACACAGCAGAAAATAAATAAAATCAAAGACTCAGCGGTCCTTTTGCTCTATTTTCACCTGTGAAGCAGGAGTAGGGTAGGCGGATGCTTGCCCTGGTGCAGGTGTGCCGCGGTCAGTTGAAGAATCCGCGAGTTTCTCTGTGAGATTCCCATTATGTGGTAGCTACTCGGTGCTTGCTTGGAAGTTTAGGGGGTTTTTTTCGCTGTAAAAAGAAGTTTTCTTCCCACGCACGATGGACGCTAATGTTTTTGTCACTTTTTATGGAATCAAACTCAAAGTAATGTTTTTGTATTTCTCTGAGTATCAGTTAAGAAAAAAAAAGATTCTCAACTTTATTTGCTGATTTTCTCCTGGCTGGCTGCAGATATCTTAACACATCTTTTCTGTTTTATAAGCATTAATATATTATTCTAAAAGAGAGCAGATATTTGTATTGGTGACCTTGTTAAACATTTTTCAGTTTTACTAACTGAAGTGCTTGAAGTATAAACTTTTAGTACTATATATTTCTCTACAGTGCCTTTCTCTTCACACACACACTGCTATTTTTGTGTGTAGCGATCCATATTTTCCCCATGGTACAGTTTTATCTTCCTGCATCCAGTAAATATGGAAGCTTGTTTCTGCCACTGAAAAAAATGCTGTCAGTTATCTGCAAGTTACACTTTTGGTTTATTGTCTTTAAATTTCAATTTAGTAACTCAAGTTTAGGATCAGGACTAGGGGTTATAATTTGTCTGAGTCTTATTAGTTCAAAATGCCACGAAAATAACTCAATATTAACAAAAAACAGGACTTGAAATGTTCAGTTATTACGTGAAAAGTTTAAGATGAGTGAGTTAAATTGAATGTGAACAGAAAACAGGAAATAATTTCTTCCACATAGAACCAAAACTATATTTAGTGTGTCTGGACCCTGAAGGACACAAACATGTTAAATGTGAGCAAAATGTTAGTAGAGCTCAGTGTTTTCAATGCAAAAAAGACCATAGCATTGTCAAACGCGCCAAACCTTCCACGAGAAAATCATAGAAACTAAAAGACAAGACAGGGCGTTTGAAAGAGTTCAGGGAGTCGTGTTGAATGTAATTAATGAACCATCAGATTGATGGATGGGCGGATGACAGAGATCTACATCCCTTGAACTCTTTAAAAATGCTTGTTTGTTTGTATGATTGTTTATTCTAAAATAAAGATATGAAAGCAAGGATCCCAGGAAAATCTGTCCATGTTTGTCAGATTATCAGCACTTCAAATGGCCTTCACTGTCCCTCCTCACTTCAGGTCATTTGGTCTTTGTTCCTCAGTCTCTGATTATCAGTTCCTGAATACTAATCACCAAATACTCAAGTCTAGTAAGGATTAGGGATGGGTATCGTTTAGGTTTTATCCGATACCGGTGCCAAATCGGTACTTTTGAAACGGTGCCGGTGCTCAAACGGTGCTCAAACCGGTGCTTAAAGAATGGAGAACACAAAATTGGTCCAAAAACCTCTCATGTTCAGCTGTTTTTTGTAAAAAGACAACAATGTTAGCCTTTTCTGCAGCTATGGGGCATGTATGGTATCACTCTTGGCTGGAAGCAGTGCTTAAACAATGGAAAAAACACCAACTTTGTCCAAAAACCTCTTGTACCTTTTTAAGGTAATGTTCTTTCTGTCTGTTATGAACCAAATAGGGCCAGGCAATGACATGAGTGAGGTTTCCCACTTTTTCTTTGGTCATTTTAGCCTTTTTGGCCAGGGTGAAGGGAGTATCTGCCATCAAACAAGAAGACAGCCGCATGTAGCTATGATGATGTTTGCTAGTTCACCTTACATGCATTAATGTAATAACGTGGTTAGCCTACTCAACGTAAACTACACACGAACAACATTAAGCTACTCACGCAGAGAAGAACGGCTGCTGCTGCATCATCATCCTCATCATTTCTGCTACACTGGCAGGGCTAGGGGCCAGGACTCTCCTCTCGGCTGCTGCTGCCATCAAATACGGCGCATTTCTCGGCTTTTAAAAAAACGCTATGCGTCGCCAGGTGTTTCATCAGATTCGAGGTGTTGCCTCCTTTGCACAGTATCACAGTATCAGCTTAAAGCACTTGTTGCTGCTGAGTTTGCATATTTTGCTGTGAAGTACAGCCAGACTTTTGAACGCTTCACCTTGGACATTTTTAATCTGTAGCTCTGCTCTAAAAGAACGTACGTACCTGGACCCGCCTACTATCCTCGGAAACGTAAAATGATTGGCTAGAATCTAAAGTGTATCACAGCTCAGGAAAAAAAAGCACCGAAATAAAGCACCGAAATGTGCGCTGCTTTTTGGTCTGGTTACTACCGTTTATGTCAGAACCGGTGCACCGGTACCCATCCCTAGTAAGGATACTTTTAAAGTAGCTGCGGTGCATGCTTACCTGCCAGTACAATGAATGCAGACAGGAAGAGCAGTGGGCACAGCATGTTGGAGGGAACCAATCGCCTGACAAAGACCTGAAAGAAAAAAAAACACAGTTGGACGTCTGTGATTGGACAGAAAGTAGCACAAACATCAAATGGTAACACTTGGAGTTATTACTGTACATCATCTGTAAGGTTAGGAAAATCCCAGCATGCAGAATGTTTGAAATTATGACTCTGATGATGTCACAGAAACAGACTAACTGAACAATCATCACTGTGCGAGTTAAACATCTCCATGCTCCTTCAGCTGTCAGTGAAATTTGTCTCCTTGCACCAACACTTGGCACATTTCCTCTCTGAATCTAAGTTTATTTTCTCATTAAACACCAAACTTCAAAGAAGAGAAACATAACAATATGAATAAAAGACTGGAGGAATGCGTATCATGAGCAAAAAAAACAACGAAAACCCTGAATTTATCCTTTAAAAGGAGGACTCGGCATTTAAAAGTTCTAAAAGTCAGTGTGCGAGTTTTGCCCACTCCTTCGTCTGTCTGTTATTTATCCTGTTAAAGCCACAGAGATGCCCGTCAGTGACTCTTTATTGTTCTACTCGTGCAGCTCGTCTTACCTTCTGGAGCTCTGTTGGAGGATGAGGAGGGTGGAGGCTGCTGCTAAGGAGGCTGTCTGGTGATGGTGTCTCTGTGAGCCGTCCGTCTCTCTTTATTTGGATCCTTCCTGCTGTCCACACCCAGGTAGAGAGGAGGGCTGGAGGAGCTACCTGATGGGAACCTCCCACTGATGAATCAGCCTCTTACAGAGAGACACCTGAAATAAGCCCCCGAGAGCTTCAGGTGTTTTTTGAAACCTTTCAGCATATAACATTTATGTCTTCTTAAATGGAATAAAATTAGAAATAATTCCTTATGAATTTTGATTGCTGAGATTTTTCTAGTGACCAACATCTTGTCCCGGTCCCGTTCGTAATCTCAGCTTTCTAATCACCACGTGGCTGCAAACACAAGTGCACACGGGCAAGAAAGTCGTCAAGGCCACCAAGATACAGAGACGGCAGAGATGGAGGAGAGTCCCAAGGCTGGAACGTTTGAGGCCAGAGATATCGTATCAAACAAAAATTCCTTTAGTTCACTCCTTGTGCTGAAAGTTTTCGTGTCACCCTCACTGCACCTCATCTTTGGGATGACTGTGTATTCACACTGTTAGAGTCCTGTTAATGCCATCATATTACAACAACTTTAATCTACATCTGCTTCTGCTCAGACGGTACCTTTTTAGGGACCAGGAACCAGTGGGGTAGAGAGGAGGGCTGGAGGAGCTACCTGATGGGAACCTCCCACTGATGAATCAGCCTCTTACAGAGAGACACCTGAAATAAGCCCCCGAGAGCTTCAGGTGTTTTTTGAAACCTTTCAGCATATAACATTTATGTCTTCTTAAATGGAATAAAATTAGAAATAATTCCTTATGAATTTTGATTGCTGAGATTTTTCTAGTGACCAACATCTTGTCCCGGTCCCGTTCGTAATCTCCGCTTTCTAATCACCACGTGGCTGCAAACACAAGTGCACACGGGCAAGAAAGTCGTCAAGGCCACCAAGATACAGAGATGGCAGAGATGGAGGAGAGTCCCAAGGCTGGAACGTTTGAGGCCAGAGATATCGTATCAAACAAAAATTCCTTTAGTTCACTCCTTGTGCTGACAGATAAACAAAAGATTAATACACTAATCAATTTTTGTCAGAAGCACGTCACATATGCCAGCAACACAACTCTGAGTAGCTACAGAGAGACTGATTAAGCAGTAAGAGTGAGTTACCCAGAATTAAACACAGATCGGCCACAACTGTTATAGGTAAAAATGGAATAATGTCACTCTTTCACTGGCTAATATGATCACTTCACTGTGGGTCATTAGTCGCTCAATGAACATTTCATTAAACAGAGCAGGAATGTTTAAAACAGCGTGTTCAAACATCCTAGTTTTATTTTGAATGCTCACATTACTTCTTACTTTGCAAAAACACAAAACTAGCAGGGTCAGAATTATTAGCATCACTGATGCTAACAGTCAGCTGTGTGTGGTCTCTGTTGGATAACAGCCTGAACCGAGTAACCCCAGCCTATTCTTCTTTTGCAAAATTCTCAAGCACCTCCAGATTTGATGATCATCTTTTATGGAGCTCGGTCTTCAGTTCCCTCCACAGATGTTCAGCAGGCTTCAGGTCAGGACTTTGTGCAGGCCAGTCAGTAATGCTCATTGTGAGCTGGTTTTTCATCGCCTCCTGAAGGAGCCACGTCTGTTTTGTTTTGCGGTTATGTTGGAAGACAAAGTGAAGACCCAAGCACAGTTTTGCTGCTGACTGCTTGATGTTTTCCTTCAGGGTTGTCACATTTTCTTTCTTCATGTTTCCTTCCACTATGAAGCATCCTCACCGTGTTTCACTGTGGGGACGAGGTTCGCTAGGAGTTGGTTTTTCTGGGGTCTTTAGACACGTCTCTCACTAGTTTTCTGTCCAGTCTTTGAGATCTATTCCTTCCAGTCTCTGCCAGGCTTGTTCTGTACTGTCTGGCTGTCTTTGAATGTATCGATGATCCTTCTCACTCCACTTCTTGACACCTGGAAAATTTTTGTTAATGTTGTATTTTTAGCTCCAGCTTTCTGAGCCTCAGCAAGTCTTTTTCTCAAGTCTAAACTGATTTCTTTTGGTTTTGGCACAATGTGTCTGTGTAAGTTGAAAGATAATCCTCAGTTTTAACTTATTTCACAAGTTTTGTGGATTTAAAGTTAAACTAGATCATTTGCACAGCTGTGGCTTAATAAAAAAGTATTTTTTTCAGGATGGGTTTGATTACAATTTTGTTGTTCTTGACAATAAGATTCTGAAACAGAAATAATTTAGGCTTACTTAAGAAAACTAGTATGTTTACACATGCCATGTTGAAGTTTGAAAAGTTTTAACCCAAATTTTAAATTTTAGCGGATGAATGGAGGGAACATATCAGGATGTAAAATATTGGTCATTACATTTAAAGATGTTAGAAGGATCGTTGTGCTTAGTCTTTGGACTCACTGACCCATTGATCCAATCCTTTGTGAGCAGGTTTTCTGATGTTTGACAAAATTCTCTAGTAAGTGTCATTAGCATCAGCTTCATGTCAGAATTATTGGGTGTAACAGATAGAAAAGCTCCCACAGTCCCTTTATCAGCCCTCTGAAATATCAAAAGATGCATTTGAGTACACAGCATGTTTACAGGTTATCGTGTCAGTGTTACGTAGTTGTTATCAGTCCTTAACACACTCATCTGAAAAACCCCATTATACGTCATGTTGCTTTGACTCGGTGTAGACACAGATACAGGATGTGGAACAGTTTGGATAATAAGGACTTTAGTGTACATTTTGTTCCCACTGGGATTTTATTACAGCTAACAACAATACGCACTTTACATTCTGAAAGCCTTCCTTTACTCTGACATTTGGGCTCTGAATCAAGAACCGTTAAGTTTGTACATGCTTCTCTGATGGTGAACATCTGTCAGCGTATGCTTATGTACTCGGGCGAACAAACTGCACCACAGAAAGTACACTATGTGTACTTTCAAAATGCATTTCTTGCAAAAATTTAATTTTTGTCATATGTACATCATCTTCATCACAGTCTCACTTTTTCAATCACATGACATTTTACTATGGTATTCTGGTTGTGCTTTTGTGCAAGAACACGTATTTTAAACTGGCCAGACTGCATCGAGATGGGATTTTAGTGGAGCCGAGTGTAAAATGAGGATCTTTCAGTGCAATGATGTCATTTTGCATGCACTGAAAGTTTTCGTGTCACCCTCACTGCACCTCATCTTTGGGATGACTGTGTATTCACACTGTTAGAGTCCAGTTAATGCCATCATATTACAACAACTTTAATCTACATCTGCTTCTGCTCAGACGGTACCTTTTTAGGGACCAGGAACCAGTGGGGAATGTAGACAATTTAACTTTTAACAATTTTACTTGAGTGAACTATGTGAAAACCTCCTTTATTTATGAAGAGTCAACAAAATATTTGCAAAAACACAAAACTAGTTACAGTATCATCATGCAAGGACACAAAGACAATTTTTAGGTATTTTGAGATGAGACATCTAGAATGTCAAGGCTTGGGAGGAGCAGATATAAGGGCGCATTTCACATTTGATTTTGAGGAAATCAACATACTTTGGGTAAACCATGTGGAGCGATTCTCACAGAATCATAAACACAAAAAACTTGCTGTGCTACAAATTGAAAGACATCACCACTGTCGTGAAGGTAAATGCTACTAATTAGTGAACTAAATGACACATTCAGAATACTTTATTAATCCCTGAGGAAATTATGTGGTTACACATAATTAATGTTAATTAATGCAAATCAAATTAATTTGATTTACATTAAAATTAATGTAAATGTCAATGAAAAGGTGACAGGCATGTTTTCTGGAGTGCATCTTGCCAAAACACCTAGTGTGACAGACCTCATTCCAAAAGGTTGGACAGGATGTGAGATTGAACATTACACAACTTTTTATTTATGTCTGTTCCCAGAGGCCATTGTTGAGTTGTGGGCAGTACACCATCGACAGCTGGAGTGCATCTAGGATCCACCATACATGGAAATTTTTAGGTGTAGGGTGAATTCCAGTGTTTTCTGACAGGATGTCAGGTAAAAGGTGTATTGTGTATATTTGTCTGTAACAAGTTAAGCATGTGATCGTGTTATCATTGTCATTAATTTGATGATTATGTTTAGGTCCCCACCGTGCAGCACAGCTTTATCGCTGCAGTGTGAAGCTCTGACAGGAGCTCGGTGCTGTATTTGGTTGTCAGGGATGAAACACAGGGTTGTCTCTGCGAATGCTTCAACTCTAACTGTTTGGAAAAACTGTTGAACCTAAACTTTGATTGTGTCCTCTGTTTTATGTTATTTGAATTTTCTTTTAGATGTACATAACTTTAATCATCAGCTGTAGTTTTTAAATGTACTTTAGAAATAAACTTGACATATAATTATGACATTTTTGGTTTATTTTGAGTTGGCGTGCTTGTGCTTTCCTTGTGCCATTGTTGATAATTTAGTTCAGCTGGGTCTCGTTCTACATGGCTGTCTGCACTTCCCTGAATTTCCCTCTGTGTATACTTCAGTTGCCACATTCTGTATATACTAGAGATGGCACGATACCACTTTATATGTCCGATACCGATATGAATCCGATATAGTGTATTTTTTAATCATTAAAAATGTTTTTTGAATATCTTGCTGCATTTTGTATAAGTTCATTCTCAAGTTTAAAAAACAAAACACTAAAGCTATTCTGTTATGCCTGTATGCAAAAAACACACTGCACTCAAAATATTTCATAGTTCAGCAATACTGATCAATCTAATAAACTTAAATCCTCCATCCTCTCTATTCTGGTATTTTAAAGAGTACTTGGCAAAAACATTAAACAGCCAACTGAAATAAATTTTTCTAATGTTTAAAGTGTCAGGAGGCTTTTAAGAAACTGAGTGGAAGGACTTGCTTCTTGGAGGACTTTGAGTCACCAAATACATTTCTCACTTCAAAAATGATGTGTTCAATTTATTTCTAGAAGCTCAAAATCATCTGCAAGTATTCAGGCCTTTATTTTACCTCAGATACACAGCTAGAAGCTGCTCCTGTTCCCTGTCAGTCAGTTCCCTAAAATTACTTCTCTGCCTCCACAGATGTCTTCCCAACTCTGCTAACCAAACCTCAAACTGCCCCACTGACATCCTGAAAAATGCACGAAAGCGGTCATGGTACAGATTTAAACTCCTGGATCAAATCTCACCGGCGTTCTTCTTGTGAGAAAGTGAACCCAAAAACTCATCCCAAAAAATTCTGAAATTCTTGTAGTCTTTTGCATAAAACTTAGTTTTTGATTTGTTTTTAATGCTCTGAAATAATCTGGGGTGCATAGTATTGTGTACATGTGTGGTCAACTTCTAAATTCTGCCTAACAAGATTTAAAATAGTTCAGTGCTTGCCTCATCTCCTACAACATTAGTTTCCTGTTTGCTATGGTCACACCTCTGTTTTCATCAAAAACTGTGTGCTCAAGGGGGGAAGCTATAAACAACTGAAACGTAAAGCTTGCAGAAACACAGAGATGAGATGAGCAGACTTCAAAGTCCAATACAGCACTATATGTACACGGAGAAGGGGGAGTGGAGAAAGCCGGGGATAACGAGACACAGGTAAACTAAATTGAAGGGTGAGCCAATGAAAGGGTAGCTAAAATCAAGGCACAAGGAAAATGCAGGAAACCACATAAACAAGTAAACCAAGAGTCAAATAGAATATTTACATAAATAAAACGAAAGTCCAAAATCTTAAAAACACTTGGTCAAATCACCCAGGACCGTGATACACTGTATGCTTTTGAATCCATTAGGTGGCGTAAAAGGAGAAATCGTCAGCTGGATAATTACTGGATTTCTACCTGAATGGTGTTTGAGCCAGAAAACAAGGATCAAACTCAGGCTGGTTGTTGCCACATTCTTTATTTTTTTTTGGCAGAAAGTACAACAATAAAGATAATTGTAGGGCCTCTACAATATATAGTGCCTCAAAGCAACTTTTGGTGTGAATTGGCACTATATAAATAATATTGAATAAAGAAGATGGAGTGAAGTAGTGTTTCTCTGTGTGTCTGCTGAACACTGTCCTCAAAAACAATGTTCAGCATTTGGTCGGCAACTGGTCATTCAGTCGTAGTCAGCATGGAAACCACTCTTGCCCTCTCGTGATTCTGTTCGCAGCCAATCTTACTTCTTACACCACTCATTAGATTTGTCACCTGAAGTTACCTAATGAGTCCAGGACATGCCGATGGAGGCTTCACCTTTGTATTTGGATCCAACTGATCTGCCTCTGCGAGCTGCTGCATTACAATTCTGGATGTTCAAACAAAATACAACTGAATTCACTTCATGTTTTCAGTGTTGTGCTGTGAGTGTAGTTAAGTGAGGATAAAAATGTACAGAACAATATAATCTAGTAATAAACAGGTGTTTAGTTAGAACGTAACACATGCACCTGCTTTACTTAAAGCACCAAAATGATTATATATGACCATATATGTTAATGGTGTGCTTTGGAACAATGAATAGATGGTTAGGTTTGTGCATAACAAATCAAGCCCTCCTGTAACAGGTGGGATGAATAGGTAAAGCTTGCTATGAGTGTTTGACAGCGAGGCCTACCGGTATGCAGCTGGTCTCCTCTTTGGGACACAGGTGGAGTTTGCAGTGCAGGTAGACTTCACCAGAACCCCCAGTGAACCGGAAGATGTTGAACGAAAACAAGGTGGAGGTTCCCAGTCCGTTTTCCTCCACTGCCACTGTCAGGTCAGCGGGGTTTGCACAGCTTTTCATAACCACGAAAATACATACACGTTATTGAGGAGCTGATAAAGGTGATCAAAGTGAACTTATGAGTGACTCTGAGTATCTCTCACCGTTAATGATCAGATCATGTCTTGGACTGCTGGTAGGTGATGCCTGGTTGGTTGCCCAGCAGGAGTCGCTCACCACAGTGACCATGATTCCATCCAGCCCATTAGTCTCCAGCTCTACCCAGATCCTCTGGTTCAGTCTCACTTCACTGTTCAGCTGCACAACTTGTGTCCACCCAGCGTCGGTGTAGGCCTTGATAATCAGAGTGTAATTCCAAGCTCCACATGAGATCTTCTGTGCAACGGAGCTGCAGAATGCACACATTTGCACTGTTAACAATGCCCACATTTTAACAAATATTCAAACAATACCTAGCAGCCACTACAAACCAGTCTCTGATTCTGAAGGTTGCAATGTGGATGCTTGGCTGACTGTGAACACAGGAGAAGTCGATCTGGACTTGGGCGTTGCGAGTGATGACGTCAAAAGAGTAATTCTGGCTCCTGATGGTGTTCTTATAGATGACGTAGCTGTTGTTGGTCTGCAGGGTCACATAATCAGATACTAAGCAAGTTCTTCATTGTTTCATCTTTAACATCTGATACTCTTTAAGATGTTGACTGACTGGTATAAACTTCAGATGACCAAAAATTTTAGAATTCACAGAGATCAAAGCTTAAACAGCAGGAGATGAAACCCACCGTGACCACCGTCCCACATCTCTTGCTGCTGTTGAAGCTGAAGGTCACCATGTGGTGAGCTCGTCCACCTGACCCCTGCAGGTCGGGTCGTTGAGGTGTAAGGCAGAGTAATTGATGTCTTTGTCCTCCAGGAGACAACCAACCAGAGTGACTGAAGCAGAGTCCTGCATGCAGACCGTTGGATCACCTGAACGTCACAATATCAGTCAGAAAAATCACAGTTAGAAGTTTTCCTCCATTATTCAGCCCTGTTGTCATGGTGATGTCACAGCTGTCGTACCCAAAGAGTTGTTTGCTTGGTACTTGGAGGCAAAAATGTCCCGACAGAAGCAGCGAGTGTCACCACCGACCATCTTCTCACCACAGAACTCGTGATCGCTGCAGGTCCTGTCCTGACAGAAGGCCTCAGAGGCTACAGAGGAACACACTGATGTATTATCCTGAAAACACGTGAGCTCTAAAACTCCAGAGTTCAGGTCTTTAACAAAGGAGAGCTTATTAATGTCTTATTAAGGTCTTACAGCAGCCGGTCTTTGATGTCCAGCCATCCAGAGTGTGGTTGTGTAGACTGCAGGCTCTGGCGTAGGCCTTCAGGAACTGACAGTTGAGTCCGTCCACTGCAGGATATTTACACAAAGTGTCGGTGCAGGCGGTTATGTAGGGCTCTGGGTCAATGTCAGTGTTACAGGAGGAGAAGGGCGCCTCCTTCAGGAGATTACAGCTGTACCACAGAGAGAAGAAGAAGTTGAAGACAATAAAATAATAATCTGTCATCAGTTGTGTTTATCTTCCATCTATGCTGCAGTCACATGTGATAATTTAGAACAGAGATCAAGGTACAACACAGATGTTTCCTGCTGTGTGGATCAGTCTGCTCACCGTTCAGTCACACTGGTGCAGTTGATCGTGCTGTCAGCAGTCTCACTGTACTGTATCTCACAGCTAGGGGGCAACAAACAACAAAGTTCAGGCTCCTTTATACAAACAGAATATCTGCAACATGAGCAGCAGCAGCAGCAGCAGTCAGAGGGACTCTGAGCTTGTGATGAGGTCTTACCTGGTGGAGCTGTACTCAGAGAGCCTCAGGTCACTCAGAGACCTGCTGGAGTTCCTGCAGAGGATCAGGACAGAATGAGTCAGATCAGCATCAATATTCAAACTGGACAAACACAGAAGAATAAATAACAGCACAGTTTACAGTTTACGTTACAAGAATTAAACTTTATCTTCTGTACCTTCTAAGAGGATCTGTGCGGTGTTGCCATCAAAGAAGACAGAGATGATGAGGTTGGAGAGCGACAGCTTGGCAGTGACTCCAGTTTGGTCCTTAGAGAGCTGCACACCATGAACCAGCTGAGATGAGCTGTCGAGGGTCAGTGTGGAGTCGTCCATCTGCATCACAGCAGAGACAAAGTGGAGGAAACACTGAGTGAAACATGTCAAACACACAAACAGGCTGATTTCACAGCAACAACCACTGAGTTTAGCAGCTCTGAAAGAACTGCTTCTAACAGCCCTGAGAAGAACGATGAGAGGAGACACAGCAGAGGATGAGGGAGGACTTTGGATCAGACTCCACTCTGACACATGAACTGTGGCTGTAGGTCGCTTACCTGAACTCTCCCACCTTGTTCCAGGTGAATGTCATGCCCGTCCACACGCAGCGTCACACTGTCCAAAAAGCTCACATCTTTACGACGTCTGTCCCTGAAGTTCCCCAGAACAAGGAAATCTGGGAGTAACGCAGTCGAGAACAGAGAGTACGCACAGCGATCCTGGATGGAGTTAATCTGGCCGTGGACGTCAATGATAGTGGGGCCGGTCACAGTGCAGGTTGAGGCCAACACACTGGGCATCTCAGGTAGAAATTCTTAAAAAAAAACATAGGGGAAAGGGTGTCTTAGTATCAGCTCTACAAGTCTTCTGGATTTTGGAAGTTCTAAGTTATTTAGAACTTCTTGAACAGTTTCACAAGATATCATGATAAGTTCAGGAGATGCATATGTGAATATCTAACCATGGTCACACTTTTAGTATGGATGATATAACCTCTGGAAATGACTGGTCTCTTGGATTATCTTTAAGATAACATTTCAAAATATCTCAGCACACAATCTACTTTGTCTTTTGCAGAAATGACCAGAAGTGAGTGACAGGTGGTATGAAGCAGACTTGTTTGGGCATTTTTTGTTGTGTCGTTTTCTGTTTACTGGGGTGGAAAGATTGTTCCTTACAGCCAGTGGATGGAACTGGGTACTGGAAAATTTTGAACAACTTCAGTATGATCGATTTTAATTCTCTTCATGCAGCTAATATTAAATTAAATCATTATCTCTTAAGATACAATTTATGTTCAAATATAATGCCTGTAAATGTCAAAAAGGCCTTAAAATTTTAATTAAAAATAAACATCTGTATTATTTTGTAAATAATTATCAAAAAACCAGAACAGATACAATGAATGAATTCATGTCCAAAAAAGAAAGAGCTTGTGGGTAAAACAGTGTAGCATAAATCAAAAAAATCATAGTTGTTGACTGCAAACCTGTCAGCTAATATCAAGAGCTGTGGAAACGCATTGCAGTTTGGTGTTTTATTTTGGTGTTGTCCCACTTTAACGAAAACTCAAAAGCCTCCCAATTTACCATCACAAAGAGCTGAAAGAAGAGTTGGTTCAAGTGCAAAGCCTGTAAAGAGTAAAAAATCATCCAAATTTGCATTTTAAATAGAAAATGATGGACTTTTTGTTGGGTTTACAGTAAGGCTCCAAGATATTGTCTGTAAATAAAATATTCAATGTGAAAGAGCTTGTGGGCAAAACAGTGTAACATAAGTCAAAGCTATCATAATCGTTGACTGCAAACCTGTCAGCTAATATCAAGAGCTGTGGAAACGCATTGCATTTTGGTGTTTTATTTTGGTGTTGTCCCACTTTAACGAAAACTCAAAAGCCTCCCAATTTACCATCACAAAGAGCTGAAAGAAGAGTTGGTTCAAGTGCAAAGCCTGTAAAGAGTAAAAAAATCATCCAAATTTGCATTTTAAATAGAAAATGATGGACTTTTTGTTGGGTTTACAGTAAGGCTCCAAGATATTGTCTGTAAATAAAATATTCAATGTGAAAGAGCTTGTGGGCAAAACAGTGTAACATAAGTCAAAGCTATCATAATCGTTGACTGCAAACCTGTCAGCTAATATCAAGAGCTGTGGAAACGCATTGCATTTTGGTGTTTTATTTTGGTGTTGTCCCACTTTAACGAAAACTCAAAAGCCTCCCAATTTACCATCACAAAGAGCTGAAAGAAGAGTTGGTTCAAGTGCAAAGCCTGTAAAGAGTAAAAAAATCATCCAAATTTGCATTTTAAATAGAAAATGATGGACTTTTTGTTGGGTTTACAGTAAGGCTCCAAGATATTGTCTGTAAATAAAATATTCAATGTGAAAGAGCTTGTGGGCAAAACAGTGTAACATAAGTCAAAGCTATCATAATCGTTGACTGCAAACCTGTCAGCTAATATCAAGAGCTGTGGAAACGCATTGCATTTTGGTGTTTTATTTTGGTGTTGTCCCACTTTAACGAAAACTCAAAAGCCTCCCAATTTACCATCACAAAGAGCTGAAAGAAGAGTTGGTTCAAGTGCAAAGCCTGTAAAGAGTAAAAAAATCATCCAAATTTGCATTTTAAATAGAAAATGATGGACTTTTTGTTGGGTTTACAGTAAGGCTCCAAGATATTGTCTGTAAATAAAATATTCAATGTGAAAGAGCTTGTGGGCAAAACAGTGTAACATAAGTCAAAGCTATCATAATCGTTGACTGCAAACCTGTCAGCTAAACATCCTGGACATATAATCAAGCAGTGGGACTTCAGTGTAAGCAGCTGCACAAATTTACCTTCACAGATGACACCAGCGTCCTCAGAGTGTCCACAGTTGTGAGATCCAAATCCTAAGTGCTGGCACTGAGTGAGATTTGATTCACTGCCTGAGCAACTGACATCATCCAACCAGATGGGTCCGGTGCCCTGACCAAACTGAGCATTTGCTGGTGCTGAGACGACCCTGCCGCAGCCCAGCTGTCTACACACCACCTGAGCATCCACTAGGTCCCATAAATCATCACACACCGTCCCCCACTGCCCACTGTGGAAGATCTCCACCCTGCCAGAACACGAGCTGTTTCCTCCAACCAGGCGGATGCGCCCCTCCACTGCTGCACTGTTGCTCACTGCTGTTGTAGAAGTGAGCCTGACATGATTGGCTGTAGAGGTCTGCGGTATTGGAGCAGGTGTGGTTGAAGAAAGTGCAGATGTTGTTGTGTTCACCTCTGTTTACAGTCAATACATAAATGAATAAGTGAGAGTACTGCGGTAAAGCTGAGAGCATTTTCCTTCTGAACAGTTGAATTTAGCAGCAGGATGAAAAAGATGAATTTGTTACAGTGTGATCATGCTTAGAGGGCAACAATACCTGCACAGTATGCAAGGTGGCACACAGATGGCCTCTCAAGTTTGTAGACGTAGTAGTTTCCATAGCATAGTTTGACTTGGATGGTGTGTGAAGGAAACTGGCAGCAGCTTCCAGACCAGTTGTTGCACACAGTGCGATTTACAGTTTCACCTGGCTGTGAGGGATGAGGTTGTGTTATCCACAGAGGAGCATGGGTTCCACACCTGTTTGAGTCTATACACCTCTCGGGAATACGAGCATTGGAGCTCCCCAGAAACAGGCGGTACCAGCCTTGCCAGTTAATAGATTGATCACAGTGTAGGTCCTGAGTGTTTGTGTTGTTTGTTGAACGCCATTGATCATTCAGCACAGTGTAGTTGTAACAAGGATCGACACTTTGGGAATATCCTGAAGGATGAAAAGAAGTCATCTTTTTAAACAATCACACACACTGATAGATGCATTGGGGACAAATTGGGTTCAATGTCTTGGCCAAGAAAGCTTCGACATGCAGACTGAAGGAGCAGGGATGAAACAGCGTGTTTGTACCGGTCTTAAAGATTTCTGTTGTGCATATCTTTAACTAAATTGTCTCTTTAGTTTCCAAACTTTTTTTGTTCAATACAATCAGTTTTTGGTATGAACACTGCAAAGATTTGACATCTAAATATTTGGCATGAAAAAAGTATTTAATTTCAAAAAAATCCAGACTATAATCAAGTGACATAATGTCTCGACCTTAGACATGTGAGAAATATCTTAAAAGAATAGTTGAAACATTCATTCCACCCACTTTATTGTGTCAAATAAACTCAAAACAAGCCTGTCGGTGCTTCTTTCCGCATCGCCTCTTCCTCAATTTAAGAGAAAAAAAATCTTAAAACAACAGCAAATGTAAAAGATGATTCTTCTGGTCACAAGTCAGTCACAGGGCTTACAACCACACGGACATTTTAGAATCACCAGTTCACCTATCTTCAGGAACAGCAAGTCATCGAACTGTGGGAGGGATCCGAATTACCCAGAGAAAACCCACAAGGAGAGGCCTTGAAACCAGGGTCCACAGCTAAAAATGGCTGTAAAATACAATGTAAATTCCAACAGTGTGGCCATATGAATTAGTCTAATATGCATGTAAAGTGCTCAATTTACGGATTTAGAATAGAATAGAATAGAATACAATTCAACTTTATTGTCATTGCACATGCACAGGTACAGGGCAACGAAATGCAGTTTGCATCCATCCAGAAGTGCTTTAGTGATATAGATATATTACAATATATATTAGCAATAGTATAGATATGTAAGTATACTACAGAAATGGGTCTATTATGGTATGTTATAATGTACACGGTATGAAGCATGTTGTGAATATTCTATAACTAAGTATGTAAAGGCTGTAGTGAGTACAAGCTATGTACAGGCTATGAACAGGATATAAATATGAAAAACTATACAGAATATGAAATAAATAACTTTACAGAAATCTGAGATATACAGCTATACAGAAATGGGAACTATGCAAGTTGTAAACAGTTGTAGGATTAAAGATTATTGAATGTACAGAATGATTATTTACACAGAGCTATACAGTAGTGCAGTTAAGATAAGTGAGGGTGTAGATAGTTTCTACAGAGGCTATATAAAGTGCTAGTGGTTGTGAGTGGTGGTTCAGTCCATGTTATTATTGTGTGTTTGAGGGTACAGTTGTCCATTGTGGGTGTGTGTATGTTCAGTCCATGAGTTTAACGTGGGTCAGATGCAGAGATGGGCAGTAACGCGTTACTTGTAACGCGTTACTGTAATCTGATTACTTTTTTCAAGTAACGAGTAAAGTAAGGGATTACTATTGCAAAATCGGTAATTAGATTACCGTTACTTTCCCGTAGGAACGCTGCGTTACTGCGTTACTAAAACCGTGATTTTTTTTGCGAGAATGTCTCATGACAGTGACGTAAGCAAGTGCGACGTTGGTGACAGCAGCTGTGTGCAGATCAACAATGGATAATATATCGAGTGCGGGAGAGAGTATGAGCGTGCAGCGTTTAAAGTGTGGAAATACTGACCTTACTTTGAGTTTGATTCCATAAAAAGTGACAAAAACATTAGCGTCCATCGTGCGTGGGAAGAAAACTTCTTTTTACAGCGAAAAAAACCCCTAAACTTCCGAGCAAGCACCGAGTAGCTACGACGTGATGGGAAACTCACAGAGACACTCGCGCGGATTCTTCAACTGACCGCAGCACACCTGCACCAGGGTAACCCTCCGCCTACCCTGCTCCTGCTTTACAGGTGAAAATAGAGCAAAAGGACCGCTGAGTCTTTGACTTTATTTATTTTCTGCTGTGTTTTACTTGCATCTGTTTGAAAGAGTGAGTGAAAACACAAAAAATATTTTATTTTATGTGCTGGAATGTGTAGAAAATAGGTTTAAATGTTAAACTAATTTATTCAAGTCAGAGAATGTTGCATATAATTAAATGTTTTGCTTGATGCATAAAGTTAAAAGATTAAAACTGATAAAACAAGTTTTAAAAAGAGACTTTTCCATTTGATTACATTTTGTATGATGGATTATGTAGAAAAAGTAGAATTGGGCTGAAAGATCTATCACTTTATCACCTCTTCAGGTTGTAAATCGTGTTTTTAAAAAGTAACTAAGTAACTAAGTAATTAATTACTTTTGAAAATAAGTAATCAGTAAAGTAACGGGATTACTTTTTTGGGGGAGTAATCAGTAATTAGTTACTGATTACTTTTTTCAAGTAACTTGACCAACACTGGTCAGATGTAGAGATGGCACGATACCACTTTTTTATGTCCGACACCGATACCGATATCATAAATTTGGATATCTGCCGATACCGATATGAATCCGATATAGTGTTTTTTAATCAACAAAACTGTTTTTTAAATATCTTGCTGCATTTTGTATAAGTTCATACTCAAGTTTAAAACAACAACTACACTAAAGCTATTCTGTTATACCTGTATGCAAAAAAAAATATTTCATAGTTCAGCAATACTGATCAATCTAATAAACTTAAACCTACACCATCCTCCCTATTCTGGTATTTTAAAGAGTACTTAGCATAAATATTAAGCAACCTAACTAATAGGGTTCCAACTCCCAGCAACAACAAAAATAAATAAATAAAAAATAGGGAACCACCCCTCACGCTCCACCTCATGATGCTTAATCGCCGTAATCAACCTTAATTTGATGCAGTGTGAAAAAAAATGCACAGAAATCAATTATTTTTCAAGAAATATTAAATAGATTCAACATCTTTCTTCAACAGAATTGCAGACTGCACAGATGGTACCTTCCCAAAGGAAAAAGTACTATAGCTTACTAGGGTATATATATTAGACTTAATAGTTACTATATACAATAATGGACTTCTATTCATTTTGCATCAAATTAAAACTTTGGGTGTCAGATAATTATTTATTAAAAGCTAGACATTTTAAATGAGAATAAGAAAGAAAAGTATGTCTTTGTGCCCCCTTTTCCCTGTTAATGCCCTATCGGCCCCCCTGGCTAAACTTTGCTAGATCCGCCCCTGCACAGTTACCAGCCGTCAGCTACGTAGAAAAAGATCCTGGAGTAGAAAGTAATATTAAATACATTCTAACAACAGCTTATCAAGCTTAAACGTGCTGCTGTTGTTCAGCCGCTGGTTTCCTCTTTCTGGTGCAAAGTGGGCCAAAAGCAAACTAGAGACACGGACTCGCGACAGAAAAGCCGATCAGCTGATCGTTAAGCAGTTTCATGATTGAAGTAGCAGCAAGAAGAGGCAGTCGTTTGTTAAGCTTAACGCAGCAATGCTTTACAAACATTCAGAGATGGACTTACACACTTGCTTTACTTCTCTCGGGATAACTTTGTCGGAGATGAAATGCCGGGTTGCTAGCGAAGCTCCACATGCTATCCAGACCACCGACAGGTCCTGCATGCCACAGCCGCTCTATCACGTGATGCATACTGCTCCGACGTGCTAACATTCTGAGGTGAGTTACGGCGTGTTGCAAGTTTTGTGAGGTGCTTTCGTGATATTTAATGGATCGGATTACATTTTTTATTTTTCTCCGATATCCGATCCAGTAATTTAGGTCAGTATCGGACCGATACCGATACGTAATATCGGATCGGTCCATCTCTAGTCAGATGTCAGGAGGCAGAGTTCAGGAGTCTGACAGCTGTGGGGAAGAAGCTGTTCCAGTACCTGGTGGTCTTAGTCCGGAGGCTCCTGTGGCGCCTCCCAGAGGGCAGGAGGGTGAAGAGTCCATGTGATGGGTGACTGGGGTCTTTGATGATTTTCCCAGCCCTTTTCAGACACCGCTTCCTGTAGATGTCTTTTATGGCAGGAAGTGGTGCTCCGGCGATGCGCTGGGCAGTTTTCACGACCCTCTGCAACGCCTTCCGGTCCGAGGCAGAGCAGTTCCCGTACCAGACTGTTATACAGTTGGTCAGGATGCTCTCGATGGTGCAACAATAGAAGTTCACCAGGATGTCTGAGGACAGGTGGTTCTTCCTCAGGGTCCTCAAGAAGAAGAGGCGCTGGTGAGCCTTCTTGACCAGCTTGGAGCAGTTGGTCGTCCAGGTGAGATCCTCGGAGATGTGGACTCCCAGGAACTTGAAGCTGCTCACACGCTCCACAGCCGTCCCCTTAATGTGGATGGGTGGATGTGGGTCAGCATTCCTCCTGTAGTCCACGATGAGCTCCTTGGTCTTCTCGGTGTTAAGCAGCAGGTTGTTTGTGTCGCACCACTCAGCCAGACGATCCACCTCCTCCCTGTAGGCGGCCTCATCGTTGTCACTGATAAACGATGTTTATAAACAAAATAAAAAATAAAAGGCATATATTCTCAAAAGAAGATTAATGATCTCGTTCATCGTGCTCTTGCTTACCCTGTTAGTCTCAAAACAAAATCAAAAAGACTTTTTGCTGGATATAAAATTGTTAGATTTGCTGAGACAGACAATTTATGTCTTGCGTACACGGTGTTGTTTCAGCAGGCATGAACACACATGAGCATGTAGGAACAGAGGATCACCGGAGAAAACTCCTTTTTTATTTTTCTCCTTCCCAAGTACCACAACAACAAGGATATTCATTAGCGCCCTCCAGTGCTTCTAGTAAATGCATCTACAGAACAAAATGCAATAGTATGTGGACACAACACAGGGCCATAACATTTCAGTGCATGTCACATGTCCAGCAATCAGGGCATTTAATGCAGTCACATGGGTGTTTTAAGTCTTGGATATTATTTTGCTGCTCACAGTCAGAAAGAGGGACTTCCTGTGGACATAAGGTAAGGTTATAGAGGACCCACTAACTATGTTTCATGCAGCTGTGTATCATTTGCAGAACCCACAGTGAAAATGTAGTCTAGAATGGATAAAGTTTAAGCATTTAATCCTGAAGTCCTGTTTCTACCAGGTGCAAGTATGATTGTGACCAAATATTGTTACTTAGACGTCTCCAGAATATGATTCTCATGGAGCCTGTAAAAGCAGGTACATGTTGGATAACATATATTTGAGTGGAGCAATATCAAGAGCTGTGGAAACGCATTGCATTTTGGTGTTTTATTTTGGTGTTGTCCCACTTTAACGAAAACTCAAAAGCCTCCCAATTTACCATCACAAAGAGCTGAAAGAAGAGTTGGTTCAAGTGCAAAGCCTGTAAAGAGTAAAAAAATCATCCAAATTTGCATTTTAAATGGAAAATGATGGACTTTTTGTTGGGTTTACAGTAAGGCTCCAAGATATTGTCTGTAAATAAAATATTCAATGTGAAAGAGCTTGTGGGCAAAACAGTGTAACATAAGTCAAAGCTATCATAATCGTTGACTGCAAACCTGTCAGCTAAACATCCTGGACATATAATCAAGCAGTGGGACTTCAGTGTAAGCAGCTGCACAAATTTACCTTCACAGATGACACCAGCGTCCTCAGAGTGTCCACAGTTGTGAGATCCAAATCCTAAGTGCTGGCACTGAGTGAGATTTGATTCACTGCCTGAGCAACTGACATCATCCAACCAGATGGGTCCGGTGCCCTGACCAAACTGAGCATTTGCTGGTGCTGAGACGACCCTGCCGCAGCCCAGCTGTCTACACACCACCTGAGCATCCACTAGGTCCCATAAATCATCACACACCGTCCCCCACTGCCCACTGTGGAAGATCTCCACCCTGCCAGAACACGAGCTGTTTCCTCCAACCAGGCGGATGCGCCCCTCCACTGCTGCACTGTTGCTCACTGCTGTTGTAGAAGTGAGCCTGACCTGATTGGCTGTAGAGGTCTGCGGTATTGGAGCAGGTGTGGTTGAAGAAAGTGCAGATGTTGTTGTGTTCACCTCTGTTTACAGTCAATACATAAATGAATAAGTGAGAGTACTGCGGTAAAGCTGAGAGCATTTTCCTTCTGAACAGTTGAATTTAGCAGCAGGATGAAAAAGATGAATTTGTTACAGTGTGATCATGCTTAGAGGGCAACAATACCTGCACAGTACGCAAGGTGGCACACAGATGGCCTCTCAAGTTTGTAGACGTAGTAGTTTCCATAGCATAGTTTGACTTGGATGGTGTGTGAAGGAAACTGGCAGCAGCTTCCAGACCAGTTGTTGCACACAGTGCGATTTACAGTTTCACCTGGCTGTGAGGGATGAGGTTGTGTTATCCACAGAGGAGCATGGGTTCCACACCTGTTTGAGTCTATACACCTCTCGGGAATACGAGCATTGGAACTCCCCAGAAACAGGCGGTACCAGCCTTGCCAGTTAATAGATTGATCACAGTGTAGGACTGGATTATTTATGTTATTCGTTGAACGCCACTCATCATTCAGTACAGTGTAGCTGTTACAGGGGTCAACATTTTGGGAATCACCTGAAGTAAAAAAAAAAAAAAAAAGCAAAAAACTTTCACCGCAAGCAAGAGACAGTCACATTCATACAGGAAAATGTTGACTGGAAAAGCCAGGGATGGAATATGAGGTTTTAAGGACTTCAAACTGGAGGAACACAACAGCACAGTTTACAGTTTACATTACATGAATTAAACTTTATCTTCTGTACCTTCTAAGGGGATCTGTGCGGTGTCGCCATCAAAGAAGACAGAAATGTTGAGGTTGGAGAGCAACAGCTTGGCAGTGACTCCAGTTTGGTCCTTAGAGAGCTGCACACCATGAACCAGCTGAGGCAAACTTTCAAGGGTCAACATGGAGTCGTCCAGCTGCATCACAGCAGAGATAAAGTGGAGGAAACACTGAGTGAAACTTGTCAAACACACAAACAGGCTGATTTCACAGCAACAACCACTGAGTTCAGCAGCTCTGAAAGAACTGCTTCTAACATCCCTGAGAAGAACGATGCGAGGAGACACAGCAGTTTCTTTGCATAACCTAAACTTGCACCACTGATCAACAATCGACCGAATTGTTATGACCATTAATTAATTGCCATGAGCACCATTGAGAATCGGGGAATGGCTGCAACAATGTACATGGCAATATGGTTAAAGATGTACCCTTAGCTTGCCTGACGCAGCTTACCCAAACTCTCCCGCCTTGTTCCAGGTGAATATGAACACCTGGCCCATCTAGACGCAGTATCACGCTGTCCAAAAAGCTCACATCTTCACGACGGCCGTCTCTGAAATTTGCCACGAGGTACAGGTTTGGGATTGACGGAATAGAAACCAGAGAGTAAGCACACCGATCCTTGATGAAGTTGAGTTGGCCGTGGACGTTGATGACAGTTGGGCCAGTCACAGTACAGGTGGTGTCCACTACACAGCTGATGGAAGCAAAGAAGAAAACAATCAACCACTAACCTCATAAGCCGCTGATGAGGAAGAGACCAAATACACTAAATAAAAAAAATTAATTAAATTACTTTAAAAAAAAATCCCTTAACGCGTCAGATCTTTCTTTTAAATATAAATGGGGTTATATTCACGTGTTGTTTCCTTGACAACGCTCCAGTGGACCACAGCCAATGGTTTCAAGGACTGCAGGTGAGTTTGGAGCAGGTTTCTGGATCAGCGCTCACCACAGTGTCAGGTTCATATGCAATACCTGAGAAGTGATGGACGGTTTACTTTAGTTTAAAAACCAGCAAGAGCAAGCAGAAAGGCACAGCACTCCCTGTAACATCCCAGAGTCAAAGTAATGAGCCTGAGATTCACCAACCTAAGTGTCTGCATCCACTGATATCTTGTATTGTATTCTTGTACACTGTAGTCACTTTGATACCACCGATGTAAACTTCCAAGTCCTAAGCAGAACCGCACAAAACTCATATCATGATCTCAGAGTTGAGGCAAATCATTTCAGACATATTAAAGGTGCAGTAAGTAATCTGTAGGTCATCTAATAGACAAGAAGAATGTTGTACTTCCAGATGTACGTTGATTAGTGGCCAGCCAGATACGTAGTACACCTTATAAACTACTTTTTAATATAGTGTCATCAGACAGAAATTAGCTTCACTGACTCATCAACTCATATTGCACTCCTTTCACAAACTTTACAAAGTTTACTTACTCATAAAGAGTAAGTAAATGTGGACGCATTGAGAGCTGAGGTAAACGGCAGACTTACACCCTACACTTAATGCAGAAGAGTGATTTAGGGGTAAAAACACTAATACCACAAACAGTGGTATGGGAATGCAAAGCAGCCAGCTGTGGCTGGTTATGGCGCCCAGTCTCCATTTAGTGTTTTTCATTTTCATGTGCTGTGAGATTTGTGAACTATATGTGCCTTTCAGCCCAAGAGTGAAAAGTATCTACCAGATTATTTGGTGCATAAAATGGTTCTCTCATATTAAAGTACACACACAAGTGTTTACAAACTCACCACATTAGTTGTCACATCTGTGAACACAAATAGAGCTGCTTGTTTCCCAAAAGTTAACAGATACAAATCGGCCTGTAAAGGGTGAACACAGATCCAGACACAATCAGGATGCTTGATTTCATTGTTTTAGCAGTTAATTGTAAGCTGTGGACTCTAAAAGTCAAGTTTGACTTCTCATGTCAATCAACAACACTTACACTTGTCGCCTTGGTGTATTCCATGAAGAATTCCAAGTTGCATTTCAAACTGGCCTTAATTGATGGCACTTCTTGGTGGACTTGTGATTCCAATTTTGAATTTTTTGAATTTATGTGTAAGGTAACATAGCTGGCTGCAGGCCCCACAAGACAGTCTCCTCCAGTTTGAGTTTTGAAGAAACCATCAAAGCAGAGTGCGAAGTTTTCAGTCGTGCTGTTCACCTGGGGAAGTCCGAGACAAACATCAAGAACAAACTTTACTTTATACGCTAATGGTTTCCTTATATATTAAAAACATCATTCAATATTAACTTGTTATTATGAGGTTACTACCACAAATCAATATATAAAAACTTGAATGCAGAGATGGTATCATGATATTACCACAATGTTATTACAGTGTTACAAAAATTACTCTATAATTAGTAACTGTTTTGCCTCATAGGTGTGTGTGTTTCTTTCCACATTACTGCCACATTCTTGCCTCTTATTACACAGTTACACAAGTGTTACAACTCGTCTACAACCACTGTTGATACAGGATAATTACATGGGCATTATCACTGATGATAATGGTAATTAAATGACTTGCTATTTACATATTTGTTCCCACCATATTACTCCACTATTTCCATTTTTATTACTGAGCTGTAATTGAAAATGTTACACATAATTCAAGGATTGCTTTAGTTCATCAATCAATAACAATGGTCTTCTGAAACATCACGTTTCTACTCACATAGATTTGTTCATACTTCTTTCCATAATACGTGATGGGACATGAGCTGATGTTCAACACTGAGGACGGTGTAATTATCTGCTGAGCACCTGAAAACATACAGAGGATGGGTGTTAGCTATACCTTAACAGGAAGTACTGTACGTTCAAGTGTCGACTTCATGAAAGGTCAACACTTCTATCATGATGTCATCATTTAGCAGTTCTTACGAAGATGGCAGAAATATCTGCCCATGAACACTTTCTGCTTTTTCATTCCTATACTGTTCAGATTTAATTATGCTCTTTCTATTCAGGTCTTCTAGGCTGCTGTGCCGATGCTTACATGCAAGTGCAATGAGAGTAGACAGGAAGAGCAGAGGGCGGGGCATGTTGGAGGGGAGACAATCAGCTCACAGAGACCTGAAAGACACAAGTTTTCTGATTGGACAGAAAGTAACAGCCACAATCAAACTGTAACATAGCCACATCAAAGTCCTATACAGAATCAAATTTACTCCATCACCATGGAACTTGAAATAGCTGTAGGCTAAAAAAACAACTGTCAGCGTAAACAACATTTTTACCTTGAATAAGTATATGACAGAGAGTGTATGACTGGCCTCTTAACAGCAATATAATGGAATGACTATATACTCGCTGTTTTCCACAACTTTTGTTATAATGTTTTCCCAACTAGTCATAAAAATATGACTTATCTTGTGAGCATGCTCATGTGTGGGGTCACCTTGATGCAAGGCATGTCCTCCTTATCTTTGTTTTTAAGTTCATTCATGCTCAAACATGGTTTCCAGACTGCTGTTCCAGTTCTCAACACGTGGTGAAAACACACCCACAATGCCCAAGTGTTTTACAGATCTGATATGACATGAGTGGCCATACAAAATAAATTTCAAATACAGGTCACTGTGGCTTGGAAGGTAAAGTGGGTCATTTACCAATTTAAAGGTCCATTTATCACTGTTGGCCCAGCTACCGGAAGGTCCCTAACTCCTCTAGTCTGCATGTTAAAAGTACCTTGGGCAAGGTACTGAACCCTGAGTTGACCTCAATGCATCTATATTAGTTTAGAAGCACTCTGGCACAGAATAAAGCATTTGTATAAATGTGTATATGAATGAGGCAAATGTTCTTGTGTTAAGAAAACACTTTGAGTGCTCAAATATAGTAAAAAAGCACTATATAAGTATTTTTTTCCCTTGTCTTCATGTGGTTAATTAATGGGTGGGCGTGACTGTACGACAAAAACGAAGCGCTCCTAAAAATAAGTCACAATAAGGTAGCTCCGACTTAAACTGACAGGATAGTTTGACAGGAAAAGCAAAAATGGTTTTGAGAGGTGATACAATAGTTCGTATTTATCAACAGCTAACACAGACTGAGTTACTTTAACCATGAATATAAACAGGTGACGACAACTGTCTATGAAGTCCATGGAGGCTGTACTGCAGTAGGTGTCTGACCAGAGTCTGTAACCTGGCTGAGCTGCTGATGCTTGTTGTTGGGAATTGAGGAAGTAACTGCTTATGATGTAATACTGCTGATCAATTAGGTTTCTTTAAAATGTTGTCTTACAGGTTTTATTGTGTCAGAGTGCATGGAAAAAGGCTCTTGTTGGACTAGAGTTTGAAATTAAAGGTTAAAAGTGTATTTCTGACACCAAACTATTCAACTATGAACTACTGCTGTTAAAAAGGAGCCAAAATTCACCCTTGAGTTGAGTTCATTTTTGTTATTCTTCCTGTTGAAGCCTGCCCTGAACTCAGACTGTTGCTTTGTATTGTTCTGCTCACACAGCTTGTTGGGAGTCTTAAACTTTAATAGCAACCAGCTATAAGGTTTGGATTTTTCAAACCAAGACAGTAAAAATTGGCATCAGCATGTGATACGGTACTCTAGGTGGCTTTTGTTTTGAAATAAAGCTACAGGAAGCTATTGTTGACCCTACAGTCCCTCTCACTTGTTTCTGTTTTGGGGGCAAAGTTGATGTATGAACAATCATGAGGATTGAAATCTGGTGAATTGTTGCTGCAGATGTCAGTGGTGTGCAGATCCTCTTACCTTCTGCAGCTCTGATGGAGGATGAGGTGGCTGAAGGCTACTGTTCAGTAGTTCTGAACTGTTCTCTGGTGATTCTGCAGCAGGTGGAGCGAGCCATCAGCTGTCTCTGTTTTCACGTGGATCCTCGCTGCTGTCCCCACCCATGAGGAGTGAAGGGGTGGAGGTGGAGTCCACAGCGGTGGTAAATCATGGAAACCTCCCTCTAAAGATTCCACCTTCTCCAAAGCAAAATCATAAGGTTTCTTTGTGTTAAGAGGGAGTTTTTCCCTTCCCACTGTCACCAAAGTGCTTCCTTAAAGGGGTTTATCTGATTGTTGGGGTTTTCTTTTTATTATTGGAGGGTCTTTGCCTCACACTTGTAGGTGACAGTTGCTGTGATTTGAGGCTGTATATATTGATCAACGGGTACTGACTGACATTTAATGGCTACCTGCAGATGTGTATCCTCCTACTATGGTCCATCTTCATTCTTATGAGAAATATTGGGTTTAAATTAGGGACTTTCTAGCCTTTTTTCCCCTTTTGTAGCTGCATCTCCTGATCTTTGTGCAGCTACAAATACACAGACAACGTCTTCAAGGCCACCATGATAAAGACGACATAGACAGAGTCCAGAGGCTTGAGCCTTTGAAGCCAGAGATATTGTATCAAAGAAATTCAAAAATTATCATCGGTTCTCTCCTTGTGCTGACTGTTGTATTAATCTTTTGTCATACATGAGACACACATGTCAGCAATGCAAAATGAATATGAGCAGTCTGAGAAAGATGCAATGGCTGGTGATCAGTGGGATTAAACAATAAAAGTGTCGGGTGCACAGAATTAGAGACTTAGAGGTTTTGTTTTCACTGAGATGCTTTACTGTTTCAGTGGCTAATACAACAGCTTCAGTTGTAATAACTGTAGGTTATGATATGGTAACGTGAATGAAGAGAACATAGTTGGATGTAAAATTTGGATGATTACCTTCATGTCAGAACTGTTGGGTCTAAAGGAAAGAAGAGCTTGAAAAACTCCCAATGTCACCTTATCAAGATACATCTGAGTACACGGCGTATTTGAGATTATCATGTCAGTATTGCGTAGTTCTGCCTGACACACGTACTATCACACTGACCTTTCAGCTGTTATGTGTTTGTTCGGCTGAGGTTGCAGTTTTGTTTGGATGCAGACGGAAGATGTAGGATACTTGAGATAATCAATGTTGTGGTGTACGCTTTGTTCCCGCTGGCATTTCATTAAAACTTATAGCATTCATATTTTAAAATTTCCTTTTCAAATTCAATTCTAAATTTTAAAAAATGGCCCTCCGCATTTTCACATGTAACTTGTGTTCATTTAACTCATTCACTGCCAGCCATTGGCAGTGAATGAGTTAAAATGACGTTGACAAATATGTTAGTATGTGAATGTCCAGTCCATGCTTGGGTATACTGTCCTTTTTCTGTCTTCAGTTAATCAAAGTTTTGCTCATATGCTTAACTTTGGGAAGAGGAAACATGAACCACTAAAAACTTAGATTTACATCAGTGAGCTTCAGTTAACGTTTACAGTAAAGTATACAATCCAGCCAGCAGAGGGTGCTGTTCCATTTCCAGCCATGTTTCCAGGTGTTAAATCAAATCTTCAGCAGTCCCCACCTCCATCAGCCGCAAAACTCAACTAAAAGTTATATTGTATCCCATTCTTATTTATTTTATCTTTTTATCCTGTATATATTCTTATTGGGTCATATCTTCAGTGTTTCCTCGGAGGGGGCTCTCTGCACCGGGGCTGTGATCGACCGTGGCTGCTGGGGCTCTGCCTGTCTATTCAGCCTGGCTGGGGGGCTTCTTTGACTCCCTCCTGCTGTGTGCCCAGCCTGGTGGCTGCGGTCTGTGACCGGCTCCTGGTGCAGACGGCTCCCTGTGATAGTGTTTCCTCACCTGGCTCATGTGTCCCCAGCCCAATTTTACTCTTTAAGTGTGTGTGTGTGTGTGTGTGTGTGTGTGTGTGTGTGTGTGTGTGTGTGTGTGTATTATATGAAAAGTGCTTTATAAATAAAGATTGATTGATTGATTGATTGATTGATTGATTGATTGATTGATTGATTGATTGATTGATTGATTGATTGATTTGGATGCAGACTTAATTATTTAGAATCGCCACTATCATTTCCTACACGTGAATAATACAAATAAGGAGCAGGATTTTAAAAAAAGTTTTAAAGATCAAACATTTTATTTTAATTTTGACCTTATTTGACCTTGAAGATGAGGTCAGAGATCCAAAGTAACGTGATATTAAAAATCCCCATATATCATTCCCTATATGTCGACATGCTGTCAATACAAACAATAGTTTCAAACAGCCTCATAGTTTATAATAGATTTATAAAGTCCTTGTTCAGTTAAAGAAGAATTGTTAAAGCTCTGAGTTTTCTCAACCCTCTTAATGCATTTCTCACAACTCGGAGTGATTTCTGACACAAAAAACGGTGCGAAGCAGATTTTCAGATGTGTGTCAGAGCACGTGATTCAGCGAAGAAGAAAGTTTAGCAGTAAAAGTTTCAATAAATTCACCACATTTCCTTTTTTACTCTTTTGAGAAAAGTGCGAAACCCTTTGGTGTTTCTTCTTGTTGCTAGGACCGGCAAAATCCCTCAAGGTGTTCTGATTGGCTCCCAGCCCGCCACCTCGAGCCAATCAGATACCAGTGCGTCCGTACTGAGAAACCATGGTCCTCTTTTTTCTTCTATACTAAGATTTATTGTTAGGACCTGTTTATTTCCTGTGAAACCTGAACGTGCCTTTGGTCTGAGGTTTTCTGTACCTGCGCGCGAGGACATGTCGATATAATTGATTATTTCTTGATGAACATACAGACACGTCCTCGTCGGTGAGGTGTGTTTTTTTCTCTCTCCTGGTTTCACCGACACACCGATAGGGATGTGCTGCAGCAGCAGCTGTTGCTGGCTCGTGGCGGTGCAGTCAGAGAAAAGCGCACACGCACAACTTCCGTTTTAGTTTCATGGTTTTTACAAAATAAAACTCGCAATGGGCGACGCTACAAATGTATCGACTTTGCTGCATAAAAAACTGAATAAAGGTGAAACTGTCTTTCGATGATGCCATGTGAAACATTATATTTACTTTAGATATACACTCGTATTTTATATAAAAAACACATGAAACAACATGACTCTACACAGATTTATTCTTTTATATTATACTAATAACTTAAAATATACAAACACTTCTTTAAAACATATTTTATATTTTTAATATTTATATTATATATAGTATATAGTTTCATGGGGTACTTTACTTTAACCGCATATCTGTTAATACTGTATTAATACTGTATTTGCAGTTAATATTGTGCATATCTTTCTAAACATTTTGCTGTTGCTACTCTGCACATTAGTCTCCTCTTGTTCCAGGCTCTTGTTCCAGGCTCTTGTTCCAGGTTCCAGGCCCCAAGCCAACTTCATTTATACAGTTGGCTTGGCAAATGCTGACCAAAATGTTTGGAGTCTACACGATGTAGCCACCATGATTTCACTCACTGGTTTTGAATCTTGAAGCCACAGCTTTTTCACTGCCAGTATGGTGGTTTTAGGCAAGATCTGAATAAAATCCTAGAATTTCATTCACTATTACTAGAGCACAGACATCTTAGATGACCTCTTAGTAGAATTAACTGCACAGCAGCCTTGTTATTTGTCAGATACTTTCATTAAAATGGACTTTCATTAAAATTAAAAGGCATCAACAGCACAAACACAGTTCAGGTGGCGCAGGCTAACTGAAGTCAGCCCGTGCTGCCATCCACTGTCAAAGCACCTGCTTTGGCTCATCATTATCAGTCCATTCAATGGACGTTATGCTCTCCATTTAAATAATTTTACCTGTAAATATTGCCTTATCAACTGGAAGCCAGCAGCAACAGATTATGGAGTCTTCCTATACCTCTGTTAGTGGTCATCTATGTGAATGGATGATTAAAAAAAAAACTTCTAATAAACTAGTAGGTGTCGAAGGCCCCTACTGCCTCCTGTCTATGGGGCTGCGTACCGCCAATAATGTTGATTGAATAAGATCAGAATTAAGTACCACGCCCCCATCATGTACATCATGTACATTTTAAGCCTTAATATAACACAATAGTGCCCTGCACAAAGCTCACAAAGTTCACAAAGCTGAGGGATCTGGGACTTAACAGCCGTCTGTGTGCATGGGTGTTGGACTTCCTCACTGGCAGAACTCAGGTGGTGAGGGTGGGCAGGTGCTTCTCCAACAGCATCACCATCAACACAGGAGCACCTCAGGGATGTGTCCTCTCGCCACTGCTCTACTCCCTCTACACTTCAGACTGTGTGGCCACCCATGGCTCCAACAACATTGTGAAGTTTGCTGACGACACAGTGGTGTTGGGTGCCATCTCCAACAACGATGAGGCGGCCTACATGGATGAAGTGAAGAATCTGGCATCGTGGTGCCAGGACAACCACCTCCAGCTGAACGTCAGCAAGACCAAAGAGCTGGTGGTGGACTTCAGAAGGAGTAAGCACAGAGACTACAAGCCCATTATCATCAATGGAGCTCCAGTGGAGAGGGTGCAGTCCTTCAAGTATCTTGGTGTCCACATCTCCTCAGACCTGACATGGGCTGCCCACATTCAGGTCCAGACCAAAAAGGCTAGGCAGCGCCTGTATCACCTACGACAACTGAGGAAGTTCAGGGTCTCTCCAAAGATCCTCAGGATTTTCTATACAGGCGCTGTGGAGAGCATCCTCACACAGAACATGACATCGTGGTTTGGGAACAGCTGTGTGAAGGACCAAAAAGCTCTCCAGAGAGTGATCCGTACAGCAGAACGCTGCTGCAGGATTGCTCTCCCCCCGCTTCAGGACACCTACACCAGGAGATGCCGGACTAGAGCAGCGCAGATACTGAAGGACCCGTCCCATCCTGGCAACAAACTGTTCCAACTTCTGCAATCTGGTAGAAGGTTCCGCATCTTCCGGGCAAGGACAGAGAGACTCAAGAGGAGCTTCTATCCCCAAGCCATCCGTGCCCTAAACACACACACCCGCCCTCTCACATCATCTATAATTGACTGAGACAGGACTCTCTTCCAGACACTCTAAACCAAGGAACAATGTACATTTCAATTCCTTTAATTTTAAATATGTTTATATTGTCTATCCTGTAAAATAGTCAGATGTCTATTCATATTAATGTACAGAATTCACCTGCTTGCTGCTACTACTGCACATTCACCCAATGTATGTACTATATATATATATATATATATATATATATATAATGTTTTTCCTCTACCCCCCCCCCCAATTCTTTTTTGCACATGTCGAGGAGCGTGTCAGGCTACATTTCACTGTGTGTTATACTTGTATAACTATGCATGTGACAAATAAAGAACCTTGAACCTTGAACCTTGAATATAATTTGATAAGGTAGTTATTTAAAAAGAATAGAAGGAAAAATAACCCATCGATCACTTGTTGCGAGTTGTTGTCGTTGTTTTTTTTTAACAAGAATATAATTTAAACATGAACAAGAAGTATAGGCTCTATATCAGAGCCCTGTGGAACTCCATGGCTTGTACAAATTCACCCCTCATTCCTGTTTTCGTTTTTCCCAATGCTCTCTGTTTAATGGTGCATGCAAGAAAACCCATATTTGAGTGTAAAATCCATCAGGTCAGACTTTCAGAGACTTGTCATAGATGTGTATGTAAAGTGGTAAAAAACAAAGTTTTCGTGATTAGTTGACTGGTTTGCATTTTGTGGCACAGTTATGAAAATACACATTAGTTCTGTTGCACTTTTTAAAAGAGGTATTTACTTTGAAAGGAACAGTGGTGACAGGGCGGAGGTGTGTGGTCTCGCGCTGTGCATGCTTGACGTTCTGCTGGCGCTGATGGCGGCGGGGCTGGCGGAGGGTCGCACTGAGAAGGGAGCGCGAGGAGGCGGGGGACCAGAGAGACTGAGAGAGGAGGCCCCGGCGTACCCAGCACCGACACCGCGGCAGACAAACAGGAATCACACCGACTGCAGAAGCAGCCAGTCCCGCAGACTGACCCAGTGGAGGACGGGCGGACGGACGGAGCGGTAGGGCTGTTTTTGTTTATGAGCTACCGGGGGGTTTTACCGTTAACGGCAGCTGAGGTCTACAGACTGCCTGGGTCTGAGTAAAACCTGCGTTCAGTCAGCGGCTCCAGGCTTCTGCGGCCATAAATAACGTGTACGTGTTTACTACTGACGTCTCTCTGTATGGACACATATGGCCTTTATGTGTGCGCGCGTGTTGCCTTCACTGACCATCAGCCATCATGTTTACCAGGCTGCAAAGAATGTGTGAGTGCGTGTGCGCGCGCGTGTTTGTAGTACTGCAGAATGCAGCTAGAACTTGGCCCAGTAAAGAAAGTCCTGTACAGACCACCAGCTTTTCCTGTGAACTCTGCAGCACTGTGTTTGTCCACTTGTCCATCTGTCAGTGTGGGGACCACTGAGTTTTAGGGAGTGAGGACATCTATACGTACTGAGGACATTTTGGTTTTTACCTTTCTACAGGGCTTTTTTGAGGGTTTAAGTTTATTCCACACACAAAAAAAGAATCACTGTTAATGTTTGCATTATGAATTCCTCCTTTGCTTGCTGAAGAAAAACAAGTATGATCGCATTTTAGGAACTCTCAGTCAGATGTCACGTCCTTCTTAAAATAAGAGAAATCAATGAGTTATAGCAATGCAGTTATAAATGGGGAAATTAGATGCATAAACCAATGCAGAGTTGGATGTCTGATTTACTTTTGAATTAAGCAGTTTTCAACACTTCTGTGCTTTGGCTTTGTTTATCTTTTCTGCCATCTTGTTTATAGATGGTAGTCAAGAATGTGGTAATGATATTCGGCTGGTGTATTTGTGTATAATAGAAACATGAAAATTAACTTCATTTTAAAGACATAACTGTTTGATACAGAGTACAATGTGATCAGGCTACAACCAGCTGCTGCTGAATAATCTGTTATTATTGCAGAGTCTTGACCTTATATATAAAGTGCCTTCAGGTGACTGTTGTTGTGATATGGTGATATGTTTGCTCTGTAATATAGTGTTACAATAAAACGCCAAAAACAAAACAAATTTCACAATCAAATCTCTTTTAAAAAGGTTATTTTTTTCAGTTTACTTCTCCGCCAGCTGGAGCATTAGACACGACTGAGAACCTGAAACTAAAGATTGTTTTACGTACACAGATCACAGATTAATTTTCTTCTTATTGATTAATCAATAAACGGGTCTATACTGAAATGAGTTAGAAGCAGCGCAGTGTCTCTCACTCATCGGACGGTACAGAGGGGAATGTGAATCTTGCCAGAAATTTTTAGCTAAACATTTATTTTACATGCAAAAAAGGAAAAGCGTCCTCAAAAACTGAGCCACGAGTAAGAGAGACATCGGGATGTCGCTAATTTCATTTTCCTTAACTACACCAGTGAAAACAGACTTCCTGCAGACGTGAAAAAAATCTCTTTCAGTTTTAAGGATTTACAAGCTCAGATAAACAAACCATGTGATGTGATTGTGCTGTCATTCCTTATTACATTTTATTTAACAAAAATAAAGCTAAAATGAAGACGCAGTGTGTGAGAATCTAAGCCCACCCCATGATTTCATAGTTTGCAGCCAAAGGTGGTTCTGATGTCCTGTATGACTTTATCAGCTCCTCACGTCGCCTCTTCTTGACAGCATTGTTTCAGCACTCTTTAGGACTAATGGCAGCTTTCCACTTTGCTGTCTAGACTTTGACTGGGCCACTGCAGCACACTGGTTATTATGTTTTTCAGTTGTTGTGTTGTAGATTTGCTGGTGTTATTGGGATCGTTGTCCAGTTGCGTGAATTAAGATGGCCTCACATTTGACTCCAGAATACTTTGTTATATAGGTCACTGTTTCCCAACCTTTTGGAGCCACAGCACATATTTCACATCAGAAAAATCACATGGCACACCACCTAAACAAAAATGTCACAAAAACCATATTGATAATTATCCCCGCACACTAGGGCTGCCACAAACAATTATTTTGATAGTCGACTAGTCACCGATTATTTTTGCGATTAGTCGACTAATCAGATCATCATCCATTGGACGTAAAACGTACAGCTTATTGCACCAGCATGCATCTGCTCTTATATAACTATCATTAGCTTACAGCTTTAAGTGTTTAATGTATGTGCTAACTAAAAATAAAGACAAGATGATAGTTTATTAAATTTTAATGAAATTCGCAGATTGTCTCAGTGGAGTTTAATAAACTCAGCCGTCTGCTTCTCGCTCGCTAAAATATAACAGGACATCGGAGTATATTCTCGACCATCTCACACTTCTGTTTAATCAGATTTCTGTTTGACGTTTATTCTATAACTTTAATCTCAGCCAAACCGATTTACTCAGGAACAAGTAAAACACTGAAAAAATCCAAATAATAACATTTTTAAGTTACCTAAGTGACTTATATATCATGTTTAACTTGAGTAGTGAAAGACGGCGGTGGTTTTAAAAACGATTTGCCGGGAGTCCGGTGTTCTCACGGGCTCTAGTGAGCCTTGAACCCCGGCTTGCTATCGAGCTGGTGGGTAACAGACGTTTCCGAAAACGTTGGAGCGCTTTTGAAAATATGTGGTGTCTTGATAAACTGAGCAGATATTTGAAGTTTACACAGCTACATTCTCGCCTGAAAATATGCTAAACGTTTATTTTGTGACCCAGAAAGAATAATAAGAGTAATATTAAAACTAACTAGCTGCCGCCATTGTTGTAAACTGAGCTGGGCCGTGCTATGAATTCTGGGATAGGTTGGGCCACAAAGAATACACCCAACCCATCCTTCAAATCTGGGGAAATGAAGGGCGCATTTGTCGGCTGCATTTGTCGAAGTCTTCGAATTTGGACAGTCTTCGTCGTGTCGCTGTAACGTAATAGGCCTACAAATGCGGCTACAGGAGGATGTGGTTCCTGAATTTGGACACAGCTACGATACCAGACACTGCTTCTTCTTCTTCAGGGTTTAACGGCAGCTGGCATCCTTGTACATGCAGTGCTGCCATCTTCTGTTTCAGTCCGTTATTACACGCTTAAATCCTACTACTTATTTCTGCGTCTTTTGGGATCTTACAAAGCTTCAAATGACGCGTCGACTATTAAATTAGTCGTCGACCGTGACTAGTCGACTAATTGGGCAGCCCTACGGCACACCAGGTATAGCTGAGTTGGCTCGGCTTGTCCCCAGTATACATTTTTTGCTTTTTTTTCTGACCAGTACTCATGCTAGGGCCTTCATCTGGGTCAGAATTTTCTCCAGGACCCAGGTCAGATAGACTACTTTTTCTTTTCAAATACTTATCTATTGCTATTACGAGCTGCATCATCTCACTTGCAGCATGACTATTATGTCATTCCTTCTTCATCTTCTTCTGTTTTACTGGCAGATGGCAACTTGTTTAATTAGAGCAGGTAGTTGCACTGCCCTCTAGTGGAAGAGAATGCAATTGTTCTGCCTGTTACTCATGCCGATCACTAAGGCTACGTTCACACTGCAGGTGAAAGTGCATCAAATCCGACCTTTTTTGACACTATGCGACCCATATCCGATCATGGTATGACAGTGTGAACAGCACAAATCAGATTTTTTCAAATCCGATCTGGGTCACTTTCGTATGTGGTACTGAATCTGATACATGTCTGATGTTTTACAAAGCGACTGCTGTTTGAATGGTCATGTCGCATTAAATCCATCTTTTACGTCACTGACACAAGACAGACGCCAATTATCAGCGCCAAAGAAGACAAACCTCTGCACGGAAGTAGCAGCCACTGCATCAAACAAGGCCATTGTTAAAGCACGGGCTCTCTTTTTTCTCAGTGTCTTTCTTTCTCTAATTAATTTGTCAAAATTCTGTCGGTTACGACTGCTCACAAATTGATAGACTGCTACAACAACACCTACTAGCTCTGTAGCCGCCATATTTACTTCTGTAAACAGAGCGTGTTGTGTGTGACGTCTTCTTTTGTGCATGCGGGCCGCTTTGAGGGTTCACACTAGAGGGCGTTTGTTGTCACATTTTATTTGTAGTGTGAACAACCAGACCAAAAAAATCGGATCGAAAAATCGGAATTGAGCATTAAGACCTGCAGTGTGAACGTAGCCTTAGAGTACCAATCAGGTGAAACCGGATAATCTTCCACGGCACACCTATATGCCACGGTACAGTGGTTGGAAAACACTGACATAGAAGAGTTCATGGTTTGCTCAATGACTGCACCGTGCCCAGGTCCTGGGCTGCAAAACAAGCCCTAATCATCACCTATCCTCCACTATGCTGACAGTTGGTATGAAGCAGTATTCGTGCTGATGTGCTGTGTTTGGTTTTCTACGTTATGGCCAAACGTCTCTGCTTTGGTCTGATCTGTCCAAAGGACTTTGTTCTAGAAGTCTTGAAAAATAGATTTTTTCAGAAGCAAACCTAAGCCGTGCTGTTGTGTGCTTTTTAGAGAGAGTAGGCTTTTTCCTGGCACACCTGTTCAGTCTTTTTCTGATTGTGCTGTCATGAACTTTAATGTTTAACATGCTAACTGAGGCCTGACGAGTCTGAGATGTTGCTCTGATTTTGTGGTGAATTAGCTGTGATGTCCACTCATGGAAAGATTGTCAGCTGCCTTCAGTGTTTTCCATTTCAGAAAATGATGTGGAATGATGGACTTCAGATTGTTTGGAAATATCCTCATAACCCTTCCCATTTGATATCAACAGTTGCTGCTCTAAGATTGTTGCTGATATCTTTACTCCTCGACATTGTGTTAACACACATCTGAATGCTGCAGACCAGCAAACCACCAGAACGCCTGCTTTCAGAGAGGTGCTCACGCTTCCTGATGATGACTTTAATCAAGTGCATTTGATTATCAGCAGCTGGCTGCTGCTTAGCCTCTGAATTCCTGTAAGGGTGTACTTTTTTCATGCACTGCTTCTGCATTACTGCTAGAGTTACGTTAAACAAACAATGAAACCGTGTAATAAGCTGTGAGCCGTTGTTCATCTTAGGATGTATTTAAATAGTTTTAAGACCTAAGAACTGGAAGATTTTTATATGCTCAGATTCATAAAAAATTAGAATAAGAATGAAGATGTACTTTCTTTTTACCATGACTGCAAACATCAGCAGTTTATTTTAATTGCTACTCATTAACGTTACTCTCATGTCTCAGTGCCACTTTTACTTTCTCACCTGAAGTTTTTTTAAATGTTGATCCTCTGTCCCTGTGTGTGAGCCCGTCCATCAGAGTTGGGTGGGACTCTGGCGGTGAATTATGCCAGCAACGGTTCTCACAAGGACACAAGTGCAAACACGGGTGTGTGTGTGTGTGTGACATGGACAGAGTGGCAGCTTTGTGTCACTTGTGCTTTGACTCGCTGCGGCAATGAATATCAAACAGGCCTGTAGTAGTGTGTGTGTGTGTGTGAGAGAGAGAGACACCCTGTCTTGTTTCTTATCAATTAACTATTGTTTTCTTCTTGTTTTTTTCCTCTCTCTCCAGTTCAGAGCCTCCTACTGGCTGTCATCCTGTCTCCTCCCCAGCGCTCTCTTGCAGCTGCAGTACTAACAGGATTTAGTAGCTGTCACATGAGGGTGGTGTAGGTGCTGCTGTTCTGTAGCCTTTAAATCGTGCATGAGTGGTGCTAACGGATGAGGAAGCCCCTCTCTGCCCCGTCGGTCTCTCTTTGGATGCAGAAGTTCCCGCCTGGTTTCTGGTCCTTCTTGGTGATAAGCTCAGTAATTTGCTATCACAGAGGCGTCGCTGAAACTGCCTGAATCTATCATTTTAGGTGTTTCACCTGCGCTGAAAATGTAGATTAGCTTAATTTTGAAGCTATTTGGATTTACTGACTGACCAGAATTTAAGAATAACAGGCTATCTGCTCCTGAAGTAAAGTTTGGCTACAAAACAGATTACATGAAAAAATGTAGCTGGATTTGCAACCGGGATCACACGTTTTAGCAGCTAACGCCTAGTTAGCGGCTTGCGGCGAGCAGGCAGCGGTGGCTCGGGGCTAAGTGTGCATGAAGCAGGGGTGCTATGGAGTACCACTCCGGTGGCAGCCAGCCCCTGCTGGGCAGACCGCGGTACTGCCCGGGTGCCAGCGTTAACGGAGGATACCTGTGTGAGACAGGACACTGCTGCGGAGAGACCGGCTGCTGCACCTACTACTACGAACTCTGGTGTAAGTTCATTTATTAAGGCTCAGTGTAATGTAGCGGTGACTTAAGGTGCTGTCTCAGCATCATTTTGCACTCCTAATTGGGTCTGTCACTCTTATACATGCATGTATGCAGCTGTAGGAGTGCTTGTACTGAATAATAATAAAGGAAGCCTGCTTTACTTGCTGCTGCTTTACAGTTAGCTGATTTTTATTTATTTATTTAACAGAAAAAGAATATCAAACCACTAACAACCGCTTAATGGGCTGACTTGAATTTTTTATAGAAAAGTATGAGTGAATTATCTCTTTCAAAACAAGGCTGTTATAATATTAGCATTTAGGAAAACAAGTTAATTATGTTTTTGTTCATTTTTTTTATCATAACTTCATTCTTCTGGATGCAAACTAGATAGCTTTTGTGTGATTTCCAACCTTTGATAACATTTTTCTGCTGCTCGTCCAGGTAACAGGACCTGACCAAATCCCCCAGCTCTTGTCCCAGTTGGACATAACCAACATAGCCGAACTCACCAATGAGGCATCACATGATCAGATGCCTGAACTTCTCATGGCTCCTTTAAATGTAAAGAAGTAGAAACCCCTAGTCCCTCCCAGATGGCTGATTTCCTAAAGCTTCAATTTTGCTTCCTGTCCTCGACTCAGTTTATGTACATGCGAATCTGAATGTGAATTTAATCACTAGATGGCGAGAGTGAGGGTCAACCTTTTTTTTTGTGACCACACAGACGCGTCTGCATGCGCTCCAGCACGTCAGCACCTACTCCTCAACTTAGATGTGCCACTTCCCATTAAAGCCATGTTACACTCCAGAGCAAACCGCCCCACAGTTTACTGGAGGTCAACGCATGATAAACCCAGCACAGCAGCAGAGAGGTCCTCCACATCTCTGCTGTTGGCTGCGCCTAAAAAAACCAGAAGATTTGGTGACAAATGGCGCCCTTGATGGTGTTCAACACCCACCAATAATGAGACTTATGTGACAGGGTGGTGGTCCGAGCTCTCACTGTACAAGAACCCACAAAACAGTTTCCTCATGTTTCACTTTTCCCAGAATATTTGAATCTCTCTGCCAAGCTCCTGTAGACTCTAAGCATTTACTGCACTTTGTAAATTACTCTCATACATTTTCAGATGAACAACAATGCTTTGCATCACGTCATGTCATCGTTGGTTTATTTGGTTCTGTATATAAGGACTTATTCTTGTATGTGACTAAACATTTAAAGTCAATGAAGATTTTCATATGATCACAGTGAAATCTGTGTGTGTGTGATGTGTTCAGGGTTCTGGCTGCTGTGGACCGTCCTCATCCTGTTCAGCTGCTGCTGTGCGTACCGACACCGTCGAGCCAAACTCAGAGTCCAGCAGCAGCAGAGACAGAGAGAGATCAGCCTGCTGGCCTACCATGGAGCCAACTCCTACCCCTCCTCTATGCTGGACCTCAGTAAGAAACCTGAATCTGTGTTTTCTGGATGCTTTCAGTGGCTATTTGAAAAATGAGGTGTTTAGATTAGGCTTGTTTTTTTTCTATCCGTACCTCATCACAGCAGGGCTAAAGCGAGAACCAGCCACAACAAGACTCGTCAAAACTGGACAGAAGGTTAAAGATAAGATGCTCCAAACTTCATCTTTTTCTGGCTGATTGGAGAAAAAAAAGGCTTCGTTCTGAAGCTCCGAGCACTGTTACAAAACAACAGAGGCTGGAAAACCATAGGTTTCTGGTTTTCTAGGACCTTTCGGATCTCTGTCTGTATGAGAGCTGCCTCTAAACTCCACTCACAGCATCAAGACAATGAAGCCTGTTCTTGTTTGTGACTGATGCTCGGCTGTCAAGTCAAGTGACGTGCCGCTTTTGTAATCTGTGGCTGTGACGACTCAGTGGAAATTTACAGTGTGGAGGCCTTAAAGAATGATTCCTGTGAAGACGTTTACCCTCTTTTCTTCTTTTTCTTCTCTTTTCTTTTAAACGTTGGAATAATTTTTTGCATGACTTAAAAATATTCACTGGGCGCTACATATCAGCTCATTTTAATGCATATTAGGCTTCAGCTGTGTACAGTCTATGTACTTTTGCTTCTTTATATGTTTAAAAAGGTTTTCAGCACATTTCTTCAAGTGTTGCAGAGAAAAATTTAAGTTGCAGTAGATCTTCATGTGATGCATCTCTTCCACACATCCCATTCTTGGTCTGTGTCTGCAAAATAGCACAAATGAATGGTTAATTTACTGAAGTCTTATTATGCAGTCAGTCATTTTCCAATATGCTGAAGTAGAAGCAGGGGTCACTCAAGCTAGGAGATGTTGGATCATGCTAACGCTGTGCTAATCGAGTTAAAGTGGCATCACAATTGAACCACTTCTTGTTTGTTTGATTTTTATGAATTTGCCTTATGCAGTTGCACCCTTTTGCGGTTCGTCACAGCAGATCATCTTCCTCCATTTCATCCTGTCCCCTAGCATCCTCCTCTGCTACACCCACCCCATGCAGTGGGTTTGCATGATCAAAGAATTCTAAGTGTCTTGCTACTTCCAGATAAATCACACTGTCTTCATCACTTGTTCTGTCTACAGCTGGCAGAAAAAGCTCCATTAGCATATATCTTGCCTGCATAATGAGTTACATAGACCAAAGGTTTTCAGAAACTTTGTGCTAAAATGCACTCCAAAGAGAAGTGCATCTGTAAATGCATCAGGTTTTGTTTGTAGAGCCTCGGCATCAAGCTGCCCACTTGTCATTATTGTAATTCAGATCAAGGCTACGTCATATAAATCACAGATGCTTGCTGGACCACAACACCTCGATCGTCTTTTAAACTCGGGTATGGACTTTTTTGGGGTAGATCACCCAGGCGTAATTTATAATTACCCATGAGGGGATAAAAGCCGCTTTGGGAGTCCAGCGTAAAAAATCTAATTTGTGGAGCTACTCGCTGTAGCGCCCCCCTTGGCAGGGGGGTATTGTTTATTTATTTGGAAAACCATGATATCTTGCATGTCTAGGAATACAAATGAATTCACATTCTATAGAAAAAATATTGCTAAATAGGACAAGATTTTCGAATCTTGGTTTCCACCTTTTGACATGGCTGCAGGAGAGAGCACTTTTGTTGAGTTGGGCTTTTATTAAGTTCAGTTTAACAAAGTTACCACTATCAACCTGCTGAGGGACTGCTTAAAAAAAGCAATCCCACTGCCCTCTAGGTGCATTACATCAAAACAAATGTAGAAAAAAACAAAAGAAAAGGGCCACTGACCAGTGTCTTTGTGCTAACCTTCCTTCCCTCTTCTGCTTGTAGGTTTCTTGGCATCCCTGAAGTTGCCTTCCTATGAGGAGGTGGCAGCTCAGCCCTCGACTCCTCCTCCTCCTTACAGCTCCGTCTTCACCACCCCTCGATACCCTCAACCTCCACGCACCGCCGACCCCCATCTGCTCACACAACACGGTCCCTTGCTGCACCGGCCGCACAGCGATGGGCCGTCCTCCCTCAGCTCAGACAACAGGTAAGAGTTTTTCTAATGGTACAGGAAGTACAAGTGGTGATACTACTATAACTACTACCGCAACAGCAAAAGTAGCAGTAATTACTGATTTGGAACCAGGCGCTTTTCCTACCTCAGCTCAAGTGTAACGTCAAGTGTCACTGGTATTAGTGGTACTATCACAAATAATAGCTACTCCCAGTATTTTTGCTACCGCTATTATTTATTTAAACTACTGATAATACCGTCTTGATGCACGTTCAATCCAGGTAAGAAAATCCCAGAAGGTTCATTTTGTTCATCAACGTAGCATTTTCAGTACTGATAATACCATTCAAACAATTTTTCTGTCACTGATTACTGTGTTTACCTTATGAGTTGGATTTTTGCAGCTTTAGTATATAATATTCAGGTGTTATTCAATATCTGTAAATCTTTCCTGTAGCTCCAGCTGTTCCTGTGATTCCTGCTGCCCCTCCTCTCCGTGTAGCTCCTCCCTGTCGGCACCCATTACATATGAGACTGACACTAGCCATGCCTCCACACCCAGCGAAGCCACGCCTCTCACCCTTGATGTCACCATGGAGACCATCTCTGCAGCTGCAACCTACTTGAATTCAAACGAGACGCAGGTTGCTTCTGAGAGGATGGTCCTTGACGTTGCTGACGTAAGCGGTGCTGGAGCTCATACAGCAGTTGCCACAAACTCATCGGTTTCCAACCAGACTGTTACTGTGGCGGTTGTTACCAGGGCAGCCTCCCCTCAGCCTCCACCCTCACCTGGTTTTCAGCTCACCCTCCCAGTCGGGACTACATCTCCCATAAAGCAGCAGCTTGACATAGCACCATGTACCCCAATAGTCAGCACCTGTAGCTCAAGTACACTCCCTAGTCCAAATGTTGTTGACACAGCACTCCCCTCCATCCAAATAATACAAAGCCCAGCAATGGACACCAATACTGTCCAAAACGATACCCCAAAGATTCCCTTAATGTCAAGGCTTCCTACCCCAACTGCTTCTGACTCTTCTATAACCATAAAATCACTGGAAACACTAAATTTAACAAGGACTTTTGATACAGTCAGTTCTCCTAATAGCCCAGCCTCAGTTCCATCACCAGATGCTGGAAGAACTTTGTCTCCAATAGCAAGCTCTGTTTCTGGTTGCCTAACTCCTGACCCAACTCTTGTACCAATTCCATCACCTACAAAGCTTACCCAGTCTCCAGTCCAAGAACCTACAAAGCTTACCCAGTCTCCAGTCCAAGAACATACAAAGTTTACACAAGGTCAGGAACCACAATCACTATTTCTAAAGCTTACACAACCTCCAGATTTGGTAACTTCAGATCATATCCTGCTTCCAAATCCACAGCCTAAAGCTGGGGTAGTTGCAGATTCACCAGTTAATAGCCTTCTGTCTCCAAGGCATGCAAATCTTGCCCTAGTCACAGATGCAGCACCAACTTTACCCATCCTAACTCAGTGCCAGAACCTAGAACTATCACCTGGATCAGGTTTAGTCGAGGGTCATCCCAGCCCTGGGTCACACTTATCCCAGCATTTAGGGTCTATTGCTGTTTCAACATCTTGCCTGGATTCAACTGCAGAAACAGATCATTCAGGTCATTCTCTGGTCCCGCCTCGATTGTCTGAGTTTGACCATATTCCTCCATTGCCTTCAAATGCCCAGGCGTGTTTTAGTTCTGGTTCTTGTTCTGGATTTGAATTGCGCCCTGGGGCTGGTTCTGAGTCTGAGCCTCTGTCCACCCCTACACCACTTCTCACTTTCTCAGAACAAGTGTCCACTGCTTCCCCCTGCCCAGCTATAACCATAGAGTCTGAATCTTCTTATGCTACTTGTCAGTCACCCCTTGCGACTCTCTCCCCATCCTCACCCCCATCCCTTTCTACTTCTCCTCCTCCTCCCCTAACTCTTCAAGCCCTTTCTTCCACCTCCCTTCCTGCTCCAGCCTTACTTCTGGACCCCCTTACTGCTTTCCACCAGTCTGACAAAGGTGGATCTTCCTCTGGCCACGCATCCTCCCTCTCACCATCACCTCGTGCTACTCAGTCTCCACCAAAACAGACTCTGTTTTCCCCCTGCGTGGATGTCTTTGAGCCAGGACCACCCAGTTGGGAGAATGAGGACGAGGACCAGGAGGAGAAGGACAATGACGAAGACGACGATGAGGACATGGGAGCTGATGAGAGCCAGTATAGACACCGGCGACTCACAGGTGACTCTGGGATCGAGGTGTGCAGGTGTCGAGTAGAGGAGGAGGATGAAGAGGAGGAGGAGGAAGGTGGCAGGAGAGGAAATGGAGGGGAGAGAGATAAAAGAAATAGTGACTCTGATCTCCATGACAGTGTGGACTGCCCTGCAAGGGGTCAGGTGACCACAGAGGAAGGACTTACACTGTGTACTCCGACCGCCACCACAACACCAACATCTGAGGACAGCGGCGAAGTCGTCATTGTCATGGAGACAGTGTGACTGACATAAGTAGGGTCATTTGCCATCCAGACAGGGGTTCCAGACAACAAGAACTGATCGATAGTGTTTACCCTTAAATCTTTCTGTAACTGGAAAGGCTTTAGTTAAATGTGATTTTGACTGAGGATAAAATAGGTCCCGTTAATAGGCATGCACAATTTTTAGATGGCTGACTTGAGAGTTTCTTAAAATGAGTTGGAATCATAAAGAGTCCTTGTGCCAACTTTTGACATATCCAGGTACAAGAGCGGTTTTCACTCAAATACCATGCAATGTTGGAGAAGTTTTAGGACTACCACACTGCAGAGCTGTTGTCAGCTAGGTGGGCCCCATCTCCCTAATTTTATCTCATTTAGATGGTGCTGCAAAAGCGGCCTCTAAAATTTCTACCCATCCATTATTACTTCATTTTGGACAGTTGCCTATTTATGAAGAAAATCTATATCTCTAACAAAGATTATGGAGCATTATCTGAAGCACCCAATCGTAAAGGATCTGCACATCCATTAAGTGGCGTTCACAGTTACAGGAAAGTCTTTGTAAAGTGGGAACTAAACCCTAAAATCTAATCTGTGGTATTGAACAATAGGTTTTTTTAGCTTTTGAAAGTTGTTCTCCTGAGCTTTGGCATCCAGGGCAAAAGAAAAACTGACACAAAACTTGAAACTAGCAAAAATATAGTTTTCTTTATTCAAAACATTAGGGTTACAGTTAGAGTTAACCTTAACTCTGATTGTAGGATCGTCTTGAGGTTGACGTTTTCAGTTCCAACGTGATTTTAACTCATGTACATTGGAGGCTTTCACAACAGATGGAGTAATTTGTTAGCCAGCAACAAAAATTGTAAACACAAAGTAATTGATGACATTATTAGTTTCCATTAAACAAATAACCATCTCAGTCATGGTTTGGTTGTGACAGCAGATGGACATGCCATTAAATATCTACAAAACATATGCTGCATGCAGTCATCAAACACTTGATGATAATTGCTAATAATTTTGGTTTCTACTTCAAGTTCATTTTTCTAACCATGTTTGCACAGCAAGTTGCATGAAGGCAAACAGTCAGGGATTGGATTTGTGTAATTTTACTTGCAAAACCACAAAATCATTAGCTTTTAGGCTTTTGCTAGCCTAAGTTTTGGTGCATTTGTAGACCAATGACTCATGGGCAGAAGTAGTCTTGATACAGACTTTTGTTGGCTACACCAGAAACCTTAAAAAGTGGTTGTTTCCCCCAAATTCAGCAGACTAGCAGATTAATGCTGTTTTAGTGATGCAGAGGATTTAAATGCTCAGAGAGAAACTCAGCCGATCCGATGACTGTCACAATTCGTCATTAATACTGAATTAAGACTGCACAGATTGTCGCTGTAGATTGCATCACACCCCTCACAGAAATTATGTTGTCCACGGTTAATAAAAAAAAATAAGGAACTTTAAATAGTTAGACATGTAGCCAGAGATGCCTCGCTCGTCTTGGGGGATGACGTAGGTTTGGCAATGTGCTGGGGACAAATTGGCTGGTTTGGAATTGAAGAGAGGCTGATGTAGGCGGATGATTCACGCTGACTGACAGCAGGAAAGCTGATTCATTCATTAAGGGGACGTTTTTGATGAAAAAGTCTGTCAGAAGGGTAGAATTAGGTGGGTCGCTTTTTTTATTTTTCATTTACTTTTTTCTGTTGATGTTTTTTTTTTCCTGCGATCCTGATTGTGTGTAGAAGATTTTCGGGGTGGACAGGATCGGCAGGCTTCCTGTGCGTCAGCCATTCAACAGAGAAAAGCTCTTACATAAATAAACGCAAACAATGGGTACGTTTAGAGAGAAACAAAGCGCCAAACACAGCAGAGACAAAACACGTCATGGTTCCCGTCTTGCCTTCTTTGCCTCTTTCACTGAGTTTGAGGTCAGATGATACAATACATCTAAACAGTAGCATCTTGCTTTACGCTTCATGCACCTCTTATTCATAGACAACTCTCCTTTGTCCTGGTAAAATGGGATCAAGTAAATGTATTCCAATCAACGTTTTGCCAGTAAGTCAAGATATTTTAAGGCCTTAGAAATGATGCCCCACAATCTGGCTAGAACTGTGATTTATTTTTTTGGCAGCGGTTGGTACCAATTAATGTTTCGTACACTCTTCACATAATAAACATGTCAATATTGATATTTTGTGACAAAAAGACTTGAAGGTAGAGTATATTTTGTCAGTGACACAGAATAATGTTTGTATAGTAATGGCTAATGTGTTTAAAGTCACCTTAGAGTGTGAAATTAGTGAAAAGCAATATTTTTCAGCAAGAGTCTGTGTGTAAATAGCCAGAGAGAGAGCTGCAGAATAACCACCTCTGAAAGGCTTCATAGTAAGAATGCATCATCATTGATTGTAAAATCTGTAAGGTTTGGATTTCTACTGTGGTTCAAGCAAATTCTGCCTACCTTTGTCTGTGTTTTCTTTTCTTTTTCACCTGACAGCAGTAGAATAATTGTGCAGTTTTAAGGACACAAGTAATTTCCAACGCGCTTGATGGAAGTGCGCCATCACACATTTGTGAGACTCTGTGTGTCGGTGTATAACATCAAGTCGAATGCATACAATTCAAAAATGTATACTGTCACTTTGTTATCTTGTGTTGTAGCATTGTAGCGCATGGATTCTTAAAACTGAACTGGTTGGAGCACAAAGGGTGAGATGCCTTCATATCTGCTCCCACAAAGTGCACTTGTTTTTGCAGCCTGTTAATGTTAGCTGCGTTTGAAAGTTTTCACAGACGTGTGTTAAATTTGCAGTGTGTTGGAAAGTGTGTTGACTCCAATAAGAGAAATAGTGCACAGTGGTGTTATTGGATCGTACTGGCAGGTGAATGCTTAAACCAGAACTCTTAAAGGTTGGAATGTTTAACTGTTGCCTAAAAAAAGCAAAGACATGAGAATGGTCAGGTCCCCATGGTGCAGGGTTCACCTGGTGATATCCTTAAATCCTGTGTCCATGCTGCATTACAACATGTATTTCACGTACTTCATGTACAACTTTCTTGGCAGAGGTGTCCATACGGATACCTCTCACAATATACGACGCTGTCATGGACAGAAGCAGTGTCCCACCATACAAAGGACATGACGAAGCAGACTGTTTTGGTAGCCAACGTACAAAAGACTGGATTAATACTTGGATCAGTGTGCATATATCTGGTTTTGAACCTGGACTTATGTGAGTCTGAACGGATTCATCTTATGGATTGAGATCAAAGAGTTTGCCGTGGCTGACGGACCTCCAGAAAGTTCAAGGATGACAACAAGCCGTTGATGTTGTGGTAAATGTTGTTACTGGTGGTGTTTGTTTTTTTTGTTTTGTTTATTAATTTTGGTTTGTTTTGAAGTTTTTTGTATACCTGAACTAATAAGGTTATATATATCTCCATGGTTAATGAGTGCTATTTCTACTTGACAACTGTTACTACTTAGCATTAGCTAGAGCTGTTCTCGCTCTGTGTGTGTGTATGTGTGTGTGTGTGTTTGTGTGGACTTTTGACCAGAATGACTGGGGAAATGTTGCCTGAAATCTGTCTGCAAGCCCGGGTTCCCAAAGCTGTGGAGCTCTTTAATCTGCCTTACAATTCCTTAGTCACACAAGCCAAGAGACCACTTGGCGAACCTTGGCAAGGTCCAGTCAGTATGTAAAAATATGCATTCCCAACCAGATGTGGAGTATTTGTTGGAGGTAACTCATTGAAATTGATCACAAACAGCAACAGAAATCTCCTTGTGATGTCTTTGATTGTTAGCAGATTGCAGCAGTTTCCTGTAGTTTATACTGAAGATGCAGACTTGTCTGCAAACAGTTGCAAACTACTCACTGGTGGTTCTGAAGGTCTGAAGAGTGCAACATGGGGCTGAAATAGAAACCATTGATACCATCTTGTTTGAAAGGGCATAACTTTTACTTTGGAGGGAAACAATCTTATTAAACTTTATGTTGCACTTTTCATTTTCGAAGCCACTCAGTGATAAGTGTTTGCAGATAATTCTGCATCACGCAACCACTGCAATCTCCTAGCAACCAAAGCAAAGGCAAGAAGGTTTTAGACTCAACATCATCTCTATCTTGTGACTTATTTTACCAAGCAGCATCAAGCAGCCACCTGGCAACCGTTTGGGGAATACACATTTTTCCCTGGTAACTAGTGGTTACCAGAAGTCACTTGCCATTGTTAAGCCACTTGCAACCAGTTGGGAAATGCTAAATATTTCCTTGCAACCAGGAGTTGCCAGTCAGTGTCAAAGAGTCTCTAGAGCTGTGTGATTGTGACTTTAGAGCTGTGACATGTAGACCATCAAGAGTTTTTACTGAAGCTCTTGGAAGCCAACATGGTAACTGTCTCCTTTGGCGTTTTGGGGATAAAATCTTCGACCCATTGTACCCAGTCTCCTTGAATGTGAGGCTAATTTTAGAACTGAATAACTTTTGGAAACCCCAGTCTCTGTCTTTTTGTTAGAGTTAAACCGGGACTTATCATTTTCATCAGATGTTAACAAGTGTTCTCTTGCACTGAAGAGTTTTACATTTACTAGCACGTTGACAGGTTTTGCATCGACAGGTCACATGTTTGTAGTGTCACAATATGTTATTTTAAACTTTTTGCTCAAACAGAGTCAAAAAGTATCCATGTAAAAGCATTTAAGTTCCTGTTTTTCTCTGACTCCATACATTTGAGGTAGTGTAACCATTAAAGGGAACTGATCACCTACCTAGCCCATTGGCTAACCACTGAAATGGTTTTTTTCTTAGACCATTTTATAAAAGTATACCATAGTTGCTGTAATCTTACTCTGTGGTTCCTTATCTTAAAGGCCATACCATCTTGTTATTTTAGCTCATCTGGCCAAAGGATCGTTGAACTTTGACCATGTTGAGGCATCTGCCTTCTCTTAATAGTTCACAAGAATCTCTACTCTTCCTGAAGTATTTGCGAAGTTTTAGTGGAACTTGCACAAAATGATCAACTAATGTGTCTTCACCTAAACTGTACTTAAGGTCAAGATCAGTTTGTTATTTTCAAGTTAATAAGCAGTGAATTGTGATGGATTGTAAGCCAGATGACCTATTGCGTCATTGACATTCTGGCTGAAGTCAGAAGAGACCAGGTTTATTTAACTTCTGGAGAAAGACGCATGCTTGTTTGATGATTACGTGAAGATTGTGGGCGAATGTTACAAGCTAAATTCTGTATTCTCATCATAACTTCTCATCAGAGTTGCTAATGGTGGGGGCTATAAATGGAAGTCCATCCTGAGATCCAGGAGCAGGAGCTATTTGGAGGCAATGAATCATGTTTTAATTTTTGGGGTGACCTGTTCTCTTTATGTAAAACTGCCTACATTGATGCTAACAAAAGACTAAATTTGGAACTAAAGTCTGATGACCAAATGTTTGGTCATGGTCATGGTACAGTCAGTATTTGGTCATGCAGAGTCTGTACCCTGTTATTATTATCTTACCCTGTGAAACAAACACAGATCTTAACATGACTAGAGTCCGTTTAGATTTTTGAATAACCAAATTTCTCTCTTTTTGGCTCTTTGATCAATTTTCACTTTTTGGACGATGCAACTGTAAGCAGCTTCACCTGTGGTGTATAGCAAAATTATTTAATTTTCTGAAAGTGTTGTTGTTCCTTCTATTGTAGGGATCCATCCCTCTGTCTAAAGGATGCTATGCTCTTCTAGTAATCTCTTCCGTCCTTCCTGTATGCATGAGGTTTGTCGGCGATGTCGAAAGAAGCACCGAAGAGATTAGTTGTTAAAACCCATTAATATTACAATGGCAACGGAGCTAATTAGTAGTAATACTAAATTAATAGCTAGCGTGTATGTATGAGTGTATGTGTGTGTGATCCAACTAAACCAGCCTGTTCTAAAAGTGTGTGAAAATATACTGAATAAACTGTCAAATCTAAAAAAAAAAAACTGTCTTTCTGCTCTTTCTAGTAGAACAACATTTCATCCATATAGGACAGAAAATGAAGAAGTGCTACAACCACACTGAAGATTAGTCATCATTTATTCATTTGAAATAATAATAATGACAGACTGTATTTTGTAACAATTACAGATGATGATTGAACAAGTAATAAAATTATCACATAGTCGTTAATACTAAAGTTTAAAAAAAGTAGTGAAAATTTGAAGGTATTAGCAGCTTGAAGCTGTAGGGAAGGTTCCACCATTACACTAACATTTCTAAGGATTTACAGTGTTCTTGTACATTTTTTGTCTGTTATTTAAAGAAGAAATCAGTACCTGGTTTCATAGTGTGGTGGTAAACTTTGATTCCAGCTGGGGACATAAGTTTGCTTGTCGTGTCAGGAAGGGAATTCAGCATAAAACTACCAAGTCAAACAATTTCTTGTCAATCTTCTCAGGGCATTTTCATACCTGTAGTTTACAAACTCATTATATTAGATGATATTTCAGGATGAACTGTAGTCTGTGTCTGTAGTGCTCTGCTGCACACCAGATTGCAGACCATGGCTGGCTACGGGCCGTCTAACTCAAAACTGCAGCATAGACCTAGTACTTGAGTCGGATGGTTCTATAAAAAACTGCTTTGGAGTTTGTTTGAAACCCGACCAAAACCACTAAAGGGTCTCTGTCCACTCATATTGGCCCACGTCTAAGTGTGATGCCCATATTCACAACTGAACACACCTTGAGTGGTTAAAATGAAGTCAACTGGACTATGTGAAGTTGTTTTGCCTTGCATCCAGGAGGATTCTTCTAAAATAACTGACAGCCCAGAGTATTTAACCCCTCTTGGTCATACTTTTTTTTAGGCATTCCTGTGGGTCATTAAAACACTGTTATCATGTGAGCCAAAATGTGGGGAAAAAATCCACAGGACATTCCTGTTACCAAGCGCAAAGTGTGACACCTCTCAACCAGAGTTTGACTTGAACTGACCAAACTGCACGGGTAGGAAAACCCCCTAAAAACGGCAATAGTGGCAGGTGATAGTTGCTAGTTTTATACTAATACTTTATATGGTATACTTCATAATAATTTTATACTAATTAGTAACACGTTTATTGGTCAGATCTACCCAATGTTTATTTAACAAAATAACTGTGTTTTTTGTTTTATCCAAATATGATGGAAGTATGTTACGACAAAGAGCTTCCTAAAGAACAACAACAATATAGAATATTTTGACTAGAATAATGGTTTAATGGGTTAGTTTAATGGTTATGGAAGTGCTTAGCTTACTCTCTTAGCTATATGTGCATTATGGTTATGGTATGGCTCCATCACAGTTCATAAGCTTTAATAAAATCTCCCCTTTGCCTGAAAAAAATCCCAAGGTTAAGATTCACATCTTTATGTAAAATTTCATATTGGATAAAGGACTTGCAAACATGAATCCTCAAAAAACAATGCAACAAAAACATTTAAAAACATTTTTTTTCTCTGTTTTTGTTTTGTTTTGTTTTTTGTGAGAAAACTAATGACAGCAGAGACACCACAAACTGGTATTCCTCTCTCTGTTGCTATTAAGAGGTGTATCTTTCACCTGAATTTGGTTTTCTTCCTTTTTTTTTTTTTTTTTGCTTGGATTTTGGGCAGTAGGAGGCACGTGATGAAATGACATGGAATGAGCAATTTACGTTTCTGTTTCTCATCACCCAGCCTGACTGTCTGCCTCCACTCTGTCATTTTCCTCCATCCTCCCATCCAGCCCTGGGAATAACAACAACTTTAAAAGGCAATGGCTGCAACACCACACCCAACCGTCCCTGCAAGTTGGGCAGAGGAGCACCATGTGGCACCCTGAAGCTCATTCGCTGGAGCAGAGAGGACAAGAAAAGGAAAAGCTCCAGGATAGCCAGTGATTTGCCAACGCAGACTCGAGGTCCCGCCCCAAATGGAAGGAAAGAGGAGGGTGTGACCTGCTGACCACGGTGGTCAAGAAAACGTTCTGAAATGATGGGACAACACAGGAGAAGGTGGTGTGATCAGGTGCTCTTTTTTAAAAAAAGCTGGAGTTACATTGTTGGTGTTTATGTGCATCTGTTAACCTGGTTTGAACAAATCAGGTTTGTCCCAGTGATGGGGGTCGTGGTGAATCGACCACATGTTGACCAAAACACGTGTCCCCTTGCTGACAATGTGGCCTCCAATGCTACCAGAGATCCCCAGTTATTTAAGGTTTTCTTATTATACAAAACAATCAGATTACCTTATAATGCATTTCTGTTGTAATCTTTTTTTAGCTAACAGTGCTTCAGTTCAGCAGAAGACAATGGATGGAGAAAATAAGCTAATGTTTCCTTGTTCACATTTTCATCATAACAAGAAACTTAATGTACTAAACAAATCAGCAATGGCTGCAATACAGATTTAAACTGGTCTACCTGCTGTTGGTCATAGCGGTGTGTGGGATCAGCACGGGACTCACTGGCCGGATCCTCATGCCCTCGTTAATGACACTGTTCAGGTACGGCAGCTGACCACGGTCTGATATGGTCACAGTCCGCTCACTGCCAACATGCTCATCCAGCTCCTTCTGCACGCGCTCCTGGACCTAGAGTGGGTGAAGCATATTGGCAGACCAAATTGACCATTCATAATTAAAGACTACAGAAAAGGCATCGAGCATGATGGAGGGCACAAGATGAAGTGTCTTATATGCCGCCAGTTTTCTGCCCAAACGTCTTCATGTTTTTCTTGTTGGGCTGATAAACAGAAAGTCCTCATAATGCCTTTTCTTTTACATTTCTTTGACCGACATTATGTTTCTACCTCAGGGTGATGCAACAGGTAGGCCAGAATCCACAGTAGTGTGGTGGATGTTGTCTCCACTCCAGCTCCAAAAGTCTCGGCCGCTGTCATCAGGACATGGTCGTCAGTTAACTCGTCGTCTTTTGGCTCCGAAGATTTTTGACCCTGCCCACCAGTCTGGCCCTTTAACAAGGCATCCAGGAGGTCACGTGGTTCTCCGTCACTTCTTGATAACTGAAAACAGATCAGGTAAAACAAAACAAAAAATCAGGCAAGATCAAAGACAATTTTCTAGAATTGTTTGAAGATATGTAAATATATTTTGAAACACAGGCAACAACACGTGCTTCATACATTATAAATTGAAACCTTTATCTCATCTTTAAGGGTTTAATATACCCACAATGCCACACTGTTATGCTGTGTGTTCCTTATTTCCCCAAGACAAAATCCTGACGTTGCCTACTGGAGAGACCCATCTTCAAGTTTTGAGCCTTGAGTGACTCCTGATGCTACGTGATGTGTTTCTATGATAAAAATCCATTCTGTTTGCTTATATTAAAGTAGTGTAAGTTTGTTTATTACCTTGTGTTCCTGCAGTTTGCGGGTCAGTAGTTGGTCTCTGATAGTGATACACTTCTTCAATTTACTGAGAGACTTGTTGGGGAATACCTGCGGGATAGAGTTAGACTCTTACAGTTTATTCAGACAAGGAAAGAAGCAATGTTTTGCTTGTGTTACTATAAATGCCATCACTGGATGGTTTTGGATCTTTTTTTAACTGCCAAATATTTGGGCCTTGTATCATATTTTTACAACTTATCAGTAAGTCCTCATGTTTTATTTTTGTTTGTTTCTATGTAAAGGTTAAGTTGAATCATACAGCTCCAGCTGTCACCAAATGGTGACAATAAGTCCTTGAGAAAGTTTTAGCTGATCATTTTAGCAACACAGTGAGAAGAAATGTGTTCTCTAAAGTTAAATATTTACATGTATTTGTTAATTTGTCAGTTGACATCTTTAAATAAAGTTTGAGTGAGTTTGAGTTTGACTTTTTCAAAAAGGGCAATTTTCTTCTTCTTTTTTTTCAAACAGATATAGGATATAAGATTGTATACAGAGCACCTCAGTACCAAGTATAGAATTATACCTTCAGCCAGGGGTAGATGTCAACCAGTCCTCCCCTGGCAATTGTTTCCACAATCCCATTGTTGTATTGAATCACCTCCTGCAGCTCAGCATCGCCGTGTCGATAGGTGGCACTGAACACTAGTGTGCAAATAATATTCGTGACGGCTCTGGTTACTGCAGAGGATGGATCAAACCCCTGCTTTTCGCTGGACAACAGCTCAACACACAGACTGTCCACCTCAGACAGAACTGAAGAAAGAAATGATAAAAAATGTAAAGAAAAAGAAAAAAGATCAGAAAATGGCACAATCAGAATTTCAACAAAACACTTTTGAAATTAAAGGTTTTTCTGAAGGTACCATAAATCAGGGTTACAGAGAGTCGCTGCACTGTCTTGTGGTAGGAAGTGGTTGTACATAAAAGTACTGCCTGACCCTTTGCCAGCATCAGTAGGTATCGCTTCAGTACAATACAGAGACATTTAAAAAAAACTAAAAGTCTGTTTCTTCATATTCTGAATGAACTATTTATAGTCTATGGAGTTACATGCTGTTTATATCCATCAAACAATCAACATAAACTGGCACATTTGAAAAAGCATTTCCTTTTTGCCTTATATTAAACATTTCTTCTGAATTCCCATGCCAACCTGAAGGCTATTTAGGTTTACGTTAGCTTGATGCTGATTTTGATGAATATTTTTTACTTTGCCTGTCAAACAGCAGTGTACTTCAGCTAAACCTGTTAAAATATTAGAAGTGTGGGGTTTTGTTTTGTTTTTTTTTTACGAAACAGATGGGTGAATTAAAATCAAGTGGCAGGATGGAGCCAAGTACCGATGTCTTGCAATCGAGTTGTTCCTTCTCCGAACAGAGTGAAGGAGTTGTGGACGAGGCGACGGTGATGCTTCCAGAGAGGGGTGTAGTCTGAAAATGCGATGTCTTTGCCTCCTCTGGTCAGCAGGTTGGTGGTGACCTGCAGGGAAAAACAAGGATGAATGTAAGAACAGTTTCAAAACAGTACTTCAAAATAAAATGGAAGAAAAATATTCAGACAAGGACACTGCTGAGAGCAGCACAGAGACAGGAAATGACATTGACCTGACACCAAGGACGAAAACCAACAGTATTATTTCTGTGAAGGGTTTTCTAAAAATGCAGTGGGTTTTTCTTCTGTTGTGTTTTTCACATCAGAGTAGCTGTGAAATGGTTTACAGGCATGAAATATACATAGGAAAATCCACATTACGTAACAGTTACATTACTGAGGTTCTCACTAAGCTAGGGGCATCTTAATGAAAGACTTCACATGTGTTTAATTAAGGGTGGGAAGTACAGTAAAGGTGAAGGGTTTATAATTATGGATAAGCGTTAACCTCAAATAAACTTTGTAAAAAAAAATAAAATAATTTTTGTAAAATGAAATATGAGTTATATAGTTTTTTGATTTAGGTAAAATGTTCCATAAACTGGATGTTCTGCCTTGAGTTTATTGCCCCCTACTGGGCCTTGTAAATTGTTGTTAATGTGACATGCACTTTGACCCAGAACAAGAAGATGACCATGTTAGTTAGGGTAAGCAGGTTCACATGTGCTGAAGGGTTCCTGTAGTTATCCACTGCAATCCTCTTTCTTGTTTATGCCTTCGAAAGCAGCGTCTGTAAGTACTTGTTGACTTAACAGTATAGAGCCATATTTTAGTAACATTTGCTAAATTTGCTAAGCTAACCACATGTCATGTATACATAGGATGACCTATTACATGAATATGTCTTTGTCTTTTGTTGCTAGCCTTGACTTGCTATAGAGTAGATAATGGCATTTGTAATATATCATTGTGTTAATCACCTTACTATTGTATTATTTCTTCTTATGTTTTAGTTTCCCTCAGATTCAATGGTGTATGGCGGTGCAATGTAAAATAAAGCACCTGGAGCTTGGACGCTATATGCTGACTCACGTATTCTTTCAAATGGAGTTTGGCTGGCTGCGTGAATTGTGTACCTGCACACACAAGGAGAGCAGTACACTAAAGCTATAGTGAAGAATTGAAGAATTCTGGTCATTATCAATATATATACAGGTTACAAAAAGGGAGTTTTTCCTTCCTTCGCCAAGCGCTTGGTGGATAACGATATGATTGTTGGGGGCTCTTTAGAGTCATTACCCTATAATGTAAAGCTCTTTTAGGGAGCAGTTGTTGAAATGAAATTTTATCAAACTGAATAAAATTATTTCTCAATTATCACAGATCACATAAGACATGAGTGTCATTAAGTACCAAAGGGTCTAACCAACAGCCTAAAACCCAAAGTATTCCAGAAAAAATCCAGAAAATCAAACACTAAAGAGCCTAAAATCATTTCCCACTTTAGAAACTAACCAGTCCAGTTAAAATTAAATTTAGATCATGAACCTCCATATACCCTCTTTATGCCCTTCAAGCTGCAAAAACATAATTAAATTGAAGAATCTGGGCAATTGTTGGAACAGAATATCATGTGGGTATTTTCTCTGTCTTTACATCTGCATGTCTCACCATGCTCGGCCGTCCAGCAAAGTCCTTGCCTTTCTGCATCAGAACCTCTCTGGCATGTTGATGGCTGTTTATGACCACAGTGTAGTGAGGACCGAGGTAGAGCCCAAACAGAGGCCCATACCTGAAATGGAACAGTGCGGACACTGATGCATAAAAACGTGACCACAGTGAATTGAGATACACTAACTAGTCATAGTAATCAGTAAATTGTCCTTATACACACTAACTCATCCTCCCCCACTCATAAATATTTACTATATTTATTTAACATTTAATATTTACATCACTAACATTTACTTGTCCTCCTCAACATTATCTAGATCTCCAATAATGAATGCATACTTACAAACATTAACCTGTCCTCCTATCCTTTAACTAGTCCCCCCAAACATTAACCAGTACTTCCATAATGGATTTATGGATTTATGGATTTATATATACATATATATATATATATATCTACATATATATATATATATATATATATATATATATATATATATATATATATATATATATATATATATATATATATATATGTAGATATATATATATATATATATGTAGATATATATATATATATACATTTACCTACTAAACATAGCTGGACTGGCCATCGGGCATACTGGGCATTTTTCGTTTTTATGGGCCGATGGTTTTTTTTTTTCCCGTAATGGTATAAACACTGAAAGGTGTTTCTCGTTTGGCTCTCGGTGAAGGCAGTCTCACTTTTTCTCCTCTCCTCCTTCCCCTTATCTTCCCTGCTTAGCCTCTTGTGTCCTTGTCTTGTCTCGTGTGCATTACTTTCCCTTGAACCGTCTCTCACTGTCTGTTTCTAAAACCTAAAAGAGAATTATGGATTTGATCAACTGGTCTCTGAATGCTATTGACACCCTTTTCTCAATGAGAAGTCTGGGCTCGGGAGAGCCCGAGTGCCCTGGAGGGACTTTCCCTGCCGGATACACGATGGACGGGTGGCAGAACTGGAGGATCATGTGCCTGGCGGGACTGTCGATCGAGGACGCTGAAGATATCTACCTATGCGGAACCATGATAACAGGGTTCTTGCTGATCGGAGTTTGCTTGGCCCTGGCTTATCGGAGAATTAAGACAGCGGAACCGACTGTTCAACCCCCCCCCCCCCCCCCCCCCCCCCCGGCCTCTCACAACGAACGCAGCATGGTTAACATCTTGGAGACGCTTACAGCTGCCGTGAAGACTCAAAATAACACCATTGAGCGTATATTGGGATACATCAAAGAGAGGCCTGCTCAAAATGAGACCCTTGAGTGAAAGTTGGATCACATCACAGAACGGCTCACTGCATGTTGTGGGGTCTCAGAATCACAAGAATGACAACACCACGGAACAGAAGTTTGATACCATCATGGGGAGGCTCGCGGTTCTCCAACGGGAAATTGAGAGACCAGTGTCGGAGTGTTAAAGAACAACTTTGAAATTCTCCTGAGCTGCTTGCATAAAAGAAAAATCAACAATATTCAACATGCGGACACCACGGTGCCAGCTGCACGGGCCCAAGGCTGGAGCCGAACAAAAACTCCCTGATAACGACTGTGTGATGACTATTCTTCCCATCCCATGCAAGGCCACCTGGGTTGGCTGGTAGACTGTTTACTTAGCCTGATAGGGTGAAGGACACTGTCTCAGCTGAACTATGGACACGCTCACACATACACTTACACTGATAAGCACTCACATATCCCCCCCTCCTTCCAATGCCTTCGATGCTTGTTGCCTCCTGGGAACACAAGGCGGGTCTGGGCAACCTGCATGTGGCGAATAAAATTTGAACTTGAACTTGAACTTGAGGTGGTGGATTGGCCAGATGAAGGGAGATGTGTAAAAATGACTGTTTGGTGGTGGCTATTGCGGAGCTTCCACAGATTCAGTAACATTAGCAAGTGGTGGAGGCCAGCAGGTGCAACACGCTGGCAGGTGGATGACGGAAAGGCAGGAGGAGCAGAGACCTGAGGTGGTGAACTGAACTTCAGGTAAGAAGTTATGACCTGCAGTCTATCTGGGTCAGATATAAAGTTTAAGTGTAGTTTATTTTCGTTATGCTGACTTTTTACAGTCAGTTACAATAACTCGAGTAGCTAGCATGACGGAGTTTCTATACAGCTGGGCGGGTGCTATGATTTTATTGATGTTGAACTTGTTTTATCTTATTTTATTTATAAGGTTAGTTATTAGAGTTTCCAACTGTCCCGTAAAAAACAGAGTCGCCTTGTATTCAGAGAAAATATTGTGCGTTTGGTATTGAGGTGAAAAGGAACAGTTTGTCACGGACACAAAGTTGGAGTTATTCTGTGTCTTTGCTGCACAGCTGCCTCTTCCTCTCTCATTCTCTCCCCCCTCCCTCTCCTGTTTCTACTTCAATCATAAAACTGATCAATGATCAGCTGATCGGCTTTTCTCTCTTGTTTGTTTATCGCCCACTTTGCGCCAGAAAGAGGAAACCAGCGGATGTCGCGCTAAACAACAGCAGCACGTTTAAGCTTGATCAGCTGTTGTTAGAATTTATTTAATATTAATTTCTAGTATCAGCTGATGTTTGCTGGAGCCACAGCTGTAAAGCTGTTGGTCATGATGTCGGTTTGGTTATCTGGTGAGAGGGAAACATGAAGATGAAACCAGGAGATGTCCTTACTGAATCATCAGAGCTGTGATGAAGAAACAGGTTTACCTTTTAGGTGACATGAATGAGTTGAAGGGAAGTTATGAACTGTTTCTGAGAGACAAATAACACCAGGATCCTTTTTTAGGTAGCTGACAGCTGGTAACTTTGCAGGGGTGGATCTAGCAAAGTGTTGCCAGGTGGGCATGTAGGGCATTAACAGGGAGAGGGGGGCACAAAGAAATACTTTTCTTTGTTATGTCATCAAAAAACTTTGAATAAATAATTATCTGAATCTTACAACAAACCTTTTCATCTGATGTAAAATATAGAAATCCATTATTGTACATAGTAATTTTTTGAGTAGCTAAGTACTGTACATGATGCCAGTATTTTCCCACATTTTCTAGATACTGCACCAATACTTTGTGTAAAATGCCATCAAAAAGTCACTTAAGCTTTATTCTTTCTCACCTGTCTTTCTGTCTCCTTTCACTTTTTAAAGGTTGCCATGTTAGAAAAAATATTTTGCCCTGCCATGCTGTTTATTGATGTGGTAAATGAATGGTTTATGGAAATATATCTAAATCTGTCATCAGTAATCAGTAATGATCATGTCTCACCTCTAGTCTTCTCCGTCTTAATTTCAGGTTTTCACCATGTGTTGTAGATAGTTCAGGAGGTTAACTCGACCAAGCAGTCTACTTTCAGGTACTGTTTAGAATACCAGAATAGGGAGGATGGTGTAGGTTTAAGTTTATTAGATTGATACATATATACCAACAAGACAGTGTACATCACTGTGACAACGGCGTTTGTTTTCATTCAGAGGATTTGTGGTTTTTCCTATAATACCTGGTGGGCCGGTCTCCAGTCAAAATGTCTGGGCCGATTTTTTGTCCCAGTCCAGCCCTGCTACTAAAGTTAATATTAAGTATTCCTCTCAAACATCAACTACTCATTCCATGATAAGTAGTAGTAGTAGTCCCCCAAAGATATACATATTTGTATAGTTTGTCTTCCTAAACATGCACTAGGTTTTCCACTTATTTTGTCCCCCAACTGAAGGAATATTTGCCGACTAACATTAACTAGTCTTCTCAAACATGACTACACGTTAAAAGGTCCTGCCAAAGTGTCCCTAAAAATGAACCAGTCCTTCCATATCTGTGACTGATTGCTGTCTTGTAAACATGACTGATTCCTCCTGACAAAACTCGTGACCAAACTCACGACCAGAAAATTAACATGCCGATCTCACCTGTGGGACATCTGCGTGAAGAGGAGATGAGGTGGGAGGCCTCCTCCAAGCCAGGGGAGACTGCCCAGGAAGGGGAGCCGTGGCAGGCAGGGGATGGAGCCCCGAGCCGAGGGTTCGGTTACAGGAACGAGCCGGCATGTGGTCAAGAACAGGACGACCACTACGACAGTAAAAAGGGTGATAAGGACAGAGGGAGAGAGCGAAGGAGACAGGAATGAGAGGAGACAGGTGAGCATGTCTGCGGTGAGGTGGAGGAGAGTGCAGGGAGACGCTGGAGAGCCCCGGCTTTAACCTCTTACACGCACAAAAAAACCTTGGAGAGGTCGCTGTGTGTGTATGCGGGAGTTGTTTTTGTTACTTACGTATGACCGTGAATGTGTGTGTGCGCTCGCTGGCGGGTGTTTATGTTGGTTCGACAACCTTGATGTTATCAAGCTGCATATCTGGTTCCCATAGCAACCTTAAAGGAGAATACGACCTCGTCAGTGGGTTTCATCCAAGTCAGTTTGTTCTGTTTCACCACAGGATGAAACTTCAAGGTGATATTCGAATTTATCTCCTGGATAGCTGTAAATCAATGGACCACATGCCAGATGCACACCAGTGGATTTGTGAGCGTTTCAAAGCACTTATTAATGTGTTAACGAGCTGTTACTGTTATTAGTCTATCATTCGTTGTCTGTTTGTTCAGCAGCAGCACAGATACCCAAATGTCCACAGGAGGCTCAGCAAACATTTACAACTGCTGCTCTAAAGCTGAAGGGTTTCAAAATAAAACGCCTTTAACCATGGACTGAGACTCACTCTAAACTACCATTTTACATCATATTTATTATATATTTATATTTATTATAATGACACAAAATGAGATGGTGTGTGTGTTTGTGTATACTTATGTGAGTTTGTATTATGCTGTCTGTTGTTGCTTAATTATATTTGTTATGTTGTGTTTGACAAATTAACTTGTTTTAAAAACTAGTTTTGAGCTTTGTTTTTGGCTTCATTGTGGTCTCTTTTTAATTTGACTCTTGTTTGAGTAACTCTGTGGTACAGTGATACGGGAAAAGTCTGTTTCTGTTCTTATATAAAGACCCGTGTAGCACTTATTACTGGACCTCAGGTTAACTCCATGAACATTTCAGAGAGTCAAAAAGGCACATATTCAATTTCAATTCAGTTTTATTTATATAGCACCAAATCACAACAACAGTCACTTCAAGGTGTTTTGTATTGTACAGTAAAGATTGTGTAATAATACAGAGAAAACACCAACAATCAAACAATGCTTTATTTAGAATACCACCTTTTGCAGTCATTTCCTGTTTCATATGTTAGGCTATCCCCTCTCTATCGCTTCTCCAATTTTGGTGATTAAACAGAGTTGGGTCCACTTTAGCTCAGTTGGCTGATCATGCACTCATATGACACATGGTTAAGGGCTGCTGGCTGGGGTTTGAATCATTTTTATTTATTTATTTTTTTACTCAATTTCCATCTGGGATTAATGCAGTTTCTCTGATTTGGATTCTGATTGCCCAAAACGCAAACAAAAGACATAATAAGAGGCTCTAATGTAAGTATTCTGTTAATGTTGGTGGCCTCAGTTACACAATGGACTCAGAGCCAGCGGTACACGGGCAGGAATGCTTTTCTTACTTGGAAATTCCGACACCACTTCATAAGATGAATGGGATGGGCGAAACTTCAGTATCTGCCATTATTAGCTGGCGTTAGCTGAGGTTAGACTGACTCGTAATTTAACTGTGATTAATATTTGCAATGGAAATTACACATGACATAAAAAAATTACAGATGATGTAGTAGGTTTCTTTTTAAAAAAAAAAGATAATTTAAAAATATCATTGGTTTCATAATATCTAATAAGCTTCATACAGTTAACCACAATCACTACATGACAGAAACACAAGCTTCATCTCTTAATAAAAGCAGTGCAAATTTGTACCTGAATAAAAACAAACATGGGATGTTAGAACACTTTAAGCACTCAAAACTTACAATAGACAGCTGGTTTGGAAGAGAACTGAACAAATATTTAAAGTATAAGCTGATCATTTTTGGAGCAGCCTTCAGGATCTCCATGTATTAACATGCTGTTTTTAGACTTGATGGATAGCATTAACAACCTGCTAGCTGCAAATAATCATGTGCAGTTCCACATGATTATTAACAGACAAAAAGAAAACATATTACTGATACAGAAATGGTTTTCTATACGAGATGACTGCAAAAAGTGCAGCCTTTCGTCCACCCTACTGTTACTCATTTTATGTTAAGATTTAAATTGGTATTGGTATGGGGAGTAACCTTCAGTAACAGTAATAAATCACACAGCAATAGTACATTCATGATATTCAAAAATACGTTAGCCTACTCTCAGTGAGCAACTTATAGGAATACATTACAAAATACATTTTGGGGCATGTATTCTGTAATCTGTAGTGGAATACATTTTAAAAGTAACCTTCCCAACACTGTTTATGAGCAAGCACTGGGTGACAGTGGGAAGGAAAAACACCCTTTTAACAGCAAGAAACTTCCTGTACCACCCAGGTGGCCATCTGTCATGACCGGCTGGGGCTGGAGGGAGGAAGACAACACAAGGACATTCTGTGAAAGAGAGACAGAGATTAATAACAGGTATGATTCAATGCAGAGATGTCTATTAACACATAGTGAGTGAGAAAGGTGACTGGAAAGGAAACACTCAATGCATCATGGGAATCCCCCGGCAGCCTATGTCTATTGCAGCATAACTAAGGGAGGATTCAGGGTCACCTGGTCCAGCCCTAACTATATGCTTTAGCAAAAAGGAAAGTTTTAAGCTAATCTTAAAAGTAGAGATAGTGTCTGTCTCCCGAATCCAAACTGGAAGCTGGTTCCACAGAAGAGGGCCCTGAAAACTGAAGGCTCTCCCTCCCATTCTACTTTTAAATACTCTAGGAACAACAAGTAGGCCTGCAGAGCGAGAGCGAAGTGCTCTAATAGGGTGATATGGTACTACAAGGTCATTAAGATAAGATGGGGCCTGATTATTTAAGACCTTGTATGTGAGGAGCAGGATTTTGAATTCAATTCTGGATTTAACAGGAAGCCAATGAAGGCAAGCCAAAGCAGGAGAAATATGCTCTCTCTTTCTAGTCCCTGTCAGGACTCTTGCTGCAGCATTTTGGATTAACTGAAGGCTTTTCAGTGAGTTTTTAGGACATCCTGATAATAATGAATTACAGTAGACACTCTGAGACAGGATATTTCTAATTTTAGAAATTTTGCACAAATAGAAGAAAGAAGTCCTACGTATTTGTTTAATATGTGCACTGATGGACATATCCTGGTCAAAACCGACTCCAAGATTTTTCACAGTGTATTGGAGGTGAAGGTAATGCCATCCAGAGTCAGCAAATGGTTTTTGGATCAGTGCTTGGACTCCTTTAGTTTTTCCTTATAGTCCTTCGCTACAGGAGTATGGAAAGTTTTAGGCTCTAAATGTAAATTCAGAACAAAATAAGGACTTTTTATTAAATAACCACCTTCTTACAGAGTAAGGTACAAAACACACTTGTGCCCCACATTTTGAAGTTGGTGGTGGACTCGTCATGCAGGGCTCGGTTGATTTTAGACGCCATGATGTTAAGATTTGTGCTCTTGAGAACCTGAAAGAGCACAAATCTCATTCCTCTCGCAGTTGAATTTGGTTCTTTGTGACTGTGGCTGGATGCTAGGGCTTGCTGTCCTGCTGCAGGATGAGTCTGGGGCCAATGAGATGCCTCTGCGATGTAGGAGAATCTGGAAAATCTAAAGCAGCCAAATACTGTACAGAGTGTGAGTCAGTGGCTGCAGATGACAGAAACTGAAGGCCGCAGCGCTTCTGACGCCACATTAATGTCTCCATCGCAGTGTGTTATTTGTAACAGGTGGAGGGAACAGGAGGTGGCAGAGTGCCATGGCAACAGCCTCTCTTACTTCGCCCACACACACTCCCTCTTCCATCATCTTTCTTGATATAGCTTCCTTCTCTCTTCTCTCTGCATCGTCAGCTGACTGTTTTTTGCAGCCCTGTCGCCTGAACGCTCTCACGCCGATGTGATCGGGCTTATTTTAGTCACCCGGGATCCAAACACTCACAAACGTAAGCAGCACCAGAACCCGAGCTGATTAAATATGAATATACAGAACAGAGGGTGCTAAAAATGCCCGAAGCCGCAGTTCCTCTGAAAGCCACCAGATGCTCCCGGGGAATGCTCTGAATGTGTGGAAGTAAAAGTTAAACTAAAAAATGAAGCTTGTCTGTTTGGTCTAACAGCATACTCAGAGACTTGAGCTAAACCCTCCCATCAGAAAGAGTTACACATTCAGGGTGTTGTTATACTAATATTACCTATTCATTCATTTATTTTTATTTATGATAGCATATAACATATTTCATTTATGTTTTTCTGTATACACTAAATTGAGCAGTGCTCCTAACTTTGTTGTATGCTTACACTTAGAGCGATGCTGAAGGTCAAAGAAAAAGTATCTGAAAAGTTTGGGCACTTTTCTGAAATATGTCAGAGATGTTTTCAGCAGAAATCAGAGCAGCTGTTTGTTGTTTGTTGCACAGTTTTCTGTTTTTAATCAGTTTTTTTAATTGAGGGCTGGGTTTGATCTTAGCTTAGTTGAACCACCTTTAGCAGCAATAAGCTAAAGTGATTATTTTCTCTATGACTTTGTCTTCTCTGCTTCAGGTCACTGAGGTTCGTGCACAGCTCTCTGAAGGTCTGGACTTTGACCTGACCGCTGCTGCACTGACTCTTTTAATATTCAGGGAATCTGTTGTAGATTTGCTGCTGTGCATGTGATCATCATCCTGTTCCATGTCTCAGTTTCAGCCAAGCTTTAGTTGTCACACAGATGGCCTTACGTTAGACTCGAGCATACTTTGGTACACAGAGGAATTCATGACGGACCAAGTGACTGCAAGGTGCGCAAATCATCACCTCCCCACCACCTCGCTGACTGTTGGTCTGAGGTGTTCGTGCTGATTTGCTCCACACAACATCATTTTGGTCCCATCTGTCTAAAGGACGTCGTTCCAGAAGTTTTGCGGTTTGCTCAGGAGCACCTTCTGTTCTTTTTAGAGTGAAGAGGCTTTCTGCTTCCAAACAACTAGTTTTTTTATTTGTACCGTCATGAACTTCACTGTTTAACATGCTGACTGAGGCCTGTAGAGTTGGATATTTTGCAGTTTCCCTGATCATCAGAGGGTCTGAACTCACAGTGAATTTCTTGGATGTGGGAACACAGCTGAATGCTCCAGACCTGCAAATGTGTAAAACTTCTGCTTTTATAGATGTGCTCGGACTTCCTGATGATCATTTAATCAAATGCATCTGATAATCACCCCCTGGGAGCTATTTTGTTTTGCCATGACTGTTAAGAGTCCTGTGAAAACTTTATATTCAACATGACCGTATGTCATTTGTTTCATAGTTTGAAACTAATAACTTTTTATTAAAATCTTTTTCCACCTTGTGTTTTTAACTTAATGTTATATTTCTTCTTTCAGGTTAAAATAATCATAATGCAGCACTATAGTGTGCTAATGATAATAATTAATATTAACTAATGCTATTAGTTAATTATATTATATGTGTTTCACTTTTTTAAGTGATATTAGTATAAGATGATAAGATGTAAAACTCATGTGTATATGTACTGTAGGTAGTCTCTGTAAAATGTGAGATGGGCTCCTTTATTAAAATTATTTGAATATTTACTTCTCTTTACCTCACCCTGACAGCACACTTAGCCCAAATTTGGTGTATCGAGGCTCCTTGTAATTCAGTCGCCATTGCTGATCACCCTAACACTAACCTATCAGAGGATGTAGTTTGGTCTTTTTAATCAGGGACAAGAGTCATAATGTTTTGACTGTCACACATCAAAAATTATTGATTGCGTTCTTCTAAAATCTCTCCCACATTGGCTTTCCTTCATTGGCTCCCTGTTAAATCCAGAATTTAAAATCCTGCTCCTCACATACAAGCTCTTTAATAATCAGACCCTGTCATATCTTCATGGAAATATATTGTCCCATTAGAGCACTTCAATCTTAGACTGCAGGCTTACTTGTTGTTCCTAGACTAATAAAAAGTAGAATGACAGTCCTTCAGCTTTCAGGCCACAGCTCCCAGACTGGGTTCAGCAGACAGACACTAGCTCTGCTTTTAAAATTAGGCTTCAAACTCTTATAGCAGAGGTCGCTGATGTCCACTCGGAGCCTCTGGTTCATCCTTTAATAACTAAATTTAATTTTGAACCGAGGCAGACACTCACATGTGGACATGTCACACCCACATAACTTCTGTGTGGAGCCGTAGAGGCCACTGGTCCTGCTGTGCTTTTATTTTATAAATGTGCACACACAGAAATGTGCACACCACCAACCAGCGCTCAAACACAATCTTAATCAGCAGGGTATATGGGTAAATGATTCTATTTGTCCTCCTGTCTGTGACAGCTGAATCGAGGATGGATGGATGGATGGATGGATGGATGGATGGATGGATGGATGCCTCCCTGAGCACTGATATCACCAGCCACCTTCAGTATTTTAATGCTTTACTGTAGTTGTCATTAAGCTGCAGTCTGTGTGGCTTTATGTAGAAAAATGTACAAACAACATCAAATAAAAAATAAAAATCTAAGTAAACTCTGCTCCTTTTACATGCCCTGAATCTCCCTCATCTCCATGGAGACAACATCACCGCAGCTGAGCCAGAACGAGGCTGTGCAGGAATGTCACTAACATGTAATCATGCCACCCTCTCTCTTTATCGCTCTCCGTGTTTCCTCTGGGTGTCTCTCGACCCTTCTGCAGCACTGCGGACTGTGTTTACCTGCAGGTCTGAGCAGAGCAGCAGCCTCTTTGTCCTCAAAACAAACTTCACTGACACCGGTCACAGCCTCAGTCTCCCCGCGAGGCCAAATGCTCCTAACTTGGAACTCCAGCTTCAAAAACAGCCCGCTCCTCTCCTCCTCCATCTCCTCCTCTGCTTGTGTAACTCCTGTCTTGCCGCAGTGGAGGAAACCCCTCTCTCCTCTAGCTCTACGTCGCTCTGCCGCCTGTCCTTTTAAGGCATGGGGGATACCCGCCGTCACGGCCGGATGCTGCCCATATTTGGGCAGCTACGAAGCGTCGCGGCGGGGGGAATCCCTCGCGCCGGTGTCGACCAATAAGGCCCGGACGGGAGTTACCTAGGAGACGGAGAGTATAAAAGCGCAGGGAGCCCAGCATCCTCAGCATCTTCAGCATCCTCAGCCTCAGAGCGTGGACTAACCGACCCGCTCCGGATTAACCGCCGGATTATCGTTTTTAAAGGGAATCCCGGCAGCACGAGCCCAGCAGCTTTACGTTTTTACTGGATTTTTGTTTGTGATTCGTGTAAAAATGCTTCTGGAACGCGAGGACAGCTTCATGTCGGAGTTTGAGGACGCGTGCAGCGCCTGGGTGGACAGTGTGGGCTCGAGCCTCAGCGACCCCGCAGACTCGGACGTGGGATCACCTTTCTGCCAAGGTGAGTGTGATAGAGCAGCTGTGCCAGATGTTTGCACCTGTGACTGATGTGTGACGAGGAGGCTGCCCGCTGATTATGCAATGACAGTAACGCCCCCTCTCTCCCTCCCTCTCTCTCTCTCTCTCCAGTTTTCTCTCCGGGCACCGACGCCTCTGACTCAGATTTCTTCTCCGACTTCAGCGACTGCTCCTCGGACACGCTCTCGCCCTCCCTCGGCTACACCGGCAGCTTTTTCGCGGAGCCGGAGGCGGCACCGGCGGGACTGAGCAGCACCGCGGACGCGATCCTCAACATGATCACAGAGATCGTGGGAATCTGCACAGAGATGGAGCAGCAGCAGCAGCCCGCCACCAACACCATCACCTCCACCACCTCTGCAGCCTCCAGCTTCGCCCCAGCACCTGTCCTGGACCTCCCTCCACCCCTGCCTGCCGCCCAGCAGCTGCCCTCCACCTCCGCTTCCCTGCCAGCTGTGGTCAAGAGCGAGTTTGTGGCTTCCAGTTGCAGCAGCGGGTGTGAGCCGCTCTCCACAGCCGGAAACGACGCGCTGTACCCTTCCAGCGCGGACTCGCTTCTGCCGCTGTCAGCTCTGGAGCAACAGGTAGATGTGGCGGATCTAATCGACTCGCTGCTGAGCGCTGACGCCGCACAGGGAGACCTGAAGCCCGCATGCGAGGTGAAGCAGGAGCCGCTGGGGCTGGAGGACTGGCTGAAGAGCCTGTCCGCCGCTCCCGTTACCGGGGGAGATTCCGGCAGCTACGTCATCAACAGACCGCCGATAAAGACGGAGCTCGTGCAGAGCGGGAGCGACCTCCACTGCGCCCCCTCCTCCCTCCCCTCAACCCTCGACTCCCAGCTGCTCTCCTCCCTCCTGCAGGGCGTGTTCCCGATAGTCAACATCGGCGGCGTGCACGCGGCAGCAGCCCCCAAGCTGTCGCGCGGAGGCAGGCGAGCCCCCGCGAAGGGGGGGCCGAAGGCGAAGCCGTTCCCGTGCTCCGTGCAGGGCTGCGAGCGCCGCTTCTCGCGCTCCGACGAGCTCAACAGGCACGTGCGCATCCACACGGGACAGAAGCCGTTCCAGTGCACCATCTGCGCGCGCAGCTTCAGCCGCAGCGACCACCTGACCACGCACACTCGCACGCACACCGGAGAGAAGCCCTTCTCCTGCGACGTGTGCGGAAAGAGGTTCGCGCGCAGCGACGAGAGAAAAAGGCACGGGCGCGTGCATGTCAAGCAGCAGCTGCGCGCACAGATGATGGCCGCCTACTCCCTGGCCCTGAACGCGCCTGGCGTCTAAAAGCAAAGAACAACAGCAGACGAGCTCACTCAGAGCTTCAGGATTTGAACCGTCGACCGGAAAGCGTCCGAGACACCTTTCCACATAACGTCACATCGTGGACGATTTTGGCTGGACCCGAAAGAGGAGGAGGACGTGCCAGGCGTTTACAGGTGTTCGGGGGACTACCAAGTGCACGTTTTGGTTCCTCTCAGGGCGCATGCGCAAGCGCGGTCCTGCAGCTGGACTGTGAGCAGGGCCGCACAGGAGAGGGCTGTACCGCAGGTGCCACTGACGTGTTTCCTGTCTGCGCCCGCCTGCCTGCTTACTGTGGTGGACTGTTAAAGGAGCAGTCCGCTGCCCGCTGGGAGGTTTCTCCTGTAAAATACCAACCTGTGACTTTTCTGCATGAGGACGTGAAGAAATGTAGACGTCAGAATGTCGTGCTTTGTTTTGACTGCTATTTTTATGTGAACATCTTTATATTCGAGGAGTTCTATGTTTGTAAGATAGCTCTATTTTTCTAGATGGCTCGTCTACCTCTTCGTGTTTACAATCAGATTGTATATATTTCTAAAGATGAATGTGCTGCGATGTCACTCTTTCTTTTCTATGAGACTGATTATGAAACCAACGCTCGCGTCTTTGGACGCTGACTGAACTTTATATTACTGCGGGTGCAGGTCTGAGCTGCACCGGTGCATCGTGTTGTTTGTACTGTGACGGTGGAAAAAAAAACTGAACACATACCAGCTCAGTGAGAGCTGAGCTCCAAGTAGCACACATGGCTGTGCAGGTTTACTGTTCCCTCGTTCTGCATGGAGGCTGCTGTCGCTGTCAATAAACAAACAAACAAAGAGTGAGCGTGTCCGACTAATTCTTCTGCTGCTTCATAACACAGGTCTAATTTATATGGGTCTGTACGGGGGGGTTCAGGCTCTCTTCACTCAGAGGTGATATGAGGGGGCACTCTGTGTTTTTCTTTGATTTCCACCCACTCACAGGGCAGACACCCCTGATCTCAACCTCAACTTCTTTAATTATATTTAATCATTACTCATTTAAAAAGGAGGTTGAGTTTCAGCCCGGTCCTCCGTTGTTCTGCTTTATCAGCATTTTTAAGTGTTATTAGCACAGACCTTCCCAAAGTGTGGGGCCCGCCCCCTAGGGGGGGCGCAGAGCCATGGCAGGGGGGGGGGGGGCGCGGTATGAAAAAGAAAAAAAACAAAACTCTTGGACACTGCTAGCACGGGGCTCCCACAGAAATGCAAAGCAGGAGGTGAAGCATTGCTGAATATGTTTCCAAACAAACTATCTTCCAAGCCAAAGACTAGAAAATCTGCTGAAGCATATCTTCTCTTTGGTTTCACCTGCACAAGTGCCGAGGTAGGTCTCCCCTGCGGGATTGGTTTTCCCTTCGTTGGGAGCAGCGCTGGGCTTTTCATATCACAGACAAACAGTATCCCACATTATTGATTTTTAGTTCACAAACACTTGTTGTAACGACTAACTACTCCTGACATTTTGGAGACGTTAGCTCTTTATACAGTAAAGTTACAGCGGGATACAAATAACATCCGGCTGATCCTGCCACGATTTGTCACCCCGGTTCAAATCACGGACAAACAGTATCCCACAGCTGTTTATATTTTTAAACCCATTTTGCACAGAGAGGCCTTTTTTTGAAAAATGTATTGATAGCAATCTTGAATATTATTACACAGAAGAAAAACCCCCAACTACATGTAAAATAATCATAATAATAATAGTAAAATAATCACACGGTGACGCCTCTGCCTCTGTAAATGGAGAGACAGTAACTGCCTGTAAAACCTGAGGATAGTCAGATTAACAGTAACAGTATTTTGTCTCTCTCTGCCATTCTGCAATTCATCTCATGTAAACAATAAGTGGCGCACAGCGTGATGTGAAAAGAGGCACATACCAGACGAACTCTGTATTCCTCGTCCACACGTAAACCACAAAAAAGGAGTTTTAAAAAATCACAGTTTTCGGTGATTTGAAACGCCATTTACGTGTGGACGAAACAGCTGCGTTTTCACAAATACCCGTGTAGGTGCGGACGTAGCGTAAAAGAGTTAGTAGTTTATTTTATTACTACCTGTCATTTATTGCTGGTTACTTGTATTTGCTTAATTGTTTACTAAATATTTGAGGTGTGGAGCAAAATATGGGTGTGTGTGGTTGGAGGATGTGTTAGTGCGTGTGTGCGCGCGCGGGGGGCAAACGTTTTTCGTGTAAAACAAAGGGGGGCCCAGCAAAAAAAAGTTTGGGAACCACTGTATTAGCAGCCACTTAATACGATTAAGTCCACAATTCACACCAATTAAATGGTAATTGTTGGGTCTGTCTAGCACAGGCCCACCGCTGGAACGAGACAATTTAAAAACACAGCAAAAGCATTGAACACCAAGTAGGCAAAGTTCTTCGTGTTACTCATGCATGAGGGAGACCTGCCTGGAGCCAAGTGTCATTCCACCACCTGATCTCCATCAGACTCTCAGCCAGGTTCCCCATAGCACTCCTTTTATTGTGGTTAAATGAATATGCATAGGGTCATTAACGCCACTGCTCTACTCCCTCTACACTTCAGACTGTGTGGCCACCCATGGCTCCAACACCATTGTGAAGTTTGCTGACGACACAGTGGTGTTGGGTGCCATCTCCAACAACGATGAGGCGGCCTACATGGATGAAGTGAAGAATCTGGCATCGTGGTGCCAGGACAACCACCTCCAGCTGAACGTCAGCAAGACCAAGGAGCTGGTGGTGGACTTCAGAAGGGGTCAGCACAGAGACTACAAGCCCATTATCATCAATGGAGCTCCAGTGGAGAGGGTGCAGTCCTTCAAGTATCTTGGTGTCCACATCTCCTCAGACCTGACATGGGCTGCTCACATTCAGGTCCAGACCAAAAAGGCTAGGCAGCGCCTGTATCACCTACGACAACTGAGGAAGTTCAGGGTCTCTCCAAAGATCCTCAGGATTTTCTATACAGGCGCTGTGGAGAGCATCCTCACACAGAACATGACATCGTGGTTTGGGAACAGCTGTGTGAAGGACCAAAAAGCTCTCCAGAGAGTGATCCGTACAGCAGAACGCTGCTGCAGGATTGCTCTCCCCCCGCTTCAGGACACCTACACCAGGAGATGCCGGACTAGAGCAGCGCAGATACTGAAGGACCCGTCCCATCCTGGAACAAACTGTTCCAACTTCTGCAATCTGGTAGAAGGTTCCGCATCTTCCGGGCAAGGACAGAGAGACTCAAGAGGAGCTTCTATCCCCAAGCCATCCGTGCCCTAAACACACACACCCGCCCTCTCACATCATCTATAATTGACTGAGACAGGACTCTTCCAAACACTAAACCAAGGCACAATGTACATTTCAATTCCTTTAATTTTAAATATGTTTATATTGTCTATCCTGTAAAATAGTCAGATGTCTATTCATACTAATGTACAGAATTCACCTGCTTGCTGCTACTACTGCACATTCACCCAATGTATATACTATATATATATATACAATGTTCTTCCTCTACACCCCCCCCAATTTTTTGCACATGTCGAGGAGCGTGTCAGGCTACATTTCACTGTGTGTTATACTTGTATAACTATGCATGTGACAAATAATAAAGAACCTTGACCTTGAACATATGACGTCTACATACAAACGAAGAGTACCTTGCCTTTGTGTGTGTGTGTGTGTGTGTGTGTGTGGGGGGGGGGTGGGGGGGTCAGAGTGTGGCCCCATAAACGACTTCCCTTAACCTGCTGGTCTGGAAAATCCAACAGTTCATCTATATGTAAAAGGCACTTAGACTCAACTACGTTAATCCTGCCATAAAACAATAAAACAAGGTACGACCTCTTCCCGTGCTCCCAGGATGTAGGGGTGCATTCCAGAGTGGAATACACACAAAGTTTGCAGACTATTAAGGATCAAACCTCTACCAATCTAAAACTAATTATAAAACTCTAAGCATATATAAGTAGATATTTCTAAGCATAAATGACAATCAACAATACAAAACCTAACAGTAATTATTATACCAACTTATCACCTTCATCTTCCTCATGACTTATCTATGCATCATCACTTCAGTCGTTCTCGGGTTTCTCCAGATTTCTCTGTTTTCCGTGCATCAACAGGTTTCTGTTGCCAACACTTTTTTGAACAGTGAAGGTCATGTTGCTATGGGAACAGCAGTTTTACCCAGTCTTATTCTCTCTCCCACACACACACACACACACACACACACACACACACACACACACACAGGCACACACACACACACACACACACACACACACAGGCACACACACACACACAGGCACACGCACACATACACACACACACACACAGGCACACGCACACATACAACACACACACACACACACAGGCACACGCACACACACACACAGGCACACACACACACACACACACACACACACACTCATTTTCATATCTTCGTGAGGACATCTCATTGACATAATGCTTTCCCTAGTCGCTTACCCTAACCATCAAAATTGAATACCTAAGCCTAACCCTCAGCCTAAACCTAAACATAACCAAATTGTAACCCTGATACTAAAATCAGTGCGCCCCAGGGTGGCTGTGGCTACAATGTAGCTTGCCATCACCAGTGTGTGAATGTGTGTGTGAATGGGTGGATGACTGGATATGTAAAGCGCTTTGGGGTCCTTAGGGACTAGTAAAAGCGCTATATAAATACAGGCCATATAAATACAGGCCATTTGGAAACACACGTTTGCTTTCAGAGATCTTTGGCCTCCACTGCAAACTAAATAGGATAAAAGCTTTTCCTGAAGGCCGCGGGATTCTGGCGCCCTCCAGTGGCCACCACATTATCACAGAAGCAGAAAAAATAATACACTCATGCACAAAAGAATGTGTCACAAAAAATGCCTTTTACACAGATTGCAAAACAGAGACCACCTAATATCCACAAACTTGTAGTCTTGCTGTCGCTCTGTGGTCATATAGACTGTACAGGGAGCCATCTCATGATGAAATTTCAACATGATTACAGATTACAGAACAAAACTTCACACGGAGGAGTTTCAGTGATTCAAACATCTTCATCCAGCAGGACTGTTCTGTGTTTGACATCCTAATCAGTTAATCAGTTCCACTGGGAAAACAGATCTCTTAATTGATTCTTTCTGCTTGTGGTTAGGGTTAAAGGTCAGACACTCTGTAGAGGAACTGGCTGGTGGCTGGAGTTATTACAGTGAAATCTGGGTAGTGATGATGATGATGATGATGATGATGGCAGGCTGCTGCTTATGTATAAAACACAGACATTTATTTCCAGTCTTATTAAAAGCGGCACGAAGCCCATTCTGTCATTTCTGTGGTATGAAAAGTTCCCCCGGACAAACAGAAACACCAGCAGTGTCACTCTGGGAGAATAAAACTTGTCGGTGAAACCAAATATACTCATAAAATAAACACTGTGTCACTGCACTCCTTCTACATTACACAAATGACTTTAATTAAGGATGCTTTGAGCTGGAAGACTCTGAAACATTCCCATGATGCTTGAAGTTGTTTTTTTTCTTCCTCTATGGAGAGATGTTTTGGAGTACACGTGTCTCCTTGGTTACAGGGGTGAAGAAGTGAACTGATTCTCAGTTGAAAAAAAAAAAGTGGTCTGAACGCCGTGAGAAGGACACAGTTTCCGTGACTTCCAAAGACACACTGAAGCCCGCGCAGTGGATGTGTGTTAATGAATATCAAATTATCTACAGATCGCCTCGCGCGCGTCGCCGTGTTCATGCTTTTATGTCCAATTCAGTCTAATCTGAACGATAAAAACACAAATGTGTGAAACCAGAGAGCCTTGGCAATCATGGCCCACATCACGCGTTCTCTACGTCAGCAACTGCACGCACACACACAGACACGCACACATTCGCTCCGTGTGCAATGCTGCTGCTGCACGATAAAACGTGGTCGGTACCGGGATGATGGACCATCGATCCGAGAGGAACTGGGAAGAACCGGGAAGAACCGGGAAACCATGGCAACGGGATTTTGGGGTTGAGTGAAGCAGGCGGTCGATAAGGGTGGGTTCAGGCAGCGCGAGGACCAGACATCCGCGGATCGATTGTCACAGGTACTGATAGGTGAACCGGGCGCTCGCGCGTGTGTGTGGCAGCACAGAAGCTGTCATCAGTCTCGATATTTCGGTAAGAACCCGAAGAGCAGCTCGTTCTCCTCACAGCTGCAGGCAGATGTTCGAATAATCTATCAGTTTCTGTCTGTGTGGCTCAACTTTTACGTTCTTTTACGTAATAAAAGCTGTAATGTAAGCTGTACTCTAACAGCTGGACACAGAGTGGGCGGGCTGATTAATCAGTGAAACCCTGTCCAGTGTTCATACTTTATGCTGCAGGTCATTCGACAGTCTTTTCTTTGATTTGTGCTCAGGTCTCATTTTTTTCAATTCATGAATTAAAGTTTTCTCGTGTCACAAATCAAACTTTTCCAAAATAGTTCTGACCAATCTGTCATTTGTTAGTGTTGACTTTTTTTTTCTAAAAGCTTTGATTTTACATCATTGTTAGTTTTTTTTATGTTTACATTTTATAATGATACATTATAGCAACATTTTCTTTATATTTTTCACGTTTTTTAAAAAATATATTTACATTTTATATTTTTTTCATCACAGAACTAATTTTACTTAATTTCTTATTTTGACCTTTCTTTGTAATGTATTATTTTATTTATATTTTAATTAATTAGACTGTTTTGCTTACCTTTTCACTTATTAGGTTAAACGTTTTAAGTTTTAATTTTCCAATTTTGACATTTTTGCGTCATAATTTGACTCTTTAGAATAGAATAGCCTTTATTGTCATTGTACAGAGTACAACGAAATTGGAGTGCCACTCCCTTGGTGCAAGATTCAATAATAAAAATAAATGTAAAATATAAAAAGTAAAATAAAACAATCACAAGTACTCAAACAATAGTAAGTACGATATATACAGGATAGCAGCATTAATATAATGACAGTATGAATAGCAGCATAATTAGTGGCATAATTTAGACTTTTTATGTCAAAATATCTCAAAATTCTAAGTTTCTTAGTGGTTAGTTCTTAAATGTATACTTTTCTTTCAGTTTCAGTTTTCATTTAAAAATGTTGCTGTATGTTTAAAGCTTTAATTTTTCTGATCACTTTTACGTTTTATCTCATGATTTTGATTTGGTGACTAAAACATTTTTGTTTGTTACGCTGGTGTTGGTCTGAGTGACATAAATTTAATCATCAAAGGCCTCCACACCAATTTGTTTGTGAGTGTAAGGACATTCAGTAACTGCATAAGTCCCTTAAAACAAATGTAAAAACTGAACTGTGAACAAATCCTCCTCTGTGGCACACAGAGGTAGAGCATATTTGTGCTGCTTAAAGCACAAATCTGCTCTTCTTCTGTATTTGTATAAGCTCTCAGGCGAGTCACTGTAATGCAGCAGCCCCTCGCTGTAGTCCTTACCAAATAAAAACTCCTGAATGGAGGGCATGGAAAGAGGAAGAGGAGGCTGAAGTAGGCGAACACAGAGACTCCACGCCCCAGACGTTTCTTTCTTCCTGCTCATCCATGCGTGCTTAAATTCCTCTGCACGGGTCGGAGCAGCGGCGTGAAAGATTGCTGCCTCACAGAAACAAACACACACATGCGCCCCACTAACATCAGACCCAGCAGCTCGCCACAGGACACGCATGTGATGCTCCAGCATGGATCCGGCTTATCCGTGAAGAATAAATCAAACACACGTGTTCTGCTGTCTTTAATGTTCAGGTCTGAGCCTCGTTACATCTTCATCTGCATAGAATCAATTATGTAGAGCTCACACGCACTCTGACCCAGTTTTCACTCCGGTTTACTCTGTGTGTTTCTTCTTCTACTCTTACTATCTCGTTGCAGTCTCTTTGTTTTTCTCTAATGAGCTCATATCTTTTCTTCCAGGTCTGCTGCTTCCTCGTGAATCATGTCTTCCTCCTCGTCCTCCTCCTCTTCCATGGAGCTGCCCTACTTCTGTCCTCGTTGCGGGGATGGGTTTCGGTTCTCATCTGTAGCTGAGCTCCGGGCGCACCTGGTCAGCCGACACACCTACGAGACCCTGCTGGTGCTCTCCCAGGTAACCAAGCAAATGATCATTTTCACGACTGGTTAACTGCTAAAGTACTTTTGTTGTGGAAGATTTCATGATATGTGACAAACTAAAGAGATTTGAGTTTACTGTCATGTGGAACAAAGAAATAATGTGTCCTCCCAGAGGCCACATCGTGGAAACGATTGCAATTTGGACACATAATAATGGATCTGATTGGGAAATCTGTCTGACATCACCCGGTGAATACGGAATATGGATGGAAAGCAGCTATATGGAGCTACAGAGACTCATTAGTTATTCTACATTAAAACAAACTGATGTTGTCTGTTTCATTTTTCAGCCTCTCAGATTTAAGATTTTCTGTTTCTGTTTGACACCTGCTGGTAATGAAGCTAGCCAACAATACATGACTTTGGTAGCTTTAATTTCCTAGCAAACATGGTTGAATTCCCAACATAATCTGCCTGGTCATAACTGATCATGCTAGGACTGCAAAAATAAACCATAGATCGATGGATGTTCGTGCTGTTTGCACACAGAAGTGAGGTCGTGTCAGACCTTAGAAAGGGAGAAAAACTGACCAGATTATTGCAACGAAGAAAATAAGTGGCTGTGTCTGACAGTTAATCTGGTTAGTGCATGGTTTGTGAATAGAAACAAACACAGGCTTTTATTTTTATTTTTCTAAATAATTAAGACTCTTAAACTGTTTAGATTTATGTGAATTCTGTCAAGCATCACCTCTCTGATCCTCATGTCAGCATCATAAACTCAGGGATGTAACTAATATTGTGAGTTTGTGACACCCATGAAATTTATACCAGTGTTATTCGTTTCTTCTCCTTCATTTTATTGAGAATATTTTAGTTCTTTGCATTCTAAAAGCGGTGCAGGACACATTTGAAGACAGTGAGACAGTAGGAGTGGCAGGTGGGTAGAACCACATTAGGGTTTGGCTTTACCCCCCCTTATTTAGAGTTATGATAGACAGGTAGAGGAAGATAGAGGAAGTCAGACGGGAGTCTCTGTGGACTCTGATGTTTGCAGATGACACTGTGTTCTATAGTTTGAGCAGGGAGAGGTGGAGGTATGCTCTGGAGAGGAAAAGAAGGTGAAGGTGAGTCAACCATCCAAAGCAATAGACAGTGCACAAGAGCGATGAGGAAGAGAGTGCAGGTAGGGTGGAGTGGGGGGAGAGTGTCAGGGGTAATTTGTGAATGAACGATAGCAGCAAGAGTGAAAGGAAGATTTACAGGATCGTTTGGAGACCATTGAGATGATCCAGATCTTCCACCTGTAACTAATACATTTTTTTTAATGTCATCAGCCCTTGAACTGCGTTACCAGTGCCAGTATTAACTTTGTCTTAATGTTTCAGGCTCGGGTCAGAAGCTCCAGAACCAGTTCTCTCCTCCCACTCCCTAGCCCAGCTGTATCCCAAAGTCAGAGCACTTCTCTGGACATGGAACATCAAAGCCTGCCCCTGCCACTGGCCTGCTTGGATCTCGCCTCATCATCTGCCTCCGTCCAACTGCTCAGGGAGATGTTCGGTGCTTCAGATTGCCCTCTGCCTTCCTCTACGGTACATTCAGAAGGCCCCTCCACTGCTCTGGCCCTTCCTGGATCTGTGGATCTTTTTGCTGGGAAGAACCTTGGAGAGGTGAGGGTCCAGCTAGGCTTGGTGGAGATTGGGCTGGAAGAGCGACTGGGGCTCGGGCTGGATCATAAAATCGCCCGGACTTTCGCGGAGGTTGAGGAGAGGGTGAACCGACGCATGGCCCGACTGAAAGTAGAGCTACAGAGGAGAGAGATGGAGCTACAGCGGGCGAGGCGAGACAAGGAACGACTCAGGAGTGAGAAACAGGAAGTGGAAGAGAAAGCAGCCTACCTGTCCCGACAGGTGGGTGGGGCTTTAAGCAATGTTTTAAACACGATTTTGAAGTCGCTGTATATTCACTGTTCTATTTTTGTATTCCTGCAGGTCTCAGCTGCCATGGAGATGATGGAGAAATTAAAGAAAGATCTTACAGGGAAAGAGAAGGAGCTGAGCAAACGACAACAGTCAGTATCTGGACGTTTAGTGGATAAAACTGTGTTTTCAGGATTTATTTTCCCTCTTTTTATGGAACAAACAAGACATTTTTAGATGAAAGTTTTCTTCATTGCACCATTGTTATTATTCATTTATGATCAGCCACTTTTCTATGTTCTATGGACTAGTCATCACAATAACAATGGTAAAAAGTTTAACATGTTCACGTATTTATTTTAAATAGTGTACATTTTTTAACTTGTTCTGTAAATAGACAAGGTTGAAAAGACTAAACAGCAGTTTAGGGCTGCAGTTCCCCTATTGTCCACTTGGGGCAGGGTGTAAAAGTAAATGAGTGCCCATAGACTTCCATGTTAAATTTTCCAACTTTACAGCAGAAATAAACATGTCTGCAGCCTGCTACAAAACCAGTTTCTGTTGGGTGTTTTAATTTGTTTATATCACACCTTTTTATTTTGTATGAAGGACTAAAGTTTGGAGTCCCTTTCCGATTTATCACCAATAAAATGACCAAGACATCCATAAATTCTTCTGAAAATTATAGAAAAAAAACACTTTTTCTTAGTGTAGCGCTTACCTAAATCTTACCGAGCTTTAAAGTTTCCTCTAGTACTACACTCATCCAGTAATAGATCTCCAAGCACTGCAGGCAGCAACTGCTGAGGTTGTTTTTGGCTAATTTTACTCAGCCCTCAGTGGCAAACTTGAACTCTGGTGTAGAATGTAAGGCAAGTATGCGGAGGTGAATGGGGTCAGATTTAAATACCAAGTAGGAAGTGCTTTGGGCATTAAAATCTTTTGCACTCGTATCCTCTGGCAGCAGTAGATGCAGTGTGGCAGAATTTGTCGTGTGGTCAGTTTTTGTTTGTGGAAAATGAAACACTAATAGCAGAAGCAAACAGCATGTAATGTAATATCATGGAACTACAGCGCGCTGAGCACAGAAACACGGTGCACAGGCAGAGGACACGTCATGTTTAATCTGCCTCACTCTGTGTTTCTCTCTGTCTCTCTCTAACACACACACACACACACACACACACACACACACACACACACACACACACACACACTCTGCTGCGGTTTGCTGGGATGATAAATGTAAGATGACAATGAGGCAGAGCAGCCCGAGGGTGTGTATTTTTGGGAGGTCACTCGGTTTGTTTTGCGTGTTTTTTGTGCCGTCTATCTTATTTAACTTATTTATCATTTGGGTCACTGAATAACGTGTACATTCTGAACTGTGTGTGTTTTTCAGGGAGATGGTGGACATTGAGCATTTTTTGAGGGAGACGGCAGACAAAGAGGCCGAAGCCAAATCCAGGCTGCAGGTGATGCAGGAGATCTTCTGTTGTTGGTTCTTTTGTAATTAAACTCTGGGTGGTTTATTTTGATTTGTTTGACAAGAGTGATGCGTGAGATTAATCTGACCCAGCTCACACAGGGTAACCCGACAGTTTTTATAGTGGGGTTGGCCAAGATGAGGCTGTTATTTACACATGAAACGACGTATTGGAGGGGGGCAAGTATGCAGCATGTGCACTCGTCTATGAAATAATCCTTTGTCATTCAAAACCTGTACAGTTTTATATTATACTTTATATTTTAACTTAACCTTTTCTTCCCACATAGTTTGGTTAGATTTTTAGATTAGAGTTTGGGTCAAAATCATAGAGTTCATGTACAAGAACGTGTTCAGATTCCAGAGAGAAAATAAAGGACACTGGGCAGAGTTAATATACAAAAAGCAAGCTTTTGTTGGCAACTTAAGAAAACTCCTGCAAAATGCACAGATGTTAATTCTATTGCGAGTTAAATATGTAAGTATCTGTCATAGGACTCCTTTCAGGCCTTAGTGTCATCCAGGCTGTTTAGTCTGTGGGCCCACAAACACTGTTGTCACTCAAACTAGAACTGTAAACAATTTTAAAACACATCCATTGAAATTGGATCTTAACCCACACTGAGTTAAGAGACCCACAATGAACATGAGGAACATGGGGGTGCACATGCAGCGCAAACAAGAAATTTAACTGACACGGGTGCAGATAACAGTGCACACACACAGTGAAACTAATGCGAGTGGCGTGAACAATCACAAAGGAAGGAAAACTACAAGACATTCACAAAAATACCCAAAATATTCGATTTCAATAACAAACCCAAAAGTGACTCATCAAACTTGCTCTAAGGCAAACCCTGCCTTGTTTGCCTCGTCCTCTTCCCCTACTACAGCTTTCCAGCCAGTCCTGGGTCTGTCCCAGAGCCTCCTCTCAGTTGGACATGCCCAAAACACCTCACCCAGAAGGGTCCCAGGAGGCATCCGAGTCAAAGGCTAACTCAGTGTGGAGGAGTAGCGGCTCTACTCAGAGTACCAACCAAACGGCAGAGACCCTAAACCTCATTCTTTCTGTCACTACCCAGAACCTGTGGCCACATGTGAGGGTGGTAATGTAAAACAACAGCTTTACTTTCATGCTCAGCTCTCTTTTCACCACATCAGACCGGTACAGGGTCTGCATCACCGCAATGCCACACCAGTCTATTCATCAATCTCCTGCTGCTTTCTTCTCTCACCCATTAACGAGACCCCGAGATACTTGAACTCTTCCACTTGGGGTAGCGATCATTTCCAACCTGTCCTCAGACTTTGAGGTCCAATTTCCTGATCCATGCTGGAGCTCATTGCTCAATAAAGCCATCAGAGCCAGACTGTCCAGTAATGTCCTGGTGAAGTCCAAAAGCCACTGAGCACAAGTCTGTCTTATTGCCTTGGGCAAACGCCCACATATTCCTGAATATCCTTGAGAAGAGCTGGTCCAGTGCTTCCTGACTAGGATGAAAACCTCATTGTTCTTCCTGAATTGTAACTAAAGACAGCCTCTCTTCTCAAGGACATTGGCTGCTGGCGATGCTAAGGACTGTAGAGCTGGAATGAGATATTCCACTCAATTCAGTTTTCTTTAGTCATGTCTTGGTGCTTCATAGTGTAAGAGAACCTCTTACAACTTCATGTTAGTTCATGATTGTGGGGTGTGTTAGTAATTCCTATCAAAAACCTTTGGTATTCAGATGCAGCTTACAGTAAACATACAGAAGTCAGCAAATCTGATAAAATCTTTCTGTTGTGGTGCTTCGCTTGATTACAGATGTTCATTGAGACACTGCTGGAGCGAGCAGATTGCGCAGAGAGACGGCTTCTGATGCTTGGCTCGCACGAACATCGCAACCTCTTCCCAGACAGTGACGGGTACGCATACACCGAGCCCTATTTGCTCACTGAGGTTTACGAACCTACACGGAGCCAAGGGGGACGCAGTCTGGATGGCAGCACTGATGACATCATTGCAAATAAGATGCAGGAAACCATTGGAAACAGGGTGGGAAATACAAACAAACATCTTTGATTAAAGTATTCATGAGAGTATGTATTGTCTATAGAGAGGAGCAGGACCTGGAATTTGTTAGGTCTCACTCAACATTTCCTCATCCTGCTCTTCCAGAGGAGTTATAGCGTGTCGAGCTCCTACAGGCTGGGAGAGCAGCTGCATGGACACCATTGCTACAGGTACCTGAACACACCTGACTCTTTCAAAGAGTTTACAGTGTCAGTGAAACGCTCACACCTCCTCTCGGTTTCTGTCATCAAGTGGTCTTGCTGGACGAATGCGAACCTCGTCTCTGGGTTCGGGGGGTTGGAACTGCGAGGCGGCATCAACCCATCTCCATCCGAATCCCTACGCCCAACCCTGGACTCAACGAGAGAGAGGAGAAGGAGGAGAAGATGGGAGGAGGGAGAGGTTCTGGTATGCAGATGTTTGTTTTGTGACTTTTATTTTGAACAGGGCTTAAAATTTTAAAGAGCAAGTCTTTCTTCTGCTGTGATTTCAGGACTGCGGAAGAGGGATGGGGGAGAACGTGGAAGAAAAGAAACTTTCGTCACCATAGCACCGAGGAGGAAGACGAGGAGGAAGAGGAGGAAGAGGAGGAAGATGAGGAACTGTGGACCAGTGCTGAGATGAGGAGACTCATCTTTGCCAGGACACACACACCTGGATCAGGTATATAATTTCTGCCCATCATTCCTGTGGTCTTTCTTTTCCCCTCTGGCTGTTACAGGCTGCTTTAATGCAAAACTTCCTGTGGCTGCTTCACAATAAAAGCTTCTGCCTTTCATTACTCTGCTCTCCTGACCCAGATACCCCCTCTTCCGTCCGCTCCACACCCTCCCGTTGCTTTGGTGACAGACAGCTGGTAGCAGACACCCTGCGGCTGAGGGCGGGCCTTTTTTGCATCTTCCCATATTTGGACGTGCGCTCAATGCTGCGTGCAGCCGAGGTGTGCTCTGATTGGCGGTTCGTTGCCAGGCACCCTGCTGTTTGGACACGCCTCCAGCTGGAGAATGCCAGAGTGTCTACAGAGGTATCGAAGTCCTCATCATCTTCAGATAGTTACTAATGTCATCCTCTTATAGCTGTCCCTGATAATCTGCTGGCCATGTAACATTTAACTTGTCCGCCATTTTGGACATGTGACAGTCATGGTGACAGTGTAGGGTGAAGGGAATAACGCCCCACTCACACAGGTTTAGAAACTAGTCAGTGACCCCCTGGCAACCACTGGTTGCTAGGGGAAAATGTGTATTGTGCATGTTTGCAAAAACATACATGTGATTGCTTTAGTCACTAGCAGAATGCCAAGGTCACCTCCACTTTGCATGAAAGAAACTGAAAACTGCAACACTAACCACTTCATGCTTTCAGTTTGGGTATTTCCATCCAAACTTAAGCTTGGCTGGTTGGTTTTCTTTTTTGACTTCATACTTGGAATTTGTCTTTTTTCCATAATTTTAGCCCTACAATTACAAGATGGGGCATAGTAGCTTCAACAGAAAGATAAAAGAAAGAGCAGCATCTATACAAAATAAATATGTGTTTGCTTTTTGTCTCAGTTTTAAAATTGTTGCTAATTTAAAACTGTGTTCACACATAGAAACCTTAATTAGGCAGAATATTCTTTATTCAGTAATACTCCAAAATCAGATTTTTATTCAATAAACAGTTACTGTCTTGTAGTATTAAACTGTGTGGCAGAGTGACTACATGAAAGATGTTGTCAGGGAAAAAATGCAGGAATTATTAGGTTTATACTTTAAAATGTTTATTTCACATTTAAAATGTTTTTCTTTGTGTGTAGTTCCTGACGACGCTGTCACAGTGGTGCACTCAAACTCAGGCCGTGGTGCTCAGCAACCTGAAGCCTCGAAGTCGTCGAGCCAACGAGACGCGAGAGGATTACCACAGAAACATACGGTAAATTAAACTCAAGGTTTGACTTTCTGTACTTCTGAGGGCCCTGGTTGTAGCCCAAGCATAGGTTAAGTCTTTAATGTTACTGGCAAGCCAAAATGTCCAGACGGTGATGATTTAAACCAAAAATAACCACTGAGTCAATAATAATAATAATGGATTGGATTTATATAGCGCTTTTCAAGCCACCCAAAGCGCTTTACAATGCCACTATTCAAGCCCTCATTCAAACCTAATTATTTACATTTTGAGGATTAATTTTTGTCCCCACAGTGTGACTGTGTGAGTTGTGTCCCTACAAAATCAAAAATCCAAGCCCACAAACACACACCGCTCTCAAGGATTAATGCTGCTACCGAGGAAATGTACAAGCTTTTCTTATCTTTTTGAAATGCATGTTGTCATGGTAACGCAGCTGTTATCTGATTGGTCAGTGCTCAGTGCATTAACAGGTTTCTGAGACGTTACAAGAGAAGAAAGCTGTCCTGTGAGTGGATTGTGGGTACTGTAGTTGGCATACGTCTGTTTGTGTGTCAATCAGAGGGAGTGTGGAGCCCGGGGTGGAGGCCCTGCTGCGGTCAGCAGGGGGCAGCTTGCTCCATCTGTCTATCTCTCAGTGTCCCCACATCCTCACCGATAGGACCCTGTGGCTGGCCAGCTGCTACAGCAGGAACCTGCAGATGCTCACATACAGGTGAGGCTGTTTACCTGTCCCCTTCTTCACCTGTCTGTCCGCTTACTCGACTGTCTGTCTGGTCCTCTGCAGGAGTTCATCAGATCCTCTCGGTCAGGAGGTTCTCTGGGCTTTGGGTGCTGGATGCAGGAGCATCACCAGCCTGCAGGTGGCGCCTGCTCATCCCTGGTTAGTACACACACACACAGTCCACTGTGATAGCTCCATACTGAAAAACAACAAATCTGTTTCCCTTTTTCTAAAAAAAAAAAAAATTCCTGTCCTGTCTGCTGTGAATCCAGTCTAGAGTGCAGGAACAAATGAGCAGATTTGAGTCACCTTGACACCAGTCTTTTTCTCTCTTCAATATTTCCAGCCAACAGCCAACTCGTTTTGGTAACCGCTGCTTGCAGACAATTGGCCGTTGCTGGCCACACCTCCGCTCTCTCAGTGTGGGCGGAGCTGGCTGTGGGACTCAGGGGTTGGTTGCTGCTGGTCAGTGAAAAATATGGTTATTGACATTTTTGTTTCTTCTCCTACATGCTTGTACAGATTAAATCCGTAGTAACTGTAAAGTTACAGTTTATTTTGGTGTAAAAATACAATGCATTATACCATTAGCTGTGTGGGGGTTTTTTTGTTGTGTGTTTTGTGTGCAGTACGCAACTGTGCTCAGCTACAGGTGCTGGAGTTGGAGCGTATTACTGACCTCGGCCTGCAGGCGGCGACAGAGCTGTGTAAGGCTGGACTGAAGAAGAACCTGCAGACGTTGATCTTGACACACACGCCCGTGAGCGGTCAGGCCATCCTGCACTTCCACAGTGAGTCTCTGTAACTGAAGGCAACACAGAAATGTGAGATTATTATTAATCAATGATTGCTGATGACTCCTCTGTGTACCTGTGCAGGTGAGTGTGAGAACATCAGGTCAATCATTGTCGAGGTCTCTGCGTCAGATTACTTTGAAGAACCGGACACTGAGGAAGCACAACATCTGTTTGGAGAGATTCTCAGTACACTGAAGGTGAGTTATAAATACTGCTCTTTGATTGGCTGTCAGGACAAGCAGACAAATATTTATTTCAATGTAAAGTGTGCACTGAGAGAAAATAAGACTGGGCTTATGGGCAGGGGGCTAAATCAGCTGCTCCTCAGCAGGCTCCACAAATATGATCAATCACCCTTGAGGAACTACAAAAAAGCCAAGTATAAGACAAAGAAGGATTATTTTTAACTGTGAATCACTAAAAGATAATCTAGAATAAAAATGTGGAACAGTAAATTAGCAGAATAGTTCCCCTCAAATGTACTTCACTTATGTTTAACATGAAACATTAAAACATCAAATAAAACACAAATATAAACAAGAGTAGCTCACATTTGCTGCTTGTCCCACAAGTTCCTGACACTGCCCCCTGGTGACTGTACATAGCTACAACATGGGTCTGCAAAGCTCTGGACTTGGGTCTAATGTTTTTCTTGGAATGATGTGCCTGAGACGTGCCAGTCATAAATAAACCCCGCTCTGAATTGCTCAAAGACAAAAACACTTTGGTCACTATCGGCTTCATGAATACTTAATAAATCATCACAAACATCACAAACAACTGACATCACTGACAGTCACTTTACAACTTGCTTTGTTTTTAGAACTGCAGAAGCAGTTCTACAAGTTTTTCAAGCTCTCAAAATACTTCTGGAAGTGTGCTTTCAACAAGCAGAGTGCATCAGTTCACTCTGCACTCGTGTGATTTTCGGACATTTGTGACAAACTGTCTACAGACAGAAACCCTCTGACCAATTCAGGATATATCCGTATAACGGTGCAGGCATACAAATCTGTACAAATGCAATCCCACAACGTCAAACTCAGTGGTCAGAACATGCTTGTACTACTTAACCACAATGTTTTTGTATTTTCCTGTAAATCTGTAAATGGTCATGGTTGGATTTACCAAGGATCTAATTTCCTTTAAATAAACCCAACTCTGGAGGACTTAACTGGAGAGGAAGTTTTTTTTAGGTCAGCTTTAAAACTCAGAGAGACTTTAAGCACAGACCACCTTCATGTTGTCATTTTTGTGCCCCTTCAGGTTCTTCAGACGCGTCCTGGTGTGAGTGACGTCCTGCAGGTTAAAGCCGACAGTTTCTCCTGACCTCAGCGCAAACTGCTTTCTTTTATACGTGAGAACGTCTAAATCTGGGTTTTGTGTTTGTTTTTTTTTACCTGAAGCCATTAATCTTTCCCTGAACTAATGTGTGCAATATTTACTACACACTGGCCCAAACTGTTTATGAAACTGTTTTTTGAGGAAATAGGCTACCTGTAGCTTGATTTATTGAAAAAAAAAAAGAAAAAGAATAAAAGGTATTTAATGTGTTTTTAGGAATTTAGGCTAAAATAAACCATACTTATCCCTTAATATCTGTGCTAAACCCATGCAAAGCAGTCAAGTCCCATGGCGTCAAATACTGCCACTCTATCTGATGCTGCTGTTGTCCTATTGATAGGTTTCCTTTGGCTTGATTGTCCTGACATATCTAACAGTCCTCTTTTAAAGCTACTTATTTCAAAAATTGTTTAAATCCTTCAAAATCAAATTAAAGCTGAAAAGCTCAACAGAACTAAACACTGTGTTAAAGAAAAAGCAGTAGTTTGGTGTAATACCACTGTATACCCAAAGAGAGTGCAGCGACTCAGTGGAGACTTTTTTAACCAGAAAAATGATTAAAGTTATATAAGAAAAAAAAACCTCTCAAGGAAATGGGGCTGCTAAAAGAAATTAGTTAGCTGTAGGCACGGAAAACTACTTGGTCAAGTTTGTTTGGTTTTTTTTTAAAGGCAATAAGTAGGGCTGTGCGATATGACCAAAATCTCATATCCCGATATAAAACATCTATCGTCCAATAACGATATAAATCACAAAAAATGTAATATTTTCTGTAAATTCTGTGAATCTCGGGTAGGTGAAGTGTTTCCAGCTGGGCATCTTGTACCTGGAGTTGAGTGTTTTAACCGATGCATGAAACTACACATTTTTAGACATAAGTTGTAAAGGCCGCCGTTTTCTTTGTATTTATTACACGGCGTGCTGCGGGGAAAAGCCTGTTCTTTTTAGCACCTGACGGCTCTTTTTTTGCTTCTCATCCGTCAATACTCTGCATCTTTCACGTGATTCCGTTTATTTTGAAAAGCCTCAATAGGATCTTGAGCTTTATTGTGAAAGGTTTATGTGGAAAATAAACAAGCGGACATGCGATGGTTTTACCATCGTTGTTGCTAACGACAACCCATAAAAAGAGACGCTTGTCCGTCCGTAGTGTGGTTATATTAAATATAAGAGAAAGAGAGAACTTTAAGAAATTAATATAGCCACTACAGTGACCATCAAAACCATGAAAAAATATTGCCGTAAACAGTTTATTTTGCGACACCACGAAACAAACGATAGCGTAAAATGAAACGTTTTTATATCGTCATCCGATATATATCGTTATATCGAACAGCCCTAGCAATAAGTATGGCCTTATGTTAAAAAATTATGTTTAAATGGCATGATACGAAAGGGCCCTTCACAAGCGTCGATACATGAAGAACAAACACCAATTTTCATTTTATCTTTGAGATGCCACTGGCTAAGAAACATGGCAGTATTTGGAACTCTGAGAATGAGACTGGGCTAATCGAGGTCATCTTAAAGCTTTTAAAATCTATTAATAATACAAATAGGACAGACTAAGTGGCAATCAGGCTAAAGCAGGCTAACCCCTGCTCACTCCAAAAGACTAAAACTCAAAAAGTACATCTGAGGTTTCATATTTTCTTAAGCTTTAATTTTCCTGCAGGTCTTTTTTTTTTATATTATGAACAGCTTCTAACATTAAAAATAAGACTTAAAATAATTGTATGAGTCACTCATTGAGTGAAATGGGAAGGCAAGACCTCAAACTAAAATCTTGATCCTTTAACTTTTACTTAAAAGTGTGAATAAGAACTTTTTCTACCATAGTGACCTCTTTTTTTAGCACTCTTTCTCCTCACGAATCTTAGAGCCCTTTAACTTTTATTCATCTCTTCTATTTTTGCAATAACTCAGACCTCAACAAAGTTGAGGCACCTCTAATAAACCTTTATTTACCCTTATCAAACAGAACATCGTTGTTCCGCAAATAAGAGCCATACTTGTTGTATTGAAGTAATCATAACCTTTAGTCTTACCTCAAGTTTTAACAGAACCCTTGTTCATTATTTTTACCTTAAATATAAGCACAAGAACCCACATATGCACAAAGACTTTTTGCACAAGCAAGCAGGGCGCATTGAATTATGCACCAAAGACATCAGTCGAATCAACCTGTCAGTGAGACCTGCAGATGTGTTGATAAAAAAAATGTGTCTTTTAGCAACCCCTAGAAGCTGCAGATGCTACCTGTGTGGTTTCCCCATCAATAAATCACTTCCTCATCAGGTTTGTGTCTCCTCTTGATTAATTATGTTGTAAAACAATCAAGATATGTTCGTCTTCTACAATCAAAGGTTTCTGTTTCTAATGTTGGACTGGAATCTGCTGTCCTTAATTGTGCCCTATGCAATGCTTTGTCACATGTGAAACACTTTGTATTTCCACTTAAAAATAAAAATGTTCCTTGAGTCTCTCAGTTACCTCAAACAGCCTTTGGACTCATTCCTGTCTGATGAACGTGAGATGGAAATCTAAAGGATCTAAGGATGTGACGTTTGAACACAAAAATAAAACCTGATGTGGCTGCACACAGGATTTAGGTCCCAGTCGCACAGGCTTAAAGATCAGGGGTTGTGAGGGCAAATTGTTTGCAATCCACCCCTGAGAAGTCGTGGCTCAGTGTTTGTGGACTCAGTCATTTGGGGATTTTTGCTTAGAACCTAACCGATAATTGTTTGCAGAACCCCCTGCCGAATCTTTAAACTGTTTAAACTATAAAAAAATAGGCATTTATTGACAACATTAGCATTTTTTTACCATATCCAAAATTCATGGTTTTCAACAATTCATGCGTGCTCTAGGAATGTAACCCTCGTGAATTCTGGGGGTCTACTGTATTTGCCAAGTGATTCCTGGAGGTTGAGACCTGTTACTAAAGTTACATTTGCTGAGGCTTACAGAATCACTTCCAAAATAGAGAAAAGTTTATATTTCCTGACCTATTGGTGACTGGTTACCAGTAGTTACAAGGGGAGACTGGTTGCAAAGAGGTGTACAGTGCTGCACCAAAACCCTCATTCTTGTTGGTTTGGTTGCCCAAACAAGTGTGTGGAAAATGCAAACTATGGGCATGCAGCTGTTCTGTATTTTGAGCTCTAGTGAAGTTAGAAAAAGTGAAATGGAAATTGGAGATAGAGGACTCTAAAAGTAAAAGTTATGCCTCTGCATTGTCTCCGATTCTGGTTTGCAAGCTTCCTACAGCTCGGTGAGTTGTTAGCGAGTGTTTCGGAACAAGCTGGCATCTTCCATACAATATTCAGGTGACCATGGCAAACTGCTAGCAACCAAAGCAATCGCAAGATGGTTTTCGCCAGCCAGGAGGGGAATGCCCATCTTGGAAGGGGGTCACTAACTGGTTACTAGGCCTTTGTAACTGGCAGGTTTAAGTCATGTAACTGCAAAACCTTAATATGTGCTGCCTTTTCAGCTGCTGTACAACACTCATGACATACAGTATAGAGTAGTAATACGTTGTAAGTGGATGTTGTGGGTGATAGCAGCTCGCTGCCTGCAGTTCAATTAACAGCCACAGGGGTCATTCATAGTAACAGCTTTTTGAAGATTAAATGTGGGCCACATTATACCCACCACATTGATTGCTTTGGGCACGAGGAGTGGTGTCGTCACACAACCATATCCATTTGGAACTGCCATACAGCACTGTTGTACCAAGGGCAAGAACGGTGAGTATAATCGCCGTAAAAGACATTGAGAACCACCAGCTTCCTCTGCAGCTTCCGAGATACACAAATATCACCTGGTCAGCGTTGATGTTTTTTTTTTTTTTTGTTGCAAAAAGATCCAATCAGTGTATAAAAAAACTGTCTCTGTGAGGTCTGATCAGTGCAGGTTTCAGTCAGCAAAGCTCTGCGGATGACATGCGGTTAAGATAAAATGGGCTAAGATAAGCTGCTACACAAAGAAGGTCAGGAGCAAAGGTTGTCCCCGTGTGTTTACACCTGTGGGAGTGAGCGACCTTTGATCCCGAGAGAGTGACTAATAGTGAGAGCATGGTATGAAGTAACGGTAGATGATGTGTGCGTGTTTTAATTTGTGTGAGAAAAAAGTGAGGATCCCAGGCAAATCTGTGTGGTTTGGCTGATTGTGTGTGTGTGTGTGTGTGTGTGTGTGTGTGTGTGTGTGTGTGCGTGTATGTGTGTTTTGGTCACCATGGTTTTCCTCAGACGGACACCGCTGCTTCGTTACGTGCTGCTGTCGGCCATGTTGGCTCTGCTCCTCTTCATCAGCTCTTTCTGGCTGCGTGAGTTTCCTTCGTCACTGTTGGTTCCAACTCTCAGTTATTTTCTACCATAGACTGTAACAAAGTATATTTGCTCAAGTAGTGTTAAGACACTTAAAGATGATCTATTCTGCTTATTCTGTCATAAATAACTAGATACAGATATATGAAAGACCATACATTTTATATGGTCAAAGTATCAAATATTGAGTTGAAAGTATATAAATTCAACCTCGGGAAGCAAAAATTCACTCCTAGACTCTGTTTAAGTTTACAAAGCACTGGGTGCTTCCCCTCAACAGGTTTCCAGAAGTTGGCCAATCAGGTGAAGGTGAGTTTTTAGGGAGGCTCGAGATAGTTTGTGTTTGGTTTTGTTGCTTTGTTTTTGTATCATTTGCATTAGCAAGCAAGCTAAGGTTAGTCAGTAAGTGCTTACCTGATATTATTGGTATCAAATAATATCAGGTAAGCTAATGTTTGCTGATATCAGCCAGAATCACTGATCTGATAAACGCCTGCCTGGCTTACTTTTTATGGGGGGAAAAATAACCCTCAGTAAATAATCACGTTAGTAAGGCTTCATAAAGTAATTTTAGCATCAATGTTAGCAAGTGAGTTAAGGTACCCCCTAACCCTAGCAAGCTAACCTTAACTCACTTGTTTATGATAACATGTTCTACAGATAAGCTCATGTTAACTTACAATTTTATCCGGTAAAGCTGTCTTCCTAGCTTTTTATCAGCCTAAAATACCCTGCTACTTAGAAAAAGTGTGGACAGAGAGAAAACTAGACTTCAGCGGACTTCAGCTGCCCCTCAGCAGGCTTCCAGAATTTGGCCAGTCAAAAGAAAGTGAGCTCATTGTGTAAGTCGGGCTGTATAAAAGCCCAGTATAAATAACAGAGCTACTCTACGAGTCCCAAAATAAATTTAAAAAAAAAGTAAGAATAACGCACATTAGATTTTTAGAGTTTGGAAGCACTGCACTAGCTACTTTTATATTTTTATTTTACATTGATAAACATATGATGAACTCTAAAATCAAAACTACATTACCAGAAATCCTAAAGTTAATAATGTTAACTGAACATTGCTTCTTTTTAACCAACTTTATTACCAAATGCAATCATTTAATATATTAACTCTGCAATTATTATGAGTCACAGCTGATGAGGTTTGCATCTTATTTGTCTAACCAGAGTTTTGTTTGGTTGGTTTGTCATCTGTTTGTTTCAGCCCAGGGTGGAGTCCGGGACTGTGGCAGCCCCTGGCAGCCATGTTTGAGTTTTTACCACCAGAAGGTAAGATTAATTCCACTTATATACATGTAAGTTGCACAATAAATAAAAACCTGTAATGTTCACAAAAAATCTAAACCTTTAAAAAGCTCTTCTGAGTGATCCAATCAAATTTTTCTTAGAGGACTGTTGTTTTGTTTTTCCAGAACACCTGTATGAATACAAATGTCTGTTTTAAGACATACCTGGTGAAATAAAGCTAACAGTGACTTGCTGCACCATCATGCAGTACAAACTGGTACTGCTGGAAAGTACAGCCTGCCATAGGAGAGTTTCGATTAATATCTCTTCAACAAAATGTTTGGACATAAAATTAGTCAATACTTCACCTAAAGTTAATAGTTTTAGTTAAACTAGAACGGTTTGAATGATATTTAATAATATATATAATGCTATATTTTTAATTAAATTATTAAAACTGACTAAGGACATGTGAACGCAAATACAAAGTCTATCATGAAGAGACTAGAAATGAAGAAGAGAAACAAAGAGAAACTAACATGATCATGATAACAGTAACTATCTTGTTGTTTAGTAAAAAAAAAGTTTCTCTCTTTTAGCCGGAGCCTCCATGGGCCCCTGAGCAGTGGGCGGAGCCAGATGGAGCCCTGTCCCTCGTAAAGGAGTGCCCCGGCCAGTCATTTCAGGCTTCACATCTGCTGCTGTACCTGAAATCCAGCCTGGCAAACAACGAAGATATCCTGCTGGAGCCATATCTGAAGAGCTGGGACCAGCTGCTGAAGTACACAAACAGCTCGACAGTATTATTACTCTTATTCTTTGACTTTGCATGATTCACAGTTGAAAAAAGTGTCCTTTTTGTTTTACTTTAGGCCTTTTAGTACGGAAGCGTATTTTGCCACCCAGGCAAAATAAAAATAGAGCTATATCACAATATACAGGGAGTGCAGAATTATTAGGCAAGTTGTATTTTTGAGGAATAATTTTATTATTGAACAACAACCATGTTCTCAATGAACCCAAAAAACTCATTAATATCAAAGCTGAATGTTTTTGGAAGTAATTTTTAGTTTTAGCTATTTTAGGGGGATATCTGTGTGTGCAGGTGACTATTACTGTGCATAATTATTAGGCAACTTAACAAAAAACAAATATATACCCATTTCAATTATTTATTTTTACCAGTGAAACCAATATAACATCTCCACATTCACAAATATACATTTCTGACATTCAAAAACAAAACAAAAACAAATCAGCGACCAATATAGCCACCTTTCTTTGCAAGGACACTCAAAAGCCTGCCATCCATGGATTCTGTCAGAGTTTTGATCTGTTCACCATCAACATTGCGTGCAGCAGCAACCACAGCCTCCCAGACACTGTTCAGAGAGGTGTACTGTTTTCCCTCCTTGTAAATCTCACATTTGATGATGGACCACAGGTTCTCAATGGGGTTCAGATCAGGTGAACAAGGAGGCCATGTCATTAGTTTTTCTTCTTTTATACCCTTTCTTGCCAGCCACGCTGTGGAGTACTTGGACGCGTGTGATGGAGCATTGTCCTGCATGAAAATCATGTTTTTCTTGAAGGATGCAGACTTCTTCCTGTACCACTGCTTGAAGAAGGTGTCTTCCAGAAACTGGCAGTAGGACTGGGAGTTGAGCTTGACTCCATCCTCAACCCGAAAAGGCCCCACAAGCTCATCTTTGATGATACCAGCCCAAACCAGTACTCCACCTCCACCTTGCTGGCGTCTGAGTCGGACTGGAGCTCTCTGCCCTTTACCAATCCAGCCACGGGCCCATCCATCTGGCCCATCAAGACTCACTCTCATTTCATCAGTCCATAAAACCTTAAAAAAACCAGTCTTGAGATATTTCTTGGCCCAGTCTTGACGTTTCAGCTTGTGTGTCTTGTTCAGTGGTGGTCGTCTTTCAGCCTTTCTTACCTTGGCCATGTCTCTGAGTATTGCACACCTTGTGCTTTTGGGCACTCCAGTGATGTTGCAGCTCTGAAATATGGCCAAACTGATGGCAAGTGGCATCTTGGCAGCTGCACGCTTGACTTTTCTCAGTTCATGGGCAGTTATTTTGCGCCTTGGTTTTTCCACACGCTTCTTGCGACCCTGTTGACTATTTTGAATGAAACGCTTGATTGTTCGATGATCACGCTTCAGAAGCTTTGCAATTTTGAGACTGCTGCATCCCTCTGCAAGATATCTCACTATTTTTGACTTTTCTGAGCCTGTCAAGTCCTTCGTTTGACCCATTTTGCCAAAGGAAAGGACGTTGCCTAATAATTATGCACACCTGATATAGGGTGTTGATGTCATTAGACCACACCCCTTCTCATTACAGAGATGCACATCACCTAATATGCTTAATTGGTAGTAGGCTTTCGAGCCTATACAGCTTGGAGTAAGACAACCTGCATGAAGAGGATGATGTGGACAAAATACTCATTTGCCTAATAATTCTGCACTCCCTGTAATGTGAAAAGTTTATTGTGGGTGTGGCTTCAAGGCTCACAAGTGATCATTTAAGGAAATCCCACAGAAAACAAGTGTTTAGAGCAGTTTGAGATTTTGGCTTACGGCAGCTACTTGTGCTGATGTCATTGTTTAAAACTTTGGCCATGCTTCATGTGAGTATCCACCATTGGGGACAGTAGCTATCTATCTGTCCATCTATCTGATTTTATGCTAATAAATGTAACATTTCTGGGTTTAAAAATCAATCAGACAAAACATGTTAGCTTTAACTCACCACATGTTTCTATGGGCAAGCCCAGTGCGGGCACACTCATTGGGGGGTGCATTGGACAAGTGTTGGGTTGTCTTACCCACACATCCCCAGAGTTTACCCACAGCTACCCACTGTGGTCTCACAGGGGCATGTTTTCTAGGTATGTGCTCTTGATTGACTAATTTAACATAAAACCAAGGTCCAAAATTAAAAATGACGATGCAGGGAAAAACAAAAAGTTTTAAAAAATACTAAAATCTGTGAAAGCTGATTCTCACAGCACTCGTGTTATCTTCACAGAAGGGTCTCATCAATGTTTTTGCCCTCAGGTTCATGGAGTCGCTTGGGCCGATGGTCAGTTTCTTCTCTCAGAAGGTGCAAGAAAAGGTTGTGCTGATTCGAGAGCTGTCACTCAGACACAGTGCAGAGGCTAATGGGAAACCCGCTGGACTACAAACCCCAGAAGCATTTGGATTAAAAACAGGGGTGAGTTTGAGGATTACTGTGTGAAATTTTCATCTAACACAAACCATGTTCTAGTATACCTGCCAAAAAAGAAATGTGAATTTTCTTGTTTGTTTTTTTTTAACATTTTGGTTTATTGTTGATGTTTTTAAATGGTAACAAAGACATTCCTGAAGAAATAGTGAGGTCAAAGTTCACAAAATCCTGGCATCACACTGTGACACTGTCATTTTCGGTTTTATTTTTCTCTGGAGGCGTATCGTTCTGTTAGATCCATGATGGAGGCGGAGTTGAGAGCGGATATGGTAAACTTCTCGTACCGCACAGACTCAGGCTGCAGGACGCTGCTCCGGCTGCACCGTTCCCTCCTCTGGCTGAAGCTAATGTTGGAGGGTTTGGCTGAAGGACCGAATGAAAATGGACAATACAAAACGCCGGGGGAGCTGAGCAGGTAACCCCACCAGTCTGTTTTTAAGTACTCAGACTCAAACTCTCATGTTTAGAGTAAAAACTGACTAACATACATACTATTATCCGTTCAGGGATGCCTACAAGGTGGCGCTGGCCCCACACCACCCCTGGGTGCTCCGGCAGGCAGCAGAATTTGTCTTCCTCGCCCTTCCCGACAGACAGTACTTTCTGCAGCTGGTGTGTGTGCAGAACCAGCAGGAGGCTACGCCCATCCTGCGCATCATCATCGACGCCTTGATGCTGGTGCACACACGAACTCAGCAGCTTCTGGCCGAGCGAGGCATGCTGGATCTGCCCTGACCAGCCAACTCAGTCTCACGGCAGTTTGTGAGACAGTCACAATATTTAATCTTAATCTTATTTAATCCTATTTTTTCATTACAAGAATTTTCTCATTTTTCTGAGAGAAGAATGTAAAGTGTGAAACTAACTTTGAGACTACTACTACCACTACTATAAGGTTTAGCAATTGTAGATCTACTTGGTTAGGTTTGAGCATGATGGATTAGGTTTAAACGAAGATCATGGATTGGCTTAAAACACAATGGACCCATGGATGTGAGCAGTCAAACTAAGAAAAAACTGGAAACATCAGGAACAAAACAAAACTTTCACCTCACAAATTCAGAGAGGATTCTACAGACTATTCTGACTCTGGACATGTTTAGGATTTTTCAATCTTTGGTTTATTTGGAACATAAAATTCTGTCGATTTTTTTCCCTTTTTTCACACATGAGGAACAGAGGTTTGTATGAACAAATGAAAAAAGGTTATTCGCTGAGGAGGAGCATGAAGATGGCAATAATTGTAAATGACCTCATTAATATTTTGTAAAGTGTTTTGTAAAGTTATGAGTGACTATTATATTGTTGGAGCGGGTGCTTTTATTTTGAAAGTCACAGAGCGACAAGGTGCCGTAAATTAAGTGGCGTAAACCATATAGCAGAAGCGCGAGTTTTAATGCACAGAGAGGTGGTGTGCTCTATGGTTAATGGACGGGAATGGGAAAAAGAATGGCTATTAAGGTGCAACACTGAGTCGAAAGCAGTTTCTTAGCACCTGGTTGATGAGGGAACAAGGTTTGTAACAAAGTTTGTCCTGTAGATATGTATTTGGTTGTTTTACGGAGCATATAGCTGCTGACCGCTACTAAGCATAAAGGCTAAGTTTTCACCCACTAGAGGGCGCTAACGTACCTCGTCATGTTTAGGCAGCGATGCAACGATTTCCCTGTTATATGCAATAATTTACAAGTTTTAGTATTATTTGTTATGTAAGGTAAGGAGAATTAATTTGTGATTAATGAATAAGTCAAAAGGTTAAAGGTAACACACTGTTTGATTTACTAATAGTCTTTTATTCTGTATGTTGTAGCTCTTACAGTGTGTTCACATACACGGCTGTTTAATAAAAGGATTGTGAACCATTTTCAACCGGGGATGCTACAATAATATCAAAAGAAAGAACTCAGGATTTCAAAGTTTCATTAGAGTTATTGTTGACAATAATTTACACAAATGTAATAAAACTTTCCATGACTGGTAAAAGGTTCGTGTTCCAGGGTCAAGGCTTTTTAACAGACTGAAGAAGCTGCAATGGTTTATGTTTAACATTCATTCAAAAGGTCACAAAAACTGCAGACAACTATGGGCCTGAAGTTTGTTTTGTTTGGAGAATTTTGTTAGTGCTCTAACTAAATACTTTTATTTATTACAAGCATTAACAGAAAGCTATTTGAAAGCCAGCGTTTTTCCCCTTGTTTGATTATCAATACTTAACTGCTTTTCATTGCTACCACTAAGATGATGGCAAGATGGCATTTCACTATAAAATATACAAGTTATACAGAAAATACAGACAAAATACAGAACACGATCCAGGTTTCACCTCAGTGAGCATGGACACTGGAGAGAGGACTGCCCCAACTGGGGCCAGAGCCAGGATGGACAGCACTGTGAGCAGCAGCAGCAATGGTCGCAAACAGCCTGAAAAGGAGGGCAGGACCCCAGGGCAGGCTTCAGGCCGTGGTTTACCCAAGACACCAGAACAGGAAAGTGTGTATTAGGTTTATTGGGGTTTCCTTATTCATACTTACAGCTATTTGGGTAATTTGTGGTCTATCCGAGGATTATTGGAAAACAGGGCTATTGGGGATCGGACATGAGCAGACATGATGATGCTTGATGGCTTTTAATAGTGTTGATCTGCCATGGGGCAGATCAAAGGAGGGACTGTTAGAATTAAATAATTTGCAGTGCCTCAATAATGCTATGCTTTTTGTTAATAAAGTTATATAGTGTAGTATTGAGTGGACAGAGCCCTGAAAAATAAAGGCATTAGACCATGTGTCCTTGGGGAGTAGAAAGCTGCAGACTCTGGCTCACGCTTGCTTTGGAAAATGCAGATAAGTGAGGACCATCTCTAGTGGAAAGTTACTGAGACACTGTTGTTTAGACTAGAATGAGAGAGTAAAACCGAGAGTAATAGGCTCTGTTTTGTTGTGTTTTTTGCTCAAAAAAGAATTACTTCATATAGGGAAAAATGTATACAGTGGGGCAAAAAAGTATTTAGTCAGCCACCGATTGTGCAAGTTCCCCCACCTAAAATGATGACAGAGGTCAGTAATTTGCACCAGAGGTACACTGCAACTGTGAGAGACAGAATGTGAAAAAGAAATCCATGAATCCACATGGTAGGATTTGTAAAGAATTTATTCGTAAATCAGGGTGGAAAATAAGTATTTGGTCAATAACAAAAATACAACTCAATACTTTGTAACATAACCTTTGTTGGCAATAACAGAGGTCAAACGTTTACTATAGGTCTTTACCAGGTTTGCACACACAGTAGCTGGTATTTTGGCCCATTCCTCCATGCAGATCTTCTCGAGAGCAGTGATGTTTTGGGGCTGTCGCCGAGCAACACGGACTTTCAACTCCCGCCACAGATTTTCTATGGGGTTGAGGTCTGGAGACTGGCTAGGCCACTCCAGGACTTTCAAATGCTTCTTACGGAGCCACTCCTTTGTTGCCCGGGCGGTGTGTTTTGGATCATTGTCATGTTGGAAGACCCAGCCTCGTTTCATCTTCAAAGTTCTCACTGATGGAAGGAGGTTTTGGCTCAAAATCTCACGATACATGGCCCCATTCATTCTGTCCTTAACACGGATCAGTCGTCCTGTCCCCTTGGCAGAAAAACAGCCCCATAGCATGATGTTTCCACCCCCATGCTTCACAGTAGGTATGGTGTTCTTGGGATGCAACTCAGTATTCTTCTTCCTCCAAACACGACGAGTTGAGTTTATACCAAAAAGTTCTACTTTGGTTTCATCTGACCACATGACATTCTCCCAATCCTCTGCTGTATCATCCACGTGCTCTCTGGCAAACTTCAGACGGGCCTGGACATGCACTGGCTTCAGCAGCGAACACGTCTGGCACTGCGGGATTTGATTCCCTGCCGTTGTAGTGTGTTACTGATGGTGACCTTTGTTACTTTGGTCCCAGCTCTCTGCAGGTCATTCACCAAGTCCCCCCATGTGGTTCTGGGATCTTTGCTCACCGTTCTCATGATCATTTTGACCCCACGGGATGAGATCTTGCGTGGAGCCCCAGATCGAGGGAGATTATCAGTGGTCTTGTATGTCTTCCATTTTCTGATGATTGCTCCCACAGTTGATTTTTTTCACACCAAGCTGCTTGCCTATTGTAGATTCACTCTTCCCAGTCTGGTGCAGGTCTACAATACTTTTCCTGGTGTCCTTCGAAAGCTCTTTGGTCTTGGCCATGGCGGAGTTTGGAGTCTGACTGTTTGAGGCTGTGGACAGGTGTCTTTTATACAGATGATGAGTTCAAACAGGTGCCATTCATACAGGTAACGAGTGGGGGACAGAAAAGCTTCTTACAGAAGACGTTACAGGTCTGTGAGAGCCAGAGATTTTCCTTGTTTGAGGTGACCAAATACTTATTTTCCACCCTAATTTACGAATAAATTCTTTACAAATCCTACCATGTGAATTCATGGATTTTTTTTTTAAATTTATTTATTTATTTATTTTTATTTATTTATTTTTTGCCTGTCCCGTTTGGCTCTTTTGCCATCAGAATTATTGTCTAAAGGCAAAGAAAGATGCCCAACGGATTTACTTTACCAAATTGACCATCCCAGCCTTGCCGTAATGGTCCATTTGATTCACCTTTTATTGTTTATTTTATTTTCACTTACTGAATACGGGACAGACTTGACTGGGGGAAAGAAGGGGAGAAAGAAAGAGGGAAAGAAAAACAGCTGAGAAGAGGGACGGGGGAGAAGGGCAAAAAACAAAAACCGACAGAATGAGCAGAGAAAAAAAAGAAATAAAAAATGCATATATCAATCACCTGGATCACCTGCTGAGAAAGAAAAAAAGAAAACAAGCAGAAGAGAACAAGAGTAATAGAATAAACAGCATCACAATGATACATGGGAATATGACTGTAAATACTAAATATTAAACATTATTGTGCAGCACATAAGATCAACAGAACACAGTGTGCTTTGAAGTAGGAGCCAAAAAGGGTGTAGTTTGTGGGTATGATCACCCGTGTGTACACCTGTGAGCATGGACGCGCTTGTTTTTTTAAAAGGTTCCTTCATGTAATGATCTGCTAGAGGGTGTGGGGGGGCCACACTCAACCAACGTGGAGACAGACACACGATCACACTCCCCAAGCGTACTCTACAAACTGGGTCTAGGTACCCTTGCCCCTGGAGGGGGGAACTGCACCCAGACCCAGGTGGTGTTACCCTTTTCCCTGCGGTGGGGGGAGGCAGACCGCCCCGACTCCGCAGCAGCAGGGAGGCCCCACACTCCAGACCGCAGTCGGATGGCCAACTCCTCCTCCTAGCCCCCCCGCTCCAGCAGGTCGCAGAGAACGGGGGTGAGAGAAGACTCCAACCCTCCCTCCACCCGCTCATTGTAGTGTTGATGCATGTGTGTTCTAAGGTGCATTTAAAACCCAGGAGGGCATGGAGCTACCTGCCAGAGAGCAGCAGGTAAGCGCATGGTCCCTCCTGCTAGCCCTCAATGTCTACGTGTATTTAACCTTGAGAGGTGGGCAACGACGCCAGGGGTGGGGTGTACACCCTGATGGTACTTTGGATTCCGTGTATCGTGCCCACCCCCAAGATCCTACATGTATGTGTAATGAGAGTGTGAGTAATGTGAATGTCTAAGTTGTGGGATAAAATTGAGGCAGAGGCAGCCAGAAGGGGACAGAGGGGGGGGGGGTAGCCTCCTCTGCACCCTGGTGACATACCCCTACTCCAAGGCCCTGCATGTGTGGGTGGTTGTGGTGGAGCGGGAAGAGGGAGGCAGCTGGAGATGGGGAGGGAAGGAAGGGAGGGGCAGGTGACCCCTCCCTTCCCCTCCCAGTAGGCACCCCCATACTCCGCGACCCGCCAGGGAAAGGGGGCCCAGGCCCATCCAGACCGGGGCCCAGTGCCGCAGCGCCTCCCGGCCCCACAGAGCCCGGGACAGTCCACCCAACCCCACCACAGAGAAAACTGCACCCACCCCACCATCCACTCATCTTCCAGACTACATGAGACAATAAACACCCAGGCTGAGATCTTCCTCCACCTCTCCTGTATCTCCCCCTCCTGCAGAGGGAGCTCCCGAGGAGAGGAAAGCTCCTGCAAGATGTGACAATCTCCCCCACCAGTTGAAGAGCCCCCCAGGTGGCTCGATGCACCAGCGGCACCCTGCTCCAGGGGTGGGCCCCCAAGCACCCACCCGCCCACAACCCCGGCAACACACCAACCAGGACCCAAGCCCCCGAGGCCCGGCCCGGGCCCCAGCCCAGAGACGGAGCGCCCCCAGAACCTCACGCCCATCCCGGACCCACCCAGGGGCAGCCAGGCTACCAGGTCAGTAACCCACGTCCGTCAGCACAGACCCTCCCCTAGCCCCGCTGCACGCAGCCGCGAGGAAACAGTCACATGAGAGCCAACAGAGCCCCTAACTGGACATGACCGCTACCCCGGGTTGAGCCCCCCAAGGAAGATGCCTCCGGGGAACCCCCCGACGCCCTAAGCCTGTCCCTACCCCCACACCAATCACAACAGTGAAGGTGGGACCAAACTATGACCCCCCACCCCCACTAGGTGATGGAGCTGATCAAAGGAGCCCAGAGCAATTGATCTGATGTGGTGGCAGAGGCTGTGTCAAGACTAATGTAATCTAATAGATAATTTCTATATTGGTTAGAATTAAGATTATTTTTATTTTTCCAGTTCATGAGGACTGTTTTCTTGGCTATGCATAGGGCAGTGAAAACCATATGGGCGATATTCTTTTCTGAAGTGACATTATCTAAGCTGCCCAACAAACACACTAAGGGGGAAGTTGGAATGTTACATTTCAGACACTTCGATAAGTCTTCACATATCTCGCGCCAAAACTTCTGAACTGGTGGACAGAACCAAAGAGCGTGGATATAATTGTCCGGTGAATTGGTTTGGCAGTGTGAGCAGTTGTTGGTAGACGTAAAGCCCATCTTGAACATCCGATGACCTGTATAGTGCACTCTATGTAATATTTTGTATTGAATTAATTGAAGACTGGGATTTCTAATTAGATGAAAGGTTTTTAAGCAAATCTGAGACCAGAAGTTTAGGTCTAAGTTAACTGATAAATCCGCTTCCCATTTTGCAATAGGAAGTGATATTGATTCATCTGTTTTGGAAAGCATTCTGTATATTTTGGATAGTAATTTGGGGGTTTTAAGAGCAAGAAATTGAACCACACTTGGTGGTGTTTGTAGTTCAACTTGACCTGGTTTAAATTTCTTTTTTACTATGGATTTAATTTGTTGATATTCTAAAAATCTTTTCTTGTTGATTCCATATTGTGTAACTAGTCCATCAAATGAGATAAATTCTGTTCCTTCTAGTATATGTTCTAAATATTTGATTCCTTTACCACTCCAATCTGAAAAGTTTATCATATTATTGTTTTGTAATATGTCAGGGTTGTTCCAGATAGGTGTACGTTTGCATGGGATTAATGAAGACGCCGTCAATTTTAGAAACTCCCACCATGCTGTCAGAGAAGAGCTGATGTTGATGCTTTTAAACCATTCATGTCGTTGGATGTTTGAGCTGATAAATGGTAGGTCTGAGATCTCTAGATTATTGCAGAGTGCTTGTTCTACATCTAGCCAAGGTTCATCTAAGAGGGTATGTTTTAGCCATCCTGAGATAAACTGAAGCCTGTTGGCTAAGAAGTAGTGCTGAAAGTTAGGCAGTTCTAGTCCTCCTTTATCCTTGGTCTTTTGTAGTGTTTTTAAGCTTATACGTGGGGGTTTATTTTTCCAAAGGAATTTGGACAGACATGAATCTAGAGATCTGAACCAATCTTGTGGCGGTTTAGTTGGGATCATTGAGAATAAATAATTTATTTTTGGTAAGACCATCATTTTTATAGCGGCAACCCTTCCCATGAGTGATATGGGTAGACATTTCCATCTAGCCAGATCATCTTCTACCTTCTTTAAAAGTGGGATATGGTTTAATTTAGTTAGATCTGCAAGCTTGGGAGAAACATTAATACCTAAATATTTTATATTTCCCGATTGCAGTGGTGTAGAAGAGGAATTATGGAGGGAGCAATTAATCGGTAGAACTGTAGATTTTGACCAGTTAATTGAGTAATCTGATATTCTTGCAAAAGAGTTTATCAATTCAATCACCCCAGAGATATTGGTTTGTGAATTTTGGAGAAAGAGTAACACATCATCCGCATAAAGGCTGATTTTATGTTCCACGTTCTTGCATTTTATGCCCTTAATTACTGAATTCTGTCTAATTGCTGCTGCTAGTGGTTCAATAAAAATTGCAAACAGTGAAGGGGAGAGTGGGCATCCCTGCCTGGTGCCCCTCAAGAGACAGAAGCTGGAGGATGTCTGGTCATTTGTTCTGACACAAGCTGTTGGGGAATTATATAATATTTTTAACCAGTTTATGAAAGAGGATCCAAAACCAAATTTGTGTAAAGTTGCAAATAGAAATTTCCAGTTAACTCTGTCAAATGCTTTTTCTGCGTCTAAAGAGAATATTGTAGTTTCTAGGTTTTTACTGTATGAGTAGTCTATCAAATTAAGTAATATACGTGTATTTGTTGATGAGTGCCTACCTTTTATGAAACCAGTTTGGTCAGGATGAATTAAGAGGGGGGTTATTTTCTCCAGTCTCTTTGAGAGAGCTTTGCAGATTATTTTAAGGTCTACATTTATAAGGGATATTGGACGATAGCTTGAGGGATATACAGGGTCTTTGCCTGGTTTTAGCAGGAGATTAATGTTTGCAGAATTCATATTTGATGGAAGTCTGCCCTTTTCTTTGATTTCCAACAACGTTCTGTAGAAAACTGGTGCTAGAATCGACCAGAATTCTTTGTAGAATTCTGCAGGAAAGCCGTCTGGACCTGGAGCCTGCATGGATTTTTTTTTCACATTCTGTCTCTCACAGTTGAAGTGTACCTCTGGTGCAAATTACTGACCTCTGTCATCATTTTAAGTGGGGGAACTTGCACAATCGGTGGCTGACTAAATACTTTTTTGCCCCACTGTATCACATATGCAGGACACCTTAAACTAGTTTTTTAATTAAGCAGCAAGGCAGAACAAAGTCGGGGCTGTATCAAGACACGCGGAATAAACCCCAATTCAACCAGACCCAGAACTGATCCAGAATTAAAACAGGATGTAGTCCTGTTTTAATTCCAGTTCAAAATCAGGACTACTGAGGATTTAACCAGGACAGAACCAGAATCAGAACTAGATGATAGTAGCACTAAAAATCATCATAGACCTGCACTACACTTATTTTTTTTAATTCTACCAAAGTCCACTATTTAGATTGAGAAAAGTTTATATAATTATTCAGCCTTGTTGTGCAAACAAGCCTGCATAACTTAGTAAATATAGAATTTGAAAAATAGCAAACCTAAAAAGAAACACTAGGTACGAGATACATGAGTACCTATGATACGGTGATACTTTTGGCAAACGACCATTTGACTAACATGTGTGTCTCACCTGCTCTTGTTCATCTCTGTTCTGTCCTCATTCTCCATCTCCCTCTCTGCTCCTCTCTCTCCCTCTCTGCTCCTCTCTCTCTCTCTCCCTCTCTGTTCCTCTCTCTCCCTCTCTGCTCCTCTCTCTCTCTCTCCCTCTCTGTTCCTCTCTCTCCCTCTTTGTGCTGACAATCATCAAATATACAGTTGAAACCAGATATTTACAAACTCTTCAGATAAAAACACTTTTTTAATTGTAACATCAAATCAGACTAAATGTTTATTTTTTAGATTGATAAATATAAAAAACATATTTGTTAACTTTAAGAGTAAAGAGAGAAACTATCTGTATTTCTTAATTGCAAATGGCACCAAATTGTATTCAAATTGAGCCACACTTATGGAGCTCCACAATTGTTTTCCTGGTGTTTTGGTTGACATCTCTTAATTTTCCCATTTCAAAGAAACAGGCTCTGTGTTTTGCCTTATATGCATCCACAGCTGTGCCACCAATTTACTCACATGGACTCTACTAACCTATCAGAGGCTTCTTCAGCTCAAAATGGAATCGTCTGGAGTTTTCTTATTAATTAACAATAAACTTAGTGTACATGTACTCCTAAATTTGATGAAAATGATAAAACAATAGACAGCTCTTTCTCTCTTTAACTAATTCAAAAGATATTTCAATATTTATTTATCCAAAACAGAACAAGTTTACTCTAAATTGATGTTGTACAGTAAAAAAATTCTCTTGTGTTTTCCCTAAAGTGTATGTAAATATCTAGTTTAAACTGTGAATATCCTGCTGTGTATTGAAATCCCTCTTGTTTTGCATAGAAATATGCTGAACAACATACAAACCATAATATATAAAATACTACCAGAGTTTTTTCTTTGAAAGAAGCTCCTTATGTCCATTCTTGTATATTAGTGTATTACTGAAACCGATTTATTTAGCCTGGAGGGAAACAACTGAAAATATGAAATAAACACACATGTAAGCTAAGACTCTCTAAAGAAACAGCATTGTTGTTGTTCGGCTTTTCATTTCGCCATTTGTTGATTCACTTGAAGAGCAAGTAACGTAATATGGGTCAAGCGATCAGTTTGATATCAATCTTTCGTGATACACCGTCATATTTACATTATTTGTACAGTACAAATGATTTGCTTTGGTATCTGGTCAAACTTCCGTTCTCCTCTGTCTGCCTGGCTCCGTTTCTCCAACAGCGCACTCGCAAGCAGCAGCTGCCCCGCCCCCTCGCTCAGTCGCTTAGTGCCTGAGCTCGGATCATACCAATATTAGGGGGGATTTACGCACAGTCGTAAATTCCCACAGTGTGCACTATGTGCTTCGAATATTGTGTGTAGTTTTTGTTTTATACAGTTGTCAGCCAGGCATCTAACTATGAAAAAATTACACTCCAAAAGACGCCAGGCTTCTGAAAAAACAACCCGGGCTTAAGCCCAGTAAGCCACCCCCCCGCTCTGCCACTGCATTAGCTAAGGCTGCACTTTTTGCAGCGAAACTATTTCTGTATCAGTAATATGTTTTCCTTTTGTCTTTTAATAATCTCGTGGAACTGCACATGATTATTTGTAGCTACACTAAAAAAAAGGGATTGGCCAGCTCTTGGATTTACGTAAGCACCTTGCGTGTATTTAACACAATTGCCTCATGGTTTAAAGTTAAGTGTAACTATATAGTGTAAAAACTACATAATATGCAGAGCGGATAGATAAGAATTGTTCATATCATGTTTGAGTGAAGTAAGTCAATGATATAGCAATGTTAATTCTCGCGACACTGCACGGGATTTCAGTCTTGCACGCTTTGGATCGTGGTTTCAGGAAGGCATCCATCTCAGTCAAGTCGAACAGCTGCCTCTACGTTTTTTTGGTATACCGAAAAAAGTAAATTGGGTGGTTGTTACATTAAAAAAGTCTACCTTGTAATTTGAACACAAAATTTTCATGTTTCTATCTTGAACGTAATTAAATCATGTAGGATCTGTACGAAATTCAACAACTTAATTTGTTCTTGTTGAGATGACCTGATACAATCTAGTAAGAGTGGTTAGTTGCTGGACTAATGAAATTAACAAGATCACATGAGATTTCAAACTGCAGGAAAATCACTAGAGTTATAAGAGGCAGACAACTACACACACACAACGTATATGCTATTGCTATTTATTGTGGTTTAACCTGTCAAGGACAAAAACGTACAGAAAATTCTGCATTAAGCCTTGATATTGTAGCTTTCCCACTCAAAAAAATGAAACGTTGACTTTAATTAAAATTATTTTGTCAACAGGTTCCACGAAATTGCGTTGTGTTAGTTTAAAGCAAAAATCTTTAAGTCATCTAATTTTAAAAAACTACTTAGGATTAACAAGAGATATTTAAGACTAAATCAAGTTATGGTGTATGAACATAAATTATGTATTTACAGGTTAGATAGCTTAGATTAGTTACTTAAACACATTTCTTATTTGTGGCAGTAAAATGTTAAATTTAAGTTAGATTAATTCAAATATTATATTTTCAGCCACCTTATGCTTTACTAATTAGTTTTACATAAATCTATTTTGTCAACAGGTTCCACACAAATGAATTAAGTACATCCAACTTATCTTTTTTAAATTCCTTTATTGCCAACACATTCAGTGAGCATTTGTGTAAATCCAGTCCGAAACAAAACACAACAGCTCATTAGGGTTAGTAACTAACAGTATGTAGACAGAAGCAACATCAAGACTTTAAATTAAATGTCTGTATCTGCCAGAAATAGAAGAAAAAACATTGAAGACCACATAACACATTGATAAGATGACACTTGAGTTATGCACATGTGATGTCTGTGGAGTTCTTTTTCTTTAAAAGTGTCTGAAATGAATAGCAAAGTTGCTATTTGCAATGATTGCTTAGGGTCAGTCCAGTAACACAACTTTAACAATGCAAAGGGAAGTGCCCACTTTTAATTACAATTAAAAAAATTTATGTAATAATTTTGATAAAAATATAGTCCATTGATATTAGCAATTAAACAAAATTATATCAACATCCCAAATAAAACTTTAATAAAACATGCCAACATATGGTCTAACAATAAAACAGCTTTCAGTTTTTTTGCAACAGCACAGCAGTAACCATTTAACACTTGCCACTGTCAACATTTCTTTTACCAGTGTATCGGCAAAGAACTTGAGTTGCAAACATTTTGACATGGAAACAACTGTTCATTTTTAAAAGTCCGCAAAATATACATTAATCCTGCATTCCTAAATTACTCTTATTCTTAGTATGTATTGCAATTACCTTTACAATGCACACAATGTAGCCCAAACACAATATGAACATACTTCCACCTCATAACAATATGCCTTGAACGTTAATATACACACCACCCTTCAACATTTCTGGTGCAGTATCATCCCTCAATTAAATCTCGATACTTTTGATTATCTCTTACTGCCAGTTCCCAGATCAGGATCAACATTGCAAGTGACCAATCAGAATGTTGTGACGTCATACTTTTTCGACTTTGGAAAAAAACGCAGTAAAACAAAAAACTGTACTTAAGCTGCGAGAAACCGCCTCTGTCCGCCGATCAATGGACCCTGACCCTAACCCTAACCCTTTAAGCAGAACTGATATTGTCCTTGCAACATTGGAATTTCATAAATGCACGAATGGCTTGGCGTGCCAAAGAATAACGTCACAAGAATGTGATTGGTCGCTTGCAATGTTGATCCTGGAACAACATTTACTATGGCTGTCCCAATTCAGGGTCTGCAGCCTTAAAGTACGCAGCCTTAACGGTCCACAAGGGCCGCGTACTCAAAGACCGCTAAGGCCGGAAGTGAGAGCCTTGTGAAATGGGACGGTCTAGCCTCCATCGCGCTGCCCAGGTTGCCTAGCAGCCATGACACTAACAGCTGGAAACCTTTCATACAGCTTTGTTTGACAGAAATGAAGGAGAAAATCTTTTGTTCATTTGTTTGTTTGTTTCTACATAGCTTTGATTTGATAAGTATCTGAGGCTGAGACCACAGGACTGTGAAATCATGATTATTGGGCTTCACTTCTGTACTGAACAGTCATTTAAGATTAGCTAGTAAATAACAATTAGCTAGCCGCATTTCAAGCAGCCCTTGAATTGGGACAGCCTTCGTCGCGTCGCTGTGACGTAATTGGCCTTAAAATGCGGTCTTTAAGGCTGCAGACCCTGAATTGGGATACAGCCTATGTTGTTCCAGGAACAACACCAACACGATAATATCAGATCATCCCAAGAGGCACAGTCAAACACTCATGCGCTGTCCATGGTCCTGAAATGATCACAGTTTCGCAGGGGTGTAATAACAGCACTTTGATTTGGACCCATATAAATAAAACCGAACTGAACTAAATACTTTTTTCACATGTTTTTAAAGCTAACATAACATAACATAAATTAATTGATCAGACTGATGTCCATACAGGGGCTCATTATTTTTAGGACAGTCCGTGATGTCATCCCTCTGCTCTGCTCTCTCTGTTTTGCAGCCATTTCTCTTTGTGATTGTCATGCTGGCTCCATGTTTGTTCTTCATCTTTGAGTAGATGATGCTTTTTCCACACAGCAATAACTGTGACCATAGCAAGCACCCTTTTTTGACGTTTAATATCTGTGTAATTAGCAGTGAACTGCAAGTTGCAGATGTTAGAAAATCAGTTTGCGCCCTTGATTTAAACAGTGTTGGGGTTCATTATTTTTTTCAAAGTAATGTATTACACTCTACACATTACTTTTCTTAAAAGTAATGCAACACATTATTATTTAATTACTCACTGGAGAGTGTAATTTGTTACAATACTCATTACGTTACATTCTCATTACTCTATAATTAAAAAATATAAACCTGTAGGCTATAGTCCCACATAGAACACTGTCCTAATGAGGACACATATTTTTCCCTGAGTCTACATGTGAATGCCAACAACACAAAGTAACTTTTAAAGTGTTACACCAGATTTTTAAGTTCCGCCCAACATAAATATTCTCCAGCATATATTTTGCACCTTTAGAAAGGAACTTGAAATGCATATGCAAGAAGGTCACTCGCAAAAATCTCTACACATAGTCCTCTCTCTGCGCGCTCTTGGTAAATACAGAGAGTGTTATTATTATGCCAAAACCTAGTTTGTGCTGATGCAGCCCATTATCAGAGACGGAGGTTTGGGCAGAAAAATGACAAGATGAGATGAAAATGACTGACATTCTTCTACCACGGCCTTGTGGAAAATCTCAGATCAGTGCCCCTCAGAAGCATATTGAATTCAGAATCTGCATCCTGGAGGACTCTCAGATTGATATGCTCTCCGACAAGGTTAACAGCTTGTTATTTAATCACAGAAACATTAAAAGAATTAATCTATGTTAAAAAGTCTGAAGATTTCATACTCTCCCAATCTGAACTCCAACTGATTCCTCCCTCAGGAATATTCTGATATTTTACAGTGACGGTGTCTGCTGTAAAATAAGAAGGCATAGGATACATTATCACTGATATGCAAATTACACCCAACTTTATCTGTCTATGAAGCCAGATAATACACACCAGTAAGTTAAACTGCAGGAATGTCTTAAAGACATTTAGACCTGGATGGCTGCTAACTGAACTTAAATTCAGATAGAACTGAGGTTATTGTACTCGACCCTGAAAATCTTAGAAATATGGTATCTAACCATGATGAACTCATGATGAACTCTTCCCTTCCAGTGACTAAGTATCCAGTGCAGTACCTGAAGTGTCCTCATGGTCTACAGGAAGCTGAGTTCCTGGACTTGCTGAGGTCCGCATTTTTTCATGTGTGACTTTTATTACTATTAATGAAGGCTACTCGCCACCGAGCTAACATTGTTAGCTGGCGTTAGCTACGGTTAGTTCATAGACTGCAGACTGTTTGGCCGTTTCTAAATACAGGGAGTGCAGAATTATTAGGCAAATCAGCACGTCACTTGGCCACCAGTTTGGCCATATTTCAGAGCTGCAACATCACTGGAGTGCCCAAAAGCACAAGGTGTGCAATACTCAGAGACATGGCCAAGGTAAGAAAGGCTGAAAGACGACCACCACTGAACAAGACACACAAGCTGAAACGTCAAGACTGGGCCAAGAAATATCTCAAGACTGATTTTTCTAAGGTTTTATGGACTGATGAAATGAGAGGGAGTCTTGATGGGCCAGATGGATGGGCCCGTGGCTGGATTGGTAAAGGGCAGAGAGCTCCAGTCCGACTCAGACGCCAGCAAGGTGGAGGTGGAGTACTGGTTTGGGCTGGTATCATCAAAGATGAGCTTGTGGGGCCTTTTCGGGTTGAGGATGGAGTCAAGCTCAACTCCCAGTCCTACTGCCAGTTTCTGGAAGACACCTTCTTCAAGCAGTGATACAGGAAGAAGTCTGCATCCTTCAAGAAAAACATGATTTTCATGCAGGACAATGCTCCATCACACGCGTCCAAGTACTCCACAGCGTGGCTGGCAAGAAAGGTGATGGGTTTAGATTTTATTATTGTCATTTGTATTAGGAAATATTTAACCATATATGCTTAGAGGTGTATAATCATTGTGTAGTGATAGGATGTGTGATCTTTAGCAGGCTGCAAAGGCTTGGTGTGTATTCCACACTAGAATGCACACCCACATCCTGGGAGCATGGGAGAGGTCATACCTTGTTTTATTGTTTTACAGTAGCATTACATTAACGTAGCTACGTCTGTTCTAGTCTAAGTGCCTTTTGTTTAGATGAACTGTTAGATTTTCCAGACCAGCAGGTTAAGGGAAGTTGTTTATGGGGTCACACTCTGACCACACACACACACACACACACACACACACACACACACACACACACAGTATTCTTTGTTCACATGTATACCTATGTAAGATGTTATATGTTAATGACCCTATGCATATTCATGTAACCACAATAAAAGGAGTGCTATGGGGAACCTGGCTGAGAGTCTGACAGAGGTCAAGTGGTGGAACGACACTTGGCTCCAGGCAGGTTTCCCTCATGCATGAGTAACACGAAGAACTTTGGTGCCTTGTGTCTTGCCTTTTGCTGTGTAGCAAGTTGTCCTTAACATTCCAGCGAATAGGTTTATGCTACAAACCTATCAAAAGGGTATAAAAAGAATAAAAACTAATGACATGGCCTCCTTGTTCACCTGATCTGAACCCCATTGAGAACCTGTGGTCCATCATCAAATGTGAGATTTAAAGGAGGGAAAACAGTACACCTCTCTGAACAGTGTCTGGGAGGCTGTGGTTGCTGCTGCACGCAATGTTGATGGTGAACAGATCAAAACACTGACAGAATCCATGGATGGCAGGCTTTTGAGTGTCCTTGCAAAGAAAGGTGGCTATATTGGTCGCTGATTTGTTTTTGTTTCGTTTTTGAATGTCAGAAATGTATATTTGTGAATGTGGAGATGTTATATTGGTGTCACTGGTAAAAATAAACAATTGAAATGGGTATATATTTGTTTTTTGTTAAGTTGCCTAATAATTATGCACAGTAATAGTCACCTGCACAGACAGATATCCCCCTAAAATAGCTAAAACTAAAAACAAACTAAAAACTACTTCCAAAAACATTCAGCTTTGATATTAATGAGTTTTTTGGGTTCATTGAGAACATGGTTGTTGTTCAATAATAAAATGATTCCTCAAAAATACAACTTGCCTAATAATTCTGCACTCCCTGTATGTTAAAGATCAGTTTTTGTCATTCATTCATTTTGCGTATAATGTGAGTTTGTGTCATCCTAAAGTATTTCTGTTTTCTCTTCCTGTATCTCTGCCACTCTCTACAGAAGCAAACTATTGAAAAGGGGAGAGAGTGTGTCCTCAGGGCACTACCTCTTTACCTGAATGAAGACCCAAGACAAACAAATTACCCTTGCTATCTTCACCATCGAAAGAGCTGATGCGAACACTCCCCCAGCCGATGTGGGTATAACCATCTAGGGTGTTAGGGTCAGGGTCCGTTGATCGGCGGACAGAGGCGGTTTCTCGCAGCTTAAGTACAGTTTTTTGTTTTACGGCGGTTTTTCCCGAAGTCGCAAAAGTATGACGTCACAACATTCTGATTGGTCACTTGCAATGTTGATCCTGGAACAACATTTACTATGATGATCTGGGAACAACACCAACACGACCATATCAGATCATGCCTCTTCCCTCCATCACAGACACTTGTATCACCCGCTCTATCCACAAGCCACCAGAATTGTGGAGGACCCCACACAACCCTCACACACACTCTTCACCCTGCAGCCCAATGGCAAGAGGTACTGCAGCATTCGGGCCTCAATGCCAGACTGTGAAACAGTTTCTTCCCCCAGGCCATCAGACTCCTGAACACTCAGTGACTGGACTGGCACACACACACACACACACACACACACACACACACACACACACACACACACGCAGAGCTACATACACGTCACTACCAAACACTTATCTGCAGTATCACACACACACTAACACACACATGCAGACCATCAGACACCAAGTTACTTTTTGCACAACACTCAGTATTTTGCCTATTTCCATTACACTGTTTTGTGTGTGTATCGTCCTGTGCTGTCCAGTGTTGCACTGTCTTGTCTTGTTTCTTTGCAATTTTTGCACGTTGGACTTTATGTAGTCCTGTGTTGACTGTCTGTTATATGTCATATGTAGCACCAGGGTCTCAGAGGAATGTTGTCTCATTTCCGTACATGGTTGAAAGGACAATAAAAGCCGCTTGACTTGAAAAAAGAACCAGACATGTCTGACAGAAATTTCTCTCAGTTCTGTGTGACTGGTGGTGCTGCTGGATTTAGTTCAGTAAGAAAAACAAAACACTTGCACATTTCATGAGTGTGTGTGTCACATACCATCAGAGTGCATGCAGTTGATGTTGTGTAGCTTTACCACTAAAAGCAGTCACATGTTGGATCACAGCCCACGAGATCACGCACGATCTGATATCGTTGTGTTGGTGTTGTTCCCAGATCAACATAGTATTCTGATTGGTCACTTGCAATGTTGATCTTGGAACAACATTTACTATGTTGATCTGGAACAACATGAACACGACGATATCAGATCGTGCGAGGGAAGAGAGGCAAGGTTTGATCCCTCGAAGTGATTTATAGGAGTTTTTTTAAATATAAGAACGCTGCAGAACGCAGAATCAAAACACTGTTGTACAGTTTAGAGTCCTACTTATTCCCACTACTTGACATCAATATTTTATTCTACTTTCAGCTTGTGCTTGTAAGAATGGATAGATTGCCAGGTCTTCCACATTGCTGCAGACATAACAGAGTCAGTGCTCTGCTCCCTCACTCGCATACACAACCCCCTTTATTTTATTTGTATGACTGATGTCTGCAACTAATGTGATATTTTAGGCTATTTGTACTAAAAACAATAGCAGTACAAGGTAGTTTTGTATATATATAATTGCAGGGTTAAAGGTTTAAGACAAAACGTAAAGTATTGGTCAATTTTTATACAAACTAACAGTGTAAAATGACACAGAATACGACAGAAATCCCCCCAAAAAGATTGTTTTTCAGCTCCTAAGTTTAGAGAAGCTTCTGGATTTCAAAGTTTTATAAACCTGGATGGTTGTTTCTGTGTGGAGATTTTTTTTTTTGTTTAAGTTAACTCTTTCGCTGATCTCTCCGCGCCTCCTTTATCTCTAGTTAATTATGTTTTCATTGCGCACTCAAGTGTTTCTATTTTTTATTTGATGTTTCTCAAGGTTGGTTTTTGTTTTGTTTTGGTGAGGCTCTAATTCCTTTCCTGTGATGAAAGGCGCTGTATGAATACAGAGGAGTTCTGGGTGACAGCAGATGTTTGGCTTTTTTTAAAGCTTTTTACTGGTTTTCGTTATTCTGACTGCCCACTTTTACAATTATATGCTGATCTAAAGTGTGTGTTAATGTACATTTGAGCCCTGAAATTGATGGGGGGTTACGGTCCAAGAGCACCCGTGAATTTTGAAAAACCTTGAATTTTGGATGTGGTAAAACAAAACTGCCTATAAATGATTTTATAGTTTAAACCCTGAATATATAAATCTGGGGATGAATGACTTTAAGAACAAAATGAAAAACACTCGAGATAGCTACATGTATGATGTGGGAACGCTGGACTGCATCTGCTGGAGATGCAATTAAGAGAGATGAACAACGCTCTCGGATCGGCTACTTTCAAATCCCCGCCTCTGAGTACACTGGCATTTCAACACTCAAAGGTGCGTTTTCCTTTGAAACAACTGCGGAGGATATCTGTGGTTTCTAAGAAAAAATCTGGGAACATCTGTTTACAATGGCTGTTGGCTTGATATTAGCTCACTTCTAAAACAATTTGATTAATACAAAGTTCCCCCTGAAACACAATTAAGGGGAACAATTAGGAAACAAGATGAAACTCAAAGACTTTTAAGATGGCCAAAATCATACTAAACTAATTTTGAGAGTTCTGATTATCAGTATTACTGTGTTAAAAGAGAAAAGAAACAAACCAAGAATTCAAATAGTTAACTTTTTTCCCCTTTTTATTTAAAGCAGAGTGGTTTACACGACTAACATTTTACTGCACCAAATTTTTTACAGAACTTTGTGATTTTTTTTGTTTTATTTTATAAGCAGGTCCTTCAGTAACTTAGGTCTTTATGCCCAAAAAAATAACGATTTAGTAGAACTGTTGGTCACCAGACTACATGTTTGCTGTAAGTGACATGATGATCTAAGAACCACGTGTTTTAGCACAAAAAGTTATAAAAAGAAGAAAAAAAAAATCCACAACACTTTTTCCAGTTTAAAAAAATGAAATATAAAGTTCACAGATTAAAAAAAAACAAAAACAAACTGCATCTGTAAGTATATTATGATAAAAAAAAGTTGTTTTCAGTGTCGTTTAGGTTGTGGATGGACTGGGGACAGAGGTTTCCTCCACCTGGTGGCTCTTCATGTGCGTTTTCAGACAGTGGCTCTGGGTGAAGGCTTTTTCGCAGATGGTGCACTGGTACGGTCTCTCTCCGTTGTGGGTCCTCATGTGGACCGTCAGGTGTTCCTGGCGAGAGCACGCCTTCCCACAGATCGCGCACACAAACCGTTTGATGCCCAAGTGGCTCCTGATGTGGTTGGTCAGGTGAGTCTTGCGTTTGAAGAAACGGCCGCAATCGGAACAGCCGTACGGCGCCTCACCAGTGTGCACTCGCATGTGAACCTTGAGTTCGCCGTTGGACACGAAGCCTTTGCTACACACGCCGCAGACATGCGGCCTCTCGCTGCTGTGCGTCTTCATGTGAGTCATCAGGCTGCAGTTTGACAGGAAGGATTTGCAGCAGACGTGGCAGAGAAAAGGTCGCTCCCTAGCCATGTGGATCTTCTCGTGGGACTTCAGGTTGCCGGAAAGTTTGAAACGCTTCCCGCAGATTTGGCAGCCATACGGCCGCTCTCCAGAGTGAGTGAACTTGTGGCGGGTCAAAGATCGAAGGTCACAGACAGACTTTCCACAGATATTGCAGACGTATCTGTCTTTGCTGGTGTGTATCTTGCTGTGAGCTTGGAGCTGCGCCTTCAAACCAAAGGATTTTGGGCAAATGTCACATTTGTGTGGTTTCTCTTCCACATGGACCCAATGGTGAACATTCAGACCAGACATGTAAGCAAAGGTTTTGCTGCAAATCTTACATTTGAATGGCCTGTCTCCTGTGTGCAGAGAAACGTGGCTGTTAAGACCGACGATGGTGAAGAAAGATTTCCCACAATATGAGCAGTCGTGAGTTTTCTGGTGAATTCTGATATGTCTCTTCAACTCATCCACAGATTCAAACTGCTCTCCGCAAACTCCACAACCACCCTGTGGCTCCTCCAGGTGACTCCAGGTGTGTTTGATCAAGCTGCCCAGGTTCAAGTACCACACTCCACACACTTTACAGGCTATTTTACTCTTCTCTATCTCCTTCATGTCACTTTTGCGCACTTGTTTCTTCATCTTTTTTGTCACCTGGAGCTCAGAAACAGGTTTAAAGCATTTGTCTACAGCCAAGGCTTTGTGTTCATCTTTGCTGTCCACTTCCCTCTCACAGGCCTCTTCATCTGTTTGCAGGTCTTGCTTTTGTGATGTTGAGCTGCTGGCCAGCATGTCCACACTGGGACTGTCTGTATGCTGATCAGAGCTGCTGTGGAACAAAACGGTTAAAGGTAAGTTTTAAGTACTGAGCGCCTGTACATAAAAGCCATAGGTTTCGTCTACTTGCAATAACTAAAAACAACAAACTCATCCATTAGAGAACTTGAACCACAGAATTTTGGGTTTGGTATTCGTTAGATCAGAATTTGTTCCCTCAATAATTTTTTAAATTTCATGTTTTTCATTGAATTATCACAATCCAGCGTCTAGATTGAGTGAAACCCTGATCTCTGATCTCACGTAGTAGTAAAAGGTCTCTTAAGTTATGATTAATGAGTAACCGATCGTGGCTCAAGAGTTGGCGTTCGCCTTGTAATCGGAAGGTTACCGGTTCGAGCCCCGGCTTGGACAGTCTCGGTCGTTGTGTCCTTGGGCAAGACACTTCACCCGTTGCCTACTGGTGGTGGTCAGAGGGCCCGGTGGCGCCAGTGTCCGGCAGCCTCGCCTCTGTCAGTGCGCCCCAGGGTGGCTGTGGCTACAATGTAGCTTGCCATCACCAGTGTGTGAATGTGTGTGTGAATGGGTGGGTGACTGGATATGTAAAGCGCTTTGGGGTCCTTAGGGACTAGTAAGGCGCTATATAAATACAGGCCATTTACATCAACATTCTAGAGTCTTGTTTTTGATATCGTCGGTCAATCAAGAGCACACAAATCCTTATACCCGTTTTTATTTTTACCTTGACTGGAGTTCAGCTTCATTGTCTTTTGTTATGTCAGCATCGCTGGATGGACAGTCATCGTTTGTTGGTGAAGGGGGAAACTCTTTCTCTCCCTCCTCACTAGTCTGTAAGAGTTCATTTCCAAATTATTATCAGTACTTATGTTAACTGAGAGTAAAATAGCTAAAATTTCTTTAACATTTTTGTAAAATCTTAAAGTGTACATTTAAATCACATCATGATTGTTACATTTTAAATCTGTTATTGTGGTATAAAGAGGCAAAATTATCAAAATCCTACCAAAGTCAGAGGCAAAAGCAGCACAAACAGGTACAGCGTCTACCTTCAGGCGGATGTAGAGGGCAGAGTTTCCAATGAACATGTGGATCTCCTCTGGAGTCACAGTCTTCACTTTCAGGGGCTGGAGCCTCCGGCTTCTGTCAGTTGTGAACAAGTCAAAAGGTTCATCATCTGCCAGCTGAGGAAAGGTTGACTTCAACAGGTCCAGGAATTCAGCTTCCTGTAGACCAAGAGGGCACTTCAGGTCGTGTGCTGGGAACTTCTTGAATACTGGAACAGAAGAAATTCATCTTAAGATCAATAGTCCTTAGGCAGTCAGTAAAACCAAACCTTGCCCTAGTATTCATTAGTTCAAGTGATTAGTTGGCCAGTCTTTGACTATTTCTGATGATAAATAATGTAATTAAATATTTTTGTAAGCATTGGAAAATGCTTTGAATTAGGAACAAAGAAAAAATGGTATTAATAGCACGGCTAACACTGTACCACATAACAGACAAATACAAAACCTTAATGATTAACATTTCATACTCGTCTTAGAGAGCACATTGGTGTGAGAGTCCTCCAGGATGCGGACTCTGAGATCTATATGGTTCTTTGTGTCACTGATGCGAGGTCTGCCGGGCTTCTTCCTGATAGTCGGAACTCTGGCGAAAATGCAGGAACTAAGTCAGTGCCATAAAAGACTATAAAGCAAATGCAAATAAACTTGGGGACCATCCACATATTGTTGGCCATATCACAAACCTCTACAGTTTGTTGTTCCTTAAAGTGGTGTTTGTTCTAACCTTGACGGCATTTTATAATCTGGGTCCTTTAGATCTTCTCGTTTTTGTCGGGAACTTGTTGGTTGCATCAACTCCTGCTCCTCTTCATCAATGTCGTCGTACCAAAGCAGGCCCAGGCTCTCAGTGTCCTCCACACCTGGATACATCAGAAGTCACTTTTTGTTATGGTTTTTAATTTGAATCATATGATGATAAACACACGATACATGTGGTTTAGTCAGTTTGCTTTAGTAATAATTTGATTAATTGAACTCGCCTGGCGCACATTATATAAGCACTGCACTCACTTTCATGCCCTCTTTTCACTCCCACATGGGGCGGCAGCTTAGGTGAGTTTGATTTGTAGTTCTCAGTTTAAATCTTTATTTAAGTTAATGACTTAAAGTCATTAACTTAAATGACTTGTTTTCTCTTTCAGAGTTTAGCAGTCCATGCGTGTCTTCCTTTAAGTTACTACTGATTATAGTGAAGTAAACCAAGATATACGGCAACTAATTGATAGCAGTTTTCTTTGCATTCTGACCAGATGAGGCCATGGTGATAAAAAATAAAAACTTTGAACCTCCTTATTAACACACAGTAGGAGGCAAATTGGTTCTAAACAGTCAGGCTGACTTTTGACTGACTGCTGGTGACAAATTGGTGATGTTTGCAAATAACTGGAGGCCAATTTACAAACATGGACAGACTGCCAACATGTTGCAATCAATCTTAATCAGTCTGTGCCAATAAGCGCAACTCATCTGGTTGTATTCTGGATATATACCTATATATGGGGTTACCCATGTTATAGGGTGCCTGTGTCATTTTGCAATATTCTTTATAAAAGCCTTGAAACCCCCCCCCCCAAAAAGAAAAACAATTAATGGTAAGACTGTTCAGACGTACCTGTCTGTTGCTTGGGCTGTTGCTCCTCTCTGTCCTCAGGCACGACTTCCACCTCATGCCTCTCCACATCAGGCTGTAGGACTTTGTGTTTTTTGGTCAAAAAGAACATTTGATCAATATATCAGCTTTGTGTGACTGTGGTGTTTGACTGCAGCTCCAAAGACGCTCCTTCCTGTTGATCATTGTTTTTATTATGTAAACCACTAAGAAAAAATTAACTCTAGATTCCAAAAAGACAAAAAAAAAACCCCAAAACAAAACAAAGAATGACAATCTGGGATAAGAATTAGACCAGACTCTTATGCTCTCAAGGATAACTACATTACGCCCAATGGCATATCTTGTGAGAAGAAGGGCGTGGTTATGGGTTATATGGCCTGTTGCTACATGCTTTTAAGAGTCTGTACAACAGCCATGAGAGCGTGGATAATAAAAAGCAGTAAGTCAGATTGCACGCTCAAGAAGAGTTTAGTTGGGTGGTCTCAGATGTTTTCTGTTGGCGACCTCCATCTCACTGGAACAGCCTGAAGCAGCAGAAATTCTAATTAGTCCCTCAAAGTCTGAGGTCATGGCACTAAAAAATGTATGGAATAACCACTCCAGGCTGAAGGTTCTACCTCAAGTAGAGGCTTTATACACCTCAAGGTCTAGTTCAGGGGAAAAAAAAAAATTGAATCATCTGCTCTTCTCTACACTTAAGCTGAGAGAGATTCATGCCGAATTGCAAATAACGCTAATATTATTTTCCCTGCATTCACATTTTATTGTAATTACACATCTGTATGTTTAACAGCTTGTAAACGCAAAATCAGCGATTTTTAAACGAAGTTCGGCAAATTCTAAATTTACAAATCAGCTTTTTGTGGCTGCGAGCAGCTTTATTTGTCCACTCACCTCTTCTCTCCAGAGAGACGTTAGGCTGCAGGAGCTCCAGCAGTCTCCTCTGACGGCCGATCTCTCGCCTGAAGCCCGCAGCCTCCTCCTCGTAGTCGGCTACAGTCCTCTCCACCACCGCTAAGATCTCGCGGGCGGCTGTGCTCATTTTCTCGGTGACGATTCCTCTCAGTATGTCGCTCTTAGACATGTTACCGACGCTGTCGACCGGCTCGGGGCCGCCGCTGCTGCCGCTCTTCATCCAGTAAAACATGTTTGTTTGTTTTCTCAGCTGTGTTTTGACGAAGAACACATCCACACACTACAGCGCAGAGTGCGTTTCCGGCGGATTCTGGTGCAGCTACAAATTGTGTCCGGAAAAGAAAATCAGGCGTTATTTAGTTCCCCTGCTGGTGTGACTTTTACTAGCTAACCCCAGTAAGACTGATGTCTGCTGTACATTTAAGATGCTGGTGAAAATCATGGCATTATAGTAAAGTAAGTGAAAAGCATTTTTAATGTAGCACCTTTAAGGATAAACATCATAACAAAAATGGTTAAATGTTAGAACAAAAAGTTACCCAAAAGCAAGCTTAAAAAGATTATATTTTTAGCTGCTTTTAAAACAAATCACCACATTCATAGATCTCAAGCTTCAAAAGCTCTATCTCCTCTTTTAGCCCTCAGCATTGGATGATGCACAGTCTGCATTGACCTCGGGGACCTTTACATTAGGGGCTTCTGTCCAATAGCACAGCACCGACAGAAGCACAGCATGTTACAGATACAGTAAAGGGGAATGAGAGTAAGGATATAGGCATAAATATACCACATATACACATATATAAACACAGAATATATAATATGGATAAATAGGAATACCAGTGGATTGCACATTTGAGTGATTTTACACAGTGATTATTGCTCAGTCGAATATAAGAAAATACAGTTTTATACCTATTAAACTTATATTTTTGTCATTTTACATAGAAATTGAAGAAAATATGTGTTTTTGTGACAGGGTGATAGTAACAAAGTGACTAAAGATATAATTTAAAATTGGTGCTTTGTGACGTTGTCTACACATCATTAGAAAAATTACAAGAAAGTCTGGCTGCTCGAAAACAAAATGACAGGTGACATTCAAGTATGACAAAAATGGTCATTTCTGTTATTTGGTTAATTTAACTTATTGCCCTTTTATTAAAATGGTTACATTCAGGTATTTAGCTTAAAATCATAAGGAAAAAACTATAAAGAAAAAAAAAATCAAATCTACTAATAAAGTGTTGTCTGTTAATATTCTGACTTTAATTCACTAAAGCCTCTAGATTAATTCATATTGTTATACATATATACATTACTAAATATAAAAAATAATTAAAACAAACATTAAAATTTCAGTTTAGTACTATTAACAACCAATGGTTTAGACTAAATTGGCTATATTAAAAGTAATCTAACAAATAAACAAATTAACATATTTGTCATTATTTTTATGTTCTCCATTAAACAGTTAAAATTTCAATAATTCAATAAAATGAAAAGTTAACACTATATCACATAAGCTAATATATAACACAAAAATACTCTTAACATAGGTATTTTCTAATTATTATTTTATAAATTGCATTTTATATTTAAATTTTAAAATATTAATAACTTTATTTAAACTAAATTTCACATTTTAAGGTATTTTAAAAGTATACTTTTGAACAAAAAGGTGTTTAATGTAAATGATTTTTCAAAATGTTAAGAAATGGGTATAGTGTAAGTTGTACTTTTAAATTCACATTGACATATAAATCTAGGATTTAATACAAGAAACTTCTATTTAATTAGAAATTATAGAGAGGAATTAAGAGTAAACAGGGAGGTTATTTTATTACATGAAATCTCTGAAAACTGTCTAACAGATTTTTCTTTCTGGACTTCTTCAGCTAAAATTGATAGACTTAGTGAAGAAAGGACAGTAAAGTAGGGGAAAGCATGCGGCAAGGGGCTGCGGGTCAGACTCAAACCCGGGCGGGCCGCTCTCAGCTGTATGGCATGTGGTCACCCGCTCAACGCACTGATCTAAATTTGGCTTCTTATGAAGTTACTTTTCACCCTAACCCCCTAACACAATCTTTTGATAGATTCTGCACAGGTGGGATTACTGCAGTAACCTCAAACACTGTCACAATATTGATCCAACTAGAATATTTTCCAATAAAATGTTTAATAGAAGAAAAAACAATTGTGCACACAGGGTAAAATAATGAAGTGGAAAAATAACAACTTTAATCCAAATTTCAACAACAAACCAACAAGACATTACACATTAAACAAAAGTCAAGACAATCCAAGCAGGACGACATTCACAATGACTAACCCCGAAGAGTTTTAAAATGACTGTGTGCTGATAAAAGTCCCACAGATTGCGGGGGCGGTGCAAGGGTGTTCACAGACTCTGGAAACAATTTGACGTTCCCTGTAGAATATCTGTAGCGAGTATGTCAAACACACCGCCTGTGGACCAGAACCGGCCTTCTGAAGTGTCCGATCTGGCCCACCGGATGGCTTTGCAGTTAGTAAAAATGTCAAACAACTTTTCACGGCATGTTGCAGCAGCAAGCAGCTTTTGAGTTCTTAAGTGTGAATCACACCGTGAGAGTCTGAACTGTCAATCTAATGTGGAGTCAGAGGAATCATCAGTTATATGCCTCCTTACTGTCAAATAATCTGCCATACTTACAAAGTAGTGTTCTCGACCCCCACCTATTCACAGTTCAGTATTATCAGGTTATCTTCATTAGGATGTCAGTTTAAGTTATATTTGGTGTTTGAACTATTAAAACAGGCAGTTATAGGTGTTTTTAGAGGGATCTCAGGTATTTGTAGATTTAAACTATTCACATGTGGTTATTGGGGGTCAACTGCAGTTGATGAACCTTTAAATAACACAAATGAAACAATGTTGTCTTTTCATTATTGAATTTTTTTTCACTTCTTTCTTTGCATTTGGGCACTTTGTTCTTGTTCATTGTTAGTACAGCGAACTTTGTGATACAGGCCTCTGAATTAATTAAGAACAACTATAACTAAGACCTCAGTCACACAGGCATACAGACTGGTTGCCAACCAACATATGTAATCCCAAGTCAATTGTTGAGTGGTTCGTGGAGGACGCTGGGAGTTGTCTGCCTAAAACTCATTGGAAAGACTGCACAGTGATGCACCAAAAACCTGCTCGTGATTGCTTTGGTCACTAGCAGATTTCTGCTGTTTCCCTCAGGTTGCATGGAAGATACAGACGGGTCTGCAAACACTTGCTAACTAAGTCCCAAGCTGTACTGAGACAGAGACCATTCATCTTCAAAATAAAAGTTGCACCTTACAAGAGCAGTTAGCTTTTTCTTTAGAGGCAAACTTTTCAGTTTTAAAACAACTCTGCAAGTAGTTTACAACCATTGTCTCCCATATTAATTGTTGAGACTGTGGCAACCTGAGTGTCACCAAAAGAAATCTCACAAGGAGGTTTTCGGTGCAGCGCTCTCTTTACAAACAATTTCACCCATCAACAGCCAGAAACCTCCAGCAAACAGTCGGGTTGCACTACTTACCGCTGATTGCCAAAGAGGTGCAGGCCGATCTGTAGGCCTGCTTTACCGAGGTCCAACATAGGAAACAACCCACCAAAACAACATTTACTGTAAAATGATCAAATATAAAACTAACCTTCATACAACCGGCGTCAATTAGAGCTGGTCAAAACTTATCAAACATCTCCTGTAAACATAAAAATAGTTTTTGTTCTTGAGACTAATACGTAAACAGCAAAGAACTCATCCAGCAAAATTACTTTTGCCCCCATAAACAAATTACTCTGAAATACTAAAGATAAATAAAGGTTCAGATCTGAAACGGGTAACAACAAACTCACATTTTCTTATAAAAATAAGATGAAATAACATAAACAGGACTTTTAACTTTAAGGGACCTCTAATGAACGGAATCACATTTACTTTGTTAAACTTCCCATAGAAAAGTCTTCTGATGGCATCTGGTGATCATCTGTATTTCTCTTATTGTCAACAACTCTCCCAAATATGAACTAAATGTTTATTTTCAATGAAAACTATGGGCTCAAATTGTGCTCATACATATTTTGCATAGTTGTGAACTGAGTTTTGTAACCTTGTAAACCAAAATATCTGAACATTTTAGGTTGGTACATCTATAAAATTTCACCGAACTCTGACACGCACAGAATGTTTTCCTTCGTGGTGATGAAGGACAACGCTGGGCTGGCACGTGAAAGGACCATCACCCTTCCAGGACCTGAGGCTCCGTAAGGTACCCCTCCGACAACCACATCCATCTGTTCTCTGATTGGATTGTTAAATTTGTGATTGACATGACATTGACCAATTAGCTGAAAGGAAGAACAATTGGGTGAAAATTCATATTTGTAAGTTGAAACTTACACACAGCAAGGCAACTTGAGCACAAGGTTTTACACTTTGTTTGTTGCTGTGTATCTGTAACTAGACCTTAATAACAAGTGTAACTTGTGTAATTTTTTTTATATACAAACACATTCTAATCTACAGGGTGGTCCATTTATATGGATACACCGTAATAACATGGGAATGGTTGGTGATATTAAAGTCCTGTTTGTGGCACATTAGTATATGTGAGGGGGCAAACTCCTCAAGATGGGTGGTGACCATGGTGGCCATTTAGAAAGAAAACTGTCACTAATAAAGAAACATCAGTGGCTGTCCTAGCTTCATTCAGCAAGAGCCCACATGTCACTGGAGAGTGGGATTAGTCGAACATCCCTTCAGCGGATATTAGCTACTCACAAATGGCACCCTTACAAACTCCAGCTACTGCAGCACAGAATTTGCAGAATGGGCAAAACAAAAATTGGAACAGGACCCTCAGTTCACGCAGACGATTTTGTTCAGTGATGAGGCAAACTTTTATGTGAATGGTGAAGTTAACAAACAAAACCACCGCTATTGGTCTGACACTAACCCACATTGGATGGATCCCTCCAAGACTGTTGGAACAACAAAAGTGATGGTTTGGTGTGGTATATGGGGTACAACGATAGTGGGTCCATTCTTCATCAATGGAAACCTCAAGGCCACTGGATATTTGAAATTGCTACATGATGATGTTTCCCTCTTTATGCACTGAAGCTGGCACGTTCCCTGAGTTTTTCCAGCAAGATGGTGCACCACCACATTATGGGTGCCAGGTCTGAGCATTCCTAGATGGACAGTTTCCTGGAAAGTGGATTGGTCGTCGTGGGCCAGTTAAATGGCCCCCAAGGTCTCCCGATCTGACCCACTTAGACTTTTATCTTTGGGGTCATCTGAAGGCAATTGTCTATGGTGTGAAGATACGAGATGTGCAGCACCTGAAACTACGGATACTGGATGCCTGTGCTGGCATTTCTCCTGCTGTGTTGCTATCAGTGTGTGAAGAGTGGGAGAAGAGGGTTGCATTGACAATCCAACACAATGGGCAGCACATTGAACACATTTTATAAGTGGTCAGAAACTTGTAAATAACTCATGAAAGAATAAAGTTACGTTGAAACCAAGCACACCATTGTTTTTCTTGTGACATTACCGATAAGTTTGATGTGTCACATGACCCTCTTCCTATTGAAAAAACAAAAGTTGCATCCAAGATGGTCGACTTCTAAATGGCCACCATGGTCACCACCCATCTTGAGGAGTTTGCCCCCTCACATATACTAATGTGCCACAAACAGGACTTTAATATCACCAACCATTCCCATGTTATTACGGTGTATCCATATAAATGTCCCACCCTGTATAGACGCACAACCATAACACTTTCAGAAATTTTGGTTTACAAGGTTACAAAACTCAGTTCACAACTACGCATTTGATTTACAAGCACAAAATATTTTTGAAAACAACTTGAGCCCATAGAAAATGAGCAATGGTATAAGGAAATTAAACTTTTGGATTTGGAAAGTATTCAATGCAGCAATGTTTTCTTTACTGGTATCAACAATATGTGACATTTAAAAAAATTTTAATTTTTAATTTTTTTTAACAAAGCACTCAGAGAGCGCAACTCCTCCCAAAAAGTGAGGACTATATACTATAATGTTTATGTTTGATGTTTTTATTAAAACACGCTGGTGTCAGTCTGCTATGGCGTCATAATGGAAAAAACAAAACAACACAAATCATACAATCATACTTGGTATGGTTTCTTGAAGAAATTTTTTTAAGAAGACTTTGACCTTGAGCGCTAACCATGAAGGTCAAGGTAAAAGGGTTTGCTAACCTTCAAGACCTAGTATATTGTTGCAAGGCTTGAAGACTATCTTAAAAAAACAAAAAAAAAACAAAACGTGGGTAACAAAGCGCTTTATTTCTTTTTTTATTAACTGATTTTTTTAGGTTTGGTGTGACCTTGATCTGATGTTGAGCTGTTATTGGTATCTACCATCACAATATTTGAAAACTGTAGACACTAGACTGGCTGAGATGGCTGTAGCTCAAATGGTGCAGGTGACCACAAACCATTACCTGGAAGGTTAATGGTTTGATCCCAGTCTTCTCCCATCTGCATGCCAAATATCCTTGGAAATATACTAACCCCACGTTCATATTCCGATGCATCCATCAGAGTATGAATGTTAGATAGAAAGCACTTCGCATACAGCGTTTGAAAGAAAAAAAAAAGTGCTTGGGTGAATGTACAAGTTGTGTAAAGCGCTTTGAGTGCTCAGAATAGAAAAGCACTACATAAGAACCAGTCCATTTACCAATTAGACTGCTAAGGAACACTATATGGATAGTGCTTTTTGTAAAGTATCATTCCCTAAACTTGTAATCTATTGCGATACTATAGTTATCATTAATCCTGGGGTCTACATGTAGTAAAAACAGGACAGCTAGAGTTACAACTATGATTTTTTTTCAGGGGGGTTGTTGACAATGAGATAATGTAATCTTTAGGGCACAGAGGTACTTTTTTTAAAAGAATATGTAAATCTAAAAAAAAGTGCAAACAGAGAACAAGATCATCTGAATGTGTATGAAAAATATTTAACATTTCCTGCAGATTAGCATCAATCCATTACTTCCGTCCAAAAGTCACAGAAACACTAATTTCCCTGTACCATTACGCTTTGTTTGTAGTACTGAGTTAAATCTGCACCATGTTCATTCTCAAGAAATGTAACTAATAACATTTGGTGGACTACTGATTAGCATGACTTCCGTAAACGCTAGTTATGCTGACACAATAGTTGGAAATGTACCTTTTTTTCCTCCCATTTTCACAGCTCTGGCAGTTCATGTGTAGACTCAGTCAGTTTTGAAGTCTTTTTGTCCTTCCCCAGTTTCAAAGTAACTGCTGGTCAAGATTTAACAGCTCCTGGTTTATCACAATCAACTCAGTTTCACAAGTGCAGGTAAACGCCAGTGCAGGTTCAGCGCAGTACTGCTAATTAAGCTTCAATGTCCAGGATCTTTCCAAGGACTAAAGGTTCCTCCAGCTTAAATTATATCCCAAAAAAAGGAAGCTAGGCTTTGTTTACCATAGTAACCTTACATTTTAGTTCTTCTAACCTTTGAGTCGCTAACCATTATTTTGTTTTCTTTGATATTCCTTTGCCACATTGCTGCTAGCATATAGCAGCATAAACACGCCTTAATATGCTGAATCTTTGTCGAAAACAAAAAACCATAGTGAAGGAACTTGGAAAATTTGTGGACACTACATGCAAAAAGTTACTTTTAGAACCTGACCAATACTGGAGTTTTAAGAAGGATACCGGTAACTGATATTCTAATATCTCAGGTGATATTTTTTATTTTTCCACTTGAAACACGAAACATAACATTTGTTATGTGTACTTACTAATGTACTTATTTCTTTATTTTAAATTTTCATTTACTGGCAAATATCTAATACTGGCCAAAAAAGATAATGCCCTACCTGCTTTAAGAGCACTAGTTTTATTGGTAAACACAAAAAATACTCAATATTTACTTTGTTTGTAAACTGAATAACCTTTGGGTCTCAGAGTTTTGGTCTGAACAAATCAAGGCATTCGAAGGCCTCAGCTGATCCTGAGAAGTTGCCTTTCTGACATTGTGAAGAACACTGAACGTAACCATTAGTTTAAGTAAGAATAAAAAAAGCAGCCCACTGTTAAAAAGTGAAAGAAAACATGAAATAACTGGATGGTACCCTCTTACATTGGTGACGTTATCAGGAACCACTGTCATCCCTTGAACTTCAGCCGCTACCGTCTGGGCCGTCTTGAACACTCACCTTCTAACTATCTAGAAACCTATAAGCTAACTTTCCCCAGAGATCGGTTGGTATTGAGGGTGAGGCACATCTTTCCCCCTCTGGGTCACTACTGTACACACCCACCACATTTTAGTTTCATTTTTGGGGAGAGGGCATGCTGTCCACCTTAGCATAACTGTCTTCAGTTTCAACCCTACTAAGCTGCTCTGTTTGTTGGTGGTACTTCTTCTGGTGGATCAGGAGGTGTCTTCTCACACAGTGGCCCTGGCTGAAACCTTTCCCACAGTGTGTGCACTTGTAAGGCTTCTCTCCAGTATGGACTCTCATGTGAGTCACCACGTTTGACTTGTGAAAGAACTTCTTGTTGCATTTATCGCAAGCGAACAACCTCTCCCTGCTGTGGTTCTTTGTATGGATCCGTCTGTCTGTGGCTGCCGTGCTACCCGAGTGAAGTGCCACATGTTGAGACAAAGTATCCAGGTGGCGGAAGCGCTTCCCACACACATTGCAGCTGTGTGGCTTCCCCCCCGCATGATTGGTCGGCCGGTGAAGTTTGAGCTTCAACTTGGAAAAGTTTTTTCTGTGTGGCTTATCCACTGCATGGACCCGGGACTCATGGTTCTTCAGCACCCACTTCTCAGGGAACGCTTTGTGGCAGGTTCTACATTTGTACGGCGTGTTTCCCTTGTGTCGAGCGAGGTGACCCCTGTAGCCAACGACGGTGAGGAAGGACTTCCCGCAGATGTTGCAGGTGTGCGTTTTCTGGTGAGTCTGAAGATGACTCCTGAGCTGCTCTGCAGACACTGACTGCTCTCCACACACTCCACAGAGCCTTTCTCGCTCGTCCACATGACTCCAGGCGTGTTTGATCAGCATGTTTGTCGACCCACGTAAAATCTGGCAGACTTTACAGGACAGCAGAGCCTCGCTGTTGTGAATCAACATTTTCTGCTTTGCCTTCTTTATTCGGATGACTGAATGTTTGACTCGTCGATTCCCTTTCGTCTTCTCGGGTTCACCGTTCACCAGATGATCATTGGTTATGTTTGGTTTCTCATTGGGAAGCCCATCACTCAACTCGTTGTGTTCATAAAGTATTAAAGATTGCAAGGTCGAGAGACCAGTGTACTCCAAACCACCCTCAGATTCCTTCAGCTCCACATCTTTGTGACGTGATGTTGAGCTGTTTGAGAAAATGTTCACTGGATTTTCTTCCGGTTGATGAGGGCTTCTGTGGGAACAGAAATTTAAAGTTTAGGGCTTATTGTTGTTATTAATGACAAACAGTTTACTGGTGAGTTGAGATATTCAAAGTGGTGTCTGTGTAGCATCTTCTAACACCACAGAGCATGAATTGATTGGGAGTGAATGTTTCATAAAAAGCAATCTGTCCAGTTAGACTCTTTCAGCAAACCTCAGACTTTTTAACAATTGGATCTAACAGGTGGTGCTTACCCCATGTGCAGCCCAGTTTGCTCGGTAAAGGACGGAGACTCTTCAGTGCCGTCAACTTTTCTCTGTAGGTCAAGCTTTTTCGCACTAGTCTGGACTTCCTCAGGTGCCTGCGTGAATATCCAAAACATAAAGTCGAATTAGAAATCATTAACCTCTGGTACGTGAGCATACATCAAAATAACTTTTAACCCTCTGGGGTTGCCGGACGCGCCGGTGCGTCAAAATCACATGACCAATTTAAGACGACACAGCTACAAGATGCAGCACGTCGGAGTCTCCATTTCAACTTGGCTCAAAAGTGCGGACTTCAAACTATATACCAGTTTTTGAATTGTGTCGATGGGCCACGTAAAACCAGAGTTATGATAAAAAATACACGCGATGTTTTTTTCTGAACAAAATAGTGGCGTTTACAGCGGGAAGGACGGTAAAAACTGCGTTTTCTACAGATATCGCTAGTATATCTTCCTTTGCGAGTGAAAAAAGAAAAAGAAATAACACCCCTTCCCTATTGGTGTTAGAGTTTACCATGTCAGCCAATCAAAAAAATGACAAGGCAACCTGTGACACTTGGTTGTTTAGGGAGAAGAGGAAGTTTTTAGGAGTGACACCCGCGACAGAAAGCGGGCGAGCGAAAGACAGAGTGAGAGAGTTTTCCTATGTGAGACATTAGTGACGTTTAGCGTGTTTGGAGGCTGTAGTTAGTGTGTTGTGTAGTTATTGTCTCGTATTGTGTGTCAGTTAGACTGCTGAATTTCATATTTGCTCTAAAAAAGCCGTCAAAGGCAGATTCCAGTGTAAACGCTGGTCCCACATGGAAAACTGGACGGATGCACCTCCTGCTGTCAGACCTGTGGTGTTCTCCTCTGTCTTATACTGAACACAAACTATTTTTTTTGGACTGGCACAAATCATTTGTGTGCCTTCTTATTTGGTGCAGAACACCTGATTGTTCTGTAAATAGATTTAAATGGTTATATAAAAAACGCCTGAGGCCTTGGCTGCATTTTTAGTAAATAGTACCTGATAACTTTGTTGTTTGCAAAACTTGTGCATAATTTTTAGAAATGTACAATTTCTATTTGCATTTCAAGTTATGAAAATGATTCGTTAAACATGTTTGTGGGTTTTACAGTAAAAAATATAACTTTTTTCTACTCAGATTTAGAATTTTTTGTCTGAATTTAGATCAACTGTCCTAATATAGTATACCAAAATGAAAAAATAACTCAAATTTCAGATATTTGAGGTTGTGCTGAAAATAATGATACCAAACAAGGCAAGAAAAACATATTTTAAAGGTGAAATATAGAGGTAAAATCAAAAGTAGTCAAAAACGGCCAATTATACCCTGGACGCCAGAGGGTTAAGGCCCCGTGATTATTTCCATTTGAACCTAGAAGTAAGAATTTTAGAGCTCCCAGTTGGAATTTTCAACTGGAATGTACATCTCAAGTTGAACTAGCCCTGACTTCACAGTCCAAGACATCCGACTTCTGAGGCAAATATAAAACGCATCAGTCACAGAGGCGTAGAGACTAGTAATCACTGGTTGCTAGGGAAAAGTGTACTTTACCTCAGTTGGTTGAGAGAGAGAGGCGGATGCTGTCCAAGATAAAGACAATGTTGGATAACACCTCCCACCCACTCCATGACATGCTGGTCAGTCACAGGAGCTCGTTCAGTGAGAGACTGAGATTACCGAAAAGCACCACTGAACGACACAGGAAATCATTCCTGCCTGTGGCCATCTCCCTGTACAACGCATCCACTTAACACACTGTTTACTGCTACAGCTACACATGTTTCTTTTCCAACTATTTATTTATAAGTGACTTATGTATGTATGTATGTATATATATGTATATATTGTACTATTCTTAGTTAGCGTATTGTCTGTCTTGTCTTAATGTTGGTTTAAAATGGAGCACTGTAACAAAAAAAAAAAAAATTTCCCCCAGGGATCAATAAAGTATTCTGATTCTGATTCTGATTAGTGGTTGCTAGAGGGTACTTGCTGTTGAGCGGGCGACATTTGCGAAATGAATACTGGAACAAAAATGTCCTACGATTGATTTGGTTGCCAGTAGACCTCACAGAAGGAGCCAACTTGTCTGCAAACACTTGCCAAATATTTGCTAAGTGGTAGTAAAATTGTGAAAGATGTGATGCAAAGAACTGGAGAACATGTGCCTTCAAAGTTGCACCTTATGAAATTTTTTGCCGACTGCAGCATTAAGATGGAAACTTTCCTTTGGAGGTGAATGTTATTAATTTACAGTTTGCATCTTGATTTGCTCTACCTTTGTAGAATGAAGGACACACATTTAAAGCAGAGAGCAGTGTTACTTCAGTTTTTGTTGGACTTATTAGACTTTTGGTCAATTAATCTATCTAGATCTTTCACAGACATTCTGAAGGACAACACAAATATCTACCCAGTCAGATGCAGTACCTTGAGTCGAACGAAGAGGACAATGCTCCCACTCGCCTTGATGGCTCTGTACAGCTCCTCTGGAGTCAATAGCTCTACTTTTAGAGGCTGCAGTCTTCTGTTCCTGTCAGCTGTGAGGACGTCAAAAGGTTTATCAGCAGCCATCTGAGGGAAAGTGGACTTCAGCAGTTCCACAAAGTCGGCCTCCTGCAGGCCTCGAGGACACTTCAGGTGATGAAGCGGGTACTTATTATACACTGAGAAAAAACAGAGAAGCTCCAATAGTCAGGCAGGTAGTTATCCATGAGACAAACACAACAAACAGTATGCTGACTGTACTAACATTAACAAGAAAAAAAGAGACAGCTCACCTTACAAGCTACTGCTGCATTAGGCCTACAGATTTTTTTTAAAATAAATTTGATATAAAACCCTAGTGACAGCAATCCTAAAGGCAACTTTGTCCAACTTTGCCTAATTTTCCAAATCCTGACACTGAAAGTTGAAAACCTAAACAAACACATATCTAAATAATCTAATTTTTAGGTATGGCCCTAAAAATACATATCAGTGCACATTTGTTACCAATCTGAACACAGAATGAGCAGTTTTAAATTTACCTTTAGGTGAAATCACATTGACATCCCAGTCCTGCACAAAGCGGATCCTGAGATCTACATGGGAGCTTGATTGGCTAATCCGAGGCCTACCAGGCTTCCTCCTGTCGGACTGATCCCTGGGAAACAATAACATTAGAGACAGACACCACAGCGTTACACTGGCCCCTTTACAGTTATTACCTTTATCTATTTTAATAAGTTGAACAAATGTGAGAAATATTTCCGGAAGCAGTAAAGATTAGCTTCAAATTTAAGTCCTGTCACTGCAGCAGAGTAAGACAATGTTCAGTACGTTTTTTTAATCTGCAAAAAAATACTTTTTTTCTTAGACCGGAAAAGTTGGAAGAGCGAGTGTCTCTGAAGGTTCTCAGTCATCCAGGTCATCGATCCCAAGACTTCAGCAGCAGGTCCTTGAGCTCCTGAACTGGGCCCATTGTTGAACCACCTTGGAACAGTCTTCGTATCTACCAAGCACTCCACACCAAGAACAACCCACAAAAAAGCTGGATAGAGCACGTTTTAATTTTCATCCACACCACCTTCAGCAACTGACTGGCTCAATGAACCCCCCACATTATTTAGTCCATTTTGGCCGGTGTGGTGGAGGACACCAAGGAACAAGGTCGTGTTGACTGGAGCATTAAAGTATCCCAACAAAGTTGATGCACAGGAATACTGACAATATTTTTCCAACTCACTGTCAGTGATTGTACATCAGTGAACACCACAACTTTTCTAAACTTGACAGAACTGGAGACTATAAAGTGCACCCTTCCACAGGTATGTTTTCTATGGCCTACTGGGTAACACCAAGGTCCAGGGAACCTCCATGTGAAGACACCACCTCAACTTTGAAATCTAGGAGCCTTTTTATACCTGCTGTGTGGTTATTAATCCCCAAGGAATTTATGTAAAATTATGACAAAGCTGACATCAAATTGATATACCAGCTGCTGTCACTAGGTCTAGCTGTACTGCTGCCGCTCCAGGGTTGAAATGTTGGTTTTTACTTTTGTTTTAATGATAAATCAATAGTGAAGCTCAAAGTCACAGATTATACAGAGCGAGATCCTGCAACACAGTGCTGACATTATCTGAGTGAGGACACCAAAACAAAACAGCCGCCTCCTGTGCCGTAACAGTGAGCATAAATGGATTGGGCTGGGTGACGACATCACTGGCAGCTGCACTTGCAGCGACCAACCTGGCAGTATGCTGGTGCCGTGAAGTGCAGCAGCTTTCAGTGACAGTCTTGTTTCTTCAGTTACTACCTAACACTCACGATCACATGCGAGTTTGAAGGTTCAAGCATCATCACACATATGTTCCTGTCTCTTTATAGATTTCTATTGAACGGCTAAGACCGATAGTTTGACCGACTCACCTCCCATGCATCACAGTTTGTTCGGGTAAAAATGACGACTCTGTAGCTGTGTCCACTTTTTTCTGCAGGTGTTCAAGCTTCCTCGCACCAACCTGGACTTTCTCTGGTGCCTGAAAGAGTTTCGTATTAAAAAATAAAAAGAAAAGAAATTTAAAAAAAAAGAGAAAAAAAAAAATCACAAAATGTCTTTGCTTCAGCAGAAAACAGTCTTCGATGCATGATAAGGGCATCCACATTTAGTTTCACGTTTGTACCAGAGAGCAATGTTGTACTTGCTGTACAAGGTTTCCGGATAATGTCGAGTAGGAGTATTTTAAAATGTAGTGAGTCACAGTACCTTCAGTCGAATGAAGAGGGTATTGATCCTTGATGAATCAATGGCCTTGTAGACCTGCTCTGGAGTCAGTGACTCCACATTCAGAGGTTGCAGTTTCCTGTTTTTGTCAACCGTGAGGATGTCAAAAGGTACGTTAGCAGCCAGCTGAGGGAAGGTGGACCTCAGCAGTTCCAGAAAGTCGTCCTCCTGCAGGCTGCGGTGACACCGCAGTTTGTGAAGTGGGTAGTTCTGAAATACTAAGAGGAAAGAGAAAAATGAATCCACTCAGTCACAGCTTGTTCAGTTATCCATGACGTGTACAACACATAACTAAAAACAGTAAAGATGCTGGGAAGCTTTTTGGCTGATTTATTGTTATTGAACTGAAGCAAACAACCACAGTCAGGGCTCTTATGAAAATGTAAAATCAGACTTTTTTATTTCTCATTCATGTTTTACAGCTTCAACCCACTCTGCTGGTCTCTAAAGACTGTTTCATTTCCAAAGACTAGACAAGTCAAGACCACGGTAATTCTTGCCCCGCAGGGAAGGAGTATGTAATCGGCTCAGTTCGTCTGCCTGTCTGTTAGCAGTCTAGCATCCACAGTAGACCCATGAGTACCTAGGGTGGCTAACCATTAGACCTTCATGGTTACTGCCCAAAGTCAGAGTTGACATTGAAAGAAAATTTCACAAAACCATTTCGAATAATATACAATATGCAGTACTTGTCATAGACCACACCATGCCGTGTCACCACAGCACAAGGAATAAAGTTAATTATTTACATTTACATTTTTAAGGACGGGCAGAGGACAATAGCTCTGCTGTCTGCTAGCATCCACAAGCTTGCTGTGTATGGATGGCAGCTGAAGCCGTTTCTGGACACACAAGTAGCAGCTGTGCATTTACCTTGGGGTGCGACCACCTCCATCTGAGAGTCCTCCAGGATGCGGACCTTCAGATCTACGTGGGAGTCTGATCGACTGAGCTGAGGCTTGCCCAGGCTCTTCTTGTCAGACTGAACTCTGGGACACAATAACGTTAGTGATGGAGATCAGGCGATAAAACGAGAGATTAAATTGATTAATGAGCAGCTGAGGCTTGTTAACATTAACTCACCTGGTGTCCAGTCTGGTTGGATTTGGGGTGGACGGACCGGCTCCCTGTTCCCCCAGAAGGTAAAAACAAAAAAGGTTTGTATCTTAAGTGTTTCCACCAAAAACAGCAACACTGTCCTTATTTTTATGAGCGACAGATCAGATACTTGGTCTCAAGTTTACACGGTACCTTCAGTCGGACGAAGAGAGTAGTGTTTCTCCTTAAGGTGATGGCTCTGTGGATCTCCGCCGGTGTCAGCGTGTCCACACTCAGCGGCTGCAGTACCCGGCTTTTGTCAGCAGTGAGGATGTCAAAAGGTTTACCTGCAGCCAGCTGAGGGATGGAAGACCTCAGCTGGTCCAGGAAATCAGCCTCCTGTAGATCATAAGGACACCGCAGCTCCTGAATGCGGCTTTTCAGAAACACTGGGAACACAAAAGCCAAGTAGGTAAGAGTCTGAACTAATAACACGAGTTACAGAGGATATACTGCTGCTGTAGCTTGTGCTGGTCACAGTCACAGCCGGCGTTTACCGAGAACAATCGAAAAGGTTCACAGTTATATATCAGTTACAGTCATTTGGTTTAAAACGACCCAATGTTATTTGAGGCGAAATTTCTTTAAATATGATTAATACGTTAACATGACTCAGACCCGTGTGTTGATTTTGTACAAGCCTGCAGGCACTCACAGAGCCTCTTTATAGACAGACTGTTAACATTTCAGAGTCTCAGCAGAAAAGCTTCCAGAGAGACACAAGCTGTCGTTGGGGCGACCGTGGCTCAGGGGGTTGGGAAGCACATCTGTAACCGGAAGGCCGCCGGTTCGATCCCTGGGCTCTCTGTCCTGGTCGTTGTGTCCTTGGGCAAGACACTTTACCCTACCGCCTACTGGTGTTGGCCAGAGGGGCCGATGGCGCGATATGGCAGCCTCGCTTCTGTCAGTCTGCCCCAGGGCAGCTGTGGCTACAACTGTAGCTGCCTCCACCAGTGTGTGAATGTGAGAGTGAATGAATAGTGGCATTGTAAATCGCTTTGAAAAAAAGCGCTATATAAAGCCATTATTATTATTATTATTATTATCATCACCTCATACAGGAACTGGAGATGTGACCTCAGAGCTAAAAGCTTTCAATTTACCTTGGGGTGTGAGCACCTCCATCAGAGGGTCCTCCAGGATCCGGACCCTGAAATCCACATGTGTGAATGGGTCACTGAGCTCAGATTTGGTAGGTTTCCTCCTAGCAGACTGTACTCTGAGACACAACACACAAAGATGAAAAAGGAGAAGGAAAGGAGATGAATCACAATAAAGCTCAAGATCCTGTTGAGACTTTTCAAAATAAACTGAATCACGTGAAAGATGCAGAGTATTGACGGATGAGAAGCAAAAAAAAGCGGCCAGGTGCTAAAAAATAAACCTTAGACTCAAACGTCAGAACAGGCTTTTCCCTGCAGCACGCCGTGTAATAAAAACGGCGCCCGTTACAACTTATGACTAAAAATGTATCGTTTCATGCATCAGTTAAAACACTCGACTCCAGCTACACGACGCCCAGCTGGAAACACTTCGCGCAAGTCGAGCTGCCCGAGATTCACAGAATTTACAGAAAATGTAAAATTTTTGTGATTTATATCGTTATCGGGACGATAGATGTCTTATATGAGATTTTGGTCATATCGCACAGCCCTACTGTCTCGTTATGCATTTAACTTAAAGGAAAGCAGAGGTTTTGGCAGTTTGATGGTTCGCAGCATTCAGGTGTGTGTTAACAGAATGCTGAGGAGGAAAAACATCAGCAACGATCTTAAAGAAGAAACTGTATCTGCGAGAAAAAAAGTTACCAAAGAATCTAACATCCATCATTCTGCTTCATTTTCTACAGTGGAAACATTCAAAGCAGCTGCCGATCTTCTCAGGAGTAAATGCCCCAGCACATTCACCACAAGGTCAGACTGTGCAATGCCCGGAGAAACTACAGGAAACCAAAAAGCTCCATCTCAGACTCCAAGGGCCTCAGTCAGCATGTTAAAGTTCACACACACCTCATACCAAGAGTCGGCACAGTGGGGTGATGATTTGGCCACTTTGCAGTCACCAGAGTCAAGTGCAGACCACAGCCTGACTGAGTTTGTTTTTCATCCTGTCTTGATATGCAAAACCTTAAAATTAGGCTTTTACAGATCTGTTTGCTATGGCTGACTAGCCAATATTTATTATAGTCAGGTTTTGACTTACCCGGGTTTCTTTCTGGTTGGTTTTAGGGTCAATGGAAGAGTTTCAGCTAAAACATCTCCTACACTCAGGAACTGTTTCGCTGAGGCTTGAAGCTCCTCCGACGGCTACAGAAGAAAGAAAAGATTTAGTGGTGTACTGTTGGTCTGTGTAGTTAAATGCAAATGTACGGTGCCCCTGAGAGGACAAACGGACTTCAAGTTAAGAAAACACCAGCAATAAGAAAAACGTTGCAAAAACACACAAAACACAAATAGGAAGAAACAGATTTCCAAAAGCACAAGGGAAGTGTTTCTGGGGAGACAATAACCCGACGGACCAGCTGCAGGAACCCAAAACATGCTAGGTGTGTTTTATCATGATTCATTTAATACTGATGATGGATTTTTAGGCTAATAGTTAGGCTAACACACTTAACTCTGATCTTTTCTTTCCTCACAAACCGATAGATCCTCCACTTCTTTTAAGTGCCTCTCAGTGCAGTTCTTAGCATATTTTGGTTCCTGCAACTGGTCCGTCGGGTTATTGTCTCCCCAGAAACACTTCCCTTGTGCTTTTGGAAATTTGATTTTTCCTATTTCTGTTTTAGTTTTTTCTATTTCTGTGTGTTTTGTGTGCTTTTGCAGCGTTTTTCTTATTGCTGGTGTTTTCTTAAGTTGCAGTCCGTTTGGCCTCTCAGGGCCACCGTACAAATGGCACTCCTGACTGGTCACACGTGGAGTTTTACAACCTATTTAATGCTCAAGATTCTCAGAAAACACAAAGACAGACAATAAACCAGATTATTTCTTTGTCTGCTAAGATTTTTTTAGTAGCAGACAAAGGTCTTTGTGAATCAGCACCTTCAGTCGGATGTAGAGCGTAGAAGTCCTCGTAGCCCTCTCCACCTCCTCCGTCGTCAGTGACCGTACTTTCAGAGGCTTCAGTTTTCTGCTTTTGTCACTCACAAAGAGGTCAAAAGGTTCATCGGCAGTCAGCTGAGGGAAGGTGGACCTCAGCAGGTCCACGAAGTCATCCTCCTGTAGACCCCGAGGGCACATTAGCTCATGAAGCGGGCACATCTGATACACTGAAAAACAATGAACACACATGGACAGGCTTTTACTATTTAACTTCACAGTCACAAAGAGACACAGTTTGTCCAAAGAGACACCAAACTGGAGGTTTTATTGGGCGCACCTCTGGCTGAGAGCACGTCAGACTTCATTTTACCCAGGATGCGGATTCTGATCATTACATGCGTCTGTGTTTTCCTGAACCCAGGTCTGCCCACCCTCTTCCTGAAAGAGTAAAGAAGTCAAAAACAACATTATAACAAATAATTTAGCCTTTTATATACGATGTATCTGTTTGTTTTTGTCCTCTATATTTACTGGTTATTTACAGCAGCGTTTGAATACTTGAGGTACCTCATGTGCTCAGCAGCAGCTTTATTTCCGTGCAATGGCTGAAGCTCCTCTTCAGCTTCTAAACTCTGCTGATTCTGAAATAAAGATGTTTTGACAGTTTTTTTTAAGAAAAATGGCACAAAAACGAGTCAGACTGCAGGACTGTTCACGATTCTTTCCTTATGAGAAGATCCCGACTAGACTGGCTGGATTGCAGCCCCACATCATGACAGAGCCTCCACTGTGTTCTACAGATGGCTGTGGATGCTCACTGTTGTATCTCACTGCACACCATGCTGAGATATGACACTTTTTTACCATAATAGCTCTTCAGGAATCACCTTGTTGGTGCAAAAATGCTTTACTTTTGGCATTTTTCATAGATTAATTTAATAAAACTAAAGAAATGAAAACAAACTGCCTGCAGATCCATTTTAAAACTGATTCTACGCCAAGTCCTCTGTTCTGTGTAGACACAACACTGGTTCATCCCTTGAGTTTGAGCCTTTTTATGCTTGAATGATTCATTCTCCAAAAGACACCATCAGAGCAACGAGCAAAGTCAAGAACATAGTTTACAGGAAGTTAACTCCAGCGAGGGCGTCACACATTAGGCACCTTACCTTCAGGCGGATGTAGAGGGCAGAATTCCCATTTGCCCTGATGGTCCTCTCGATCGCCTCCGGAGTCCACAAGTCTATTTTCAGAGGCTGCAGCTTTCTGGTGTTGTCAGTTATAAAAACGTCAAAAGGTTCATCAGCAGCCAGCTGGGGGAAGGTTGACCTAAGCAGATGCAGGAAGTCGGCCTCCTGAAGGCCACGACGACACTGCAGCTCATGAAGTGGGTACTTCTGAAACACTGCGATGCAGAGGGATAGACAAGTTTTTATCTAGACTGCAGGAAAAGCTTCACCCACAGACTACAGGCTTTGATTAAAAACACAAAAAGTGACTTTTTATTCATTCCTGTGCTTTAGCTGTATTTTACAAATGCTCCAAATAAGCTGAAATACATTATGAGGTATCTGCAGCAGTCACATTGCCCATAAAACTCCATGTCCTCAGTTTAAAATCATATGGGGAAAAACATCCAGAGTAAAATCCAAACCCTTAAAGATGCAACAGTAATGGTTTATTTATTTACATCTTTCTCACACTCACCCCTCTTTGAAAGCACGTCGATCATCGAGTCCAGGATGCGGATCCTGAGGTCCACGAAACTCTGCGTTTCACTGATCCAAGGTCTGTCTGCTCTCCGTCTGTCAGTCTGAACCGTGGAAGGCACGAGCCTAAAAAAGGAAAAGAACAAAATAACCTCAAGATCAGCAGATGAGTCACAAATGTTACAACAGCACACGCACACACAGAGCGGTGTCTGTACACTTACAGTGTGTCTGTATCTTGTAACCGTGGTGCTGCTTCATAACACTGCTGTGCCATCTCCTCCTCCTCCTCCTCATCTTCATGTTCGTCTTCCTCTATTTGTTCCTCACTGTAGCCTGAGAATCCCAGGCTTTGGCTGTCCTCCACCCCTGGAAACAAATTCAAAGTTTATTTATTTAGTTTTCCCACATGACAGCATTAATCATACAAATGTGCAACCATGAATAAACAACAGTTAACATGCCGCGTCAGGAAGAGGAAGAAACGCTATTACTTAAATTCTCGTCTTCAAATTTTGTTTGCTGTTAAAAAAACAATTATACGAGGCTCCAACGAACACTTCTATCACTACTTAGTCTGCCAACCATTATCTGAACATTAAAGCAGTTCTGTAGGACGGTTAATTACACTCTCCCCTTCAGTGCGTGAACATGTGATTACAACTGAAACTGTCCGTTGACTGGGGTCAAATTGCAGTCAAATATTTTTTTACCTGAACACTAAAAAAACTCCAAATGTTTGACTCTATCAGTCTTTTATGTCTCAAATTTGGGAAATTTTGTTGTTTCTGAAATTCAGCTTCAAATTCAGCTTAGTTAATTCAACTTATTACTAAGAGAAAAATACTGGGAGGTTATAATGCCCAACAAACTGTTCATTACAGCAATGCATTTGACAAAGTCAAATAAAAAGTACCAAATGACATAAACAGAAACAACAGTGGGCCCAGAGAGGATCCCTGCAGTACACCACATCTAATTTGAACTGCATTTATACAAACGAACATCAGTGTTTAGATAGATAGATAGATAGATAGATAGATAGATAGATAGATAGATAGATATCTTATGTTTCTGTGCATCTTGATCCATTACAAATATAAATATGACGACTTTGTTTACATATATCAAAGTAGGTTAAAAGTCATACTCTGCTCATATTTGTGCTGCTCCTGATCTTCTGGTAGTCGACCTCCTCCAGCCTCACAAAGGGAAAACTGCTCCTGGTCATCTGCACCATATAAGCATTTTAGTGTTATTAAGTAATAAAACAAAACAATCAAAAAAAAGATTTCACGTCAGAATTATTCTTATGAGCGCAGATGACACTGCTGATTAACGAGCAACCTGTTTCATTCTCTTGAGTCACAGCAGTAGATGAGTTAAGCTTTAGATTCACCTGATTTACATGTAAACAAACTGCAGACTCCAGGATTCCCACATTCAAATAGCTCTCACATATGGCAGCTATTTGGTGTCCATACAGGCTTTTGCGTGCCTGCAGGTGTTTCCAGGGGAAAGTCCTTTGTGTAGTGGTGTCTACATCGGCCTAATACGCCAAAGATTCCCAGTATGATGCCAGGAGGAGACAAAAGTCTCTTTATATTTGTGTCAAATCTGCTAAATCAAAGCACATGGAGCTACCTGTTGTTTCAACCCCAGAATGGTCAGGTCCAATTTACCCTCTGACAATAAAATGTATGTAAGTGGAACTGTTTTTAGCAAATGCGTGGACAAAACTTATTACACTATTACACAAACTACATACACGGAACAACCCATGGACACAGGCCAGCTGACAAGCACTTAGCAACAACTGGTTCCTAGGGAAACATGACTGTTCCTCGGCAGGTCAAATCAAATCAAATCAAATCACTTTTATTGTCACATCACATGTGAGTGAAATTCTAGAGTTGCTAGAGGTTCTTGAGTGACACGAGTCCTTTTTAACCACGTTGTTTCTTATTGGCTGCCCCTCGCAGAGACTTGAAGGCTAGAGAGCACATTTAAGGATATCCCGTTTCATGACATAGGCCAGATCCAACCATAGACAGCTGTAAAAAAAAAATTAAATATATAAGGGATATGTTCTAAAAAATGGGTGTCTACAAAAAAATAAAGGACTGTGATTATTAGCAAGAGAAGTCAATGCTTATTTGAAGGTTCGCAAAGACATTAATGTGAAGATGAACGACGAAGTCAAAAGAAACACCCCCACCCGCCCCAAAAAGGTTACGGGTAATATCTAAACATTATATACGTTGGGAACTTAAAACCGCTGGTTTCATAGCACAGCTGTGTGTTAACTATAGCACAGTATTTTTTATAGTTGATTTAAATAAATTTCAATAGAAACAGTCATGGCAAGCGCTGTAAAATCGCACCACAGCGCTTGAACAAACACCGTTGTGTCCATGTAGCCGGCAGGCCGCCATCTTTGTTTTGATTCGGGAACAGCGGCGCAACTTGGGAAACGATTTAAAATGTTTATTTAAATCAGTCACTAGGATGGGTTTTTTAAGTCCCGATGACTCTGTCATCATTCTAGAGAGGGTTTTATAGCAGCTGTAGCTGACTTTAAACGACATTTCAAGGCTTTAAAAGCCCACCGGATTTCACTTAAAGAGAAACCAAAGGCTAGCTTTGTGACATTACCACGAGCCAATAAAAACTTAAAATTCTGAAATATGACATGGCTCAGGGGTGTTACATGTATACCAAATTAAGGAGTGTTATAATCAGGTTTTGAGATGAATACTCGAATGTCAATGGGCTTCACGTCAAGCAAAGAAATGTTAAATTAGTGTTTTGTAAACGGGGTTCGTCATTACGCGAGCTCTCGCTCTCTCCGCAGGAAACAACACACTGTTCTGTTATCCACACACACAGACCTAAAGCCTCTAACTTGACTTCAGGCTGCAGGAGCTCCAGCAGTCTCCTCTGCCGGTCAATCTCCTGCCTGAAACCCACAGCCTCCTCCTCGTAGTCGGCTACAGTCTTCTCCACCACCGCTAAGATCTCCCGGGCGGCCAAGGTGAGCTTCTCGGCGATGACTCCTCTCAGCATGTCGGTTTTGGACGTATTGGGGTCGGATGAGTCCGGCTCCATGGTGGGGCTCCGTGGGTCCCGCTCACTTCTTTACCGGAGATGAAACAATTAACGCGCGTGGGGGAACGTGCGGTACGGATGTTACACTACAGGCGACGTACAACAGCAAATGCTGCCCGGCTGGAAACATGAACCACAAACGAGAAAAAGACCATACTAAATTTTTTTAATTAAATTTTTTTTAATAAATAATATTCCTGCATACTCTACAGAAAGTGGAGCAATATAATTACAATAAAGTTACAATTAGGCTACAGGAAAACACAGGGGCGACACTTTTTTAAGTAACCCTCGGAGCACAATCTACATGTATCATGATTTCTCCCTATTATATGTATTAAAACCTGCTGTTATTGTGATGGAAATGCAGTTAGTGCCAAATAAACCTAAATGGGTTTTTTGGGCGGCGGCGGCGCGGGGGTTCTTTTTTAATAAAATACTGATATAATTATACGTGTGATAGTCTATTACTGTGCTATGTCTGTGCTATGTGTCATTTTCTCCTAGGATGGTGTTTCCTTTTATGTTTCCAGCCGGACAACATTTGCGCGTTCACTAGCTCGGTAAAAACTTCTAGGGTTAAACATCCGACAGAAACATTTTCCCACGCGGGAAAAAAGAAATTTCATGAGCGACTCGATGATGATGATGACGATGGTGCAGAGCTGGGACAGCGAGCCAGACATCGCTAACATGTCCAAGAGCGACATACTGAGAGGAATCATCACCGACAAACTGAGCACAGCCGCTCGGGAGATCTTATCGGTGGTGGAGCGGACTGTAGCCGACTATGAGGAGGAGGCTGCGGGCTTCAGGCAGGAGCTCGACCGGCAGAGGAGACTGCTGGAGCTCCTGCAGCCTGAGATAAAGCAGGAGGCAGGTCGGTGTTTTAGCCCCTGTAACATTTATTGAAGTGCTTTGAAACACTCAGCGGCCACTATATTAGGTACTCTTTCATCTTCTCGTTAATGCAAACAACAAATGAGCCAATCACATAGCAGCAACTTGATGTCTTCAAATGGCCAAGACAACCTACAGTAGCTCAAAATGAGAATCCGAGTGAGAAAGAAAGGTCTTTGGTGCCAGACGGGCCTGTCTGCTGGGATTTTCCCACGCAACCATATCTAGGGTTTACAGAGATTGGCCTGAAACTGACGATACGTCGTTTTTTTTGTACCTATCGTTTGTTTCGTAGGGTCTCAAAATAAACTGTGCGCCAATATTTTTTCATGGTTTTGATGGTTACTGTAGTGGCTATATTAATTCCTTAGAGTTCTCTCTTTCTCTTATGATTAATATGATCACACACCGGACCGACTGTGAGTACTTTGGTTAGCAACAACGACGCTAAAACCATTGTGTGGCTCCGCCGTCCGCTTGTTTATATTCCACAAAACTTTCACAATAAAGCTCAATATTCTGTCGAGACTCAAAAATAAACTCAAATGATATACATTATTGTCAAACATCAAATTTCAGATAATACATTAAACAAATTGGCTCAAATAAAAACATGTACTTATAAATGGCACTTACAGTCAAAGGAATAGAGGATCCAGACAAGAGAATGCCAGGATGGCCAGTGAAGATGAGCCAAAACCAGGTAGCTCCAAACACAAGGACCAGTCAAACAAATTGAGCACCTTATTCCTAAACGAGGGACTACATCTGTAGCATTAACATGGTTGGTTATGAACAGTCTGACACGGACCAGGAAATTGTACTATGCAAATTATAATGCAAACCGGTCCCCGCCATGGACTCAAACATGGAAAACCACTTTTACCACCTATGCAACAACTTGTCTAAAAATGTATAGCTTCATGTATCAGTGACTCCGCACCTAGTGTAGTCTGGCTCCAGCAGATCCTAGGAAAAACGTTGGAGATCTCTGTCCAGAAGACTGCAGTCCTAGAAACAGCTAAGATACTGCTTAGGACCCTCAATGCTCCAAAGCGTCTGGTATAAGACCCAAGCTCAAAGGATATGTGCCACAAAGAATTAAAGCAATTAGGTACTAGCAAGGTGTACCTAATAAAGTGTCTGGTCAGTGTATAAAACGTACAGGATACTCATCAACTTGATTGTAATGGAGACCAGGGGTTCCATTACCTGGTTGGTATTGTTAATAATAAATTGTTGGATTGGGAATTTAAAATAGGGTAATAAAGAAAACACATTAGTTCTTTTGGAGTCTTTTATTAGGTTATTTGACATACGATTAAATTGACAGCTTGTAACAGAAAAGAGACAGTGGGACTGGCCATCCTACCTGTGTCGGAGAAGAGCCAAAGTTAGAGCTGTTTGCAGTTAATCATTTATCAATAACCTAAACATATGTGAAATGAGAACTTGTAAAGGTACTCACCTGTCCTAGTTGCTTCTTGCAGGATGTGGAGCAAAAGAGTGAAAGTGGCTCAATCACCTGTTTAAGAGCTCTTGGAGCAGACCAGTGTGCCAGGTTAGGGAGTATGGATAAAGAGGGTTTTAATTTAGATAGAAATGGGTGAAGCTTATGTTATTGGTTTGTTTATAGTATGTGTTGGAAATATGTATATGTTTGTGATGTGCTTTAATGTTATTGTATGTTTGTTTGTGTGGAGGGTTATGTGTTCATTTTGATTAGTTAACCCCCATACTTGGGCTATTCCAGATGCTCACCTGAAAAGGTAGAGTATAAAAGGAAGCCATTTTGTTTAGTTGTAGTTAGTGTTTGTGCTGTTATCATGCTCCTTCTTTAATAAAGTGTCAATCCATGGATGTCTTTTACTCCAGTCTTGTGTCATATTATTGGACAGAACCTATGACCGCCGGCCAAAACTGACATTGATGTGGATCTTAACATTGCTAGAAACTTTTTTTCCATTTATCTTCTATCATATCACATTTGGTTTTTCTAAAATTGAACATTAAACATACTTTTGCAGACGACCAGCAGCTGTTTTCCATCTGTGAAGATGGAGGTGGTCCATTACTGGATGATCAGAAGCAGGACAAATATGAGCTGAGTAAGAAGCTACTTTGACATACATGAATAAAGTTCAGTTCTAGACAGGACTGCTGTTTCATGTCTCTGACATGAAACAACAACATGTCTCTTATATATACATATATATATAAGAAAGATACATTAGCTCATGTCCTCTTAAAGCACAAACAGTAGATAGTAGCAGCATGCTCCCTTTCGGTTATGTAAATGGTCAAGTTCTTGTTGAGCCGGGCAACACATAATTGTGACTAACATAAGAATTTATTTGTTCCTAGGGGTGGACGACAGTAGCAGCCTGGGATTTCAGGCACCGATAGAGGATGAAGAGTATGAATATTTAGAGCAGGAGGAAGGATACACGACAGAGCTGGATTATGTAACAACATCAAGGTTAAAAGACAAGTGCATAAATGTCTACTATGTACAAAAGTATATGTGTTATCTTTTGTATCCCAGCTCCCGTTTTTCCGTGTTTTCCTTAGGTTCTTGACTCAAACAGTTCCGTCTAAGAGGAGAAAAAAACATGGCAAACGTCGAATCAGCAAATCACAAAATTGCATAGATCTCAAAATCCGCATATTGGAAAACCCAAACATTGAAGTGCTTTCAAATACTGGTAAGTCTAAAGCAAACGTGATGTGAAATTTAAATGTTAAAAACAGAATGAAAACACCTCAGTACACATGAAACTCTGGAGCAGATGTGGAAGATTTCACTGTGATTGATTCAGTATTCCTCTGTGTTCTAGTGTTTCGGATGTACCGGCTTCACAAGCTGAAGGTTCGTCGTGGTTTGAAGGAAGCTGACTTCCTGAAACTACTCAGGTCTACCTTCCCTCAGCTGGCTGGAGATGAACCTTTTGACCTTTTCTTATATTGCAACCTCAAGAAACTGAAACCTCTGCAAGTAGACTCTGTGACACCAGAGGAAATCATCAGAGTTTCTCGGGGATCTACCCTCTACATACGACTGCAGGTACTGTGCTGAGAAGATTTAACTGATCTCAACAGCGTTACCAAAGATTACAACACATTGACAACTTGATTTGAGAAGAAAATTCCGACCTTCTGTAAAACAGAAAGAAGATGCTGATGAAGATCATGAAGATCTTCCATCCACTGAGACAGACACCCATATAAATCTCAGAATCCGCATCCTGGAAAAGCGAAAGATTAATGTTTTGTCAAAACAAGGTAAGTCTAAAGCAAACATGATGTGAAATTTAGATGTTTCTGCTATAAAAATGCAGCACATGTAAGCCGTATATCACCTTGTTACCTACTAGGTAAGTTCTGAAGTGCTTTTCACCCTTTTACCTGCTCGGAGATCGGTCTATTAAACACAGGTGAAGCTGATGGTCTCCACCACACCTCTATACCAAAAACAGTCATTTGCACCTTGTAAATCACAATTGTTGATGCCAGTAATGCTCGAGAGCAGCTGAAACCCTGGTCAGGACCAATGTTCCCTCTAAGCTGCGTACTGCGTACAGAAAATCTAGGTTGTGCGCAAAAAAAAAAATCTAACCTGAATTGAAATTAAAGTAAATATTTTAACAATTCTGTTTTTTGCAGTGTTAGTAAGTGACTGGCTGCTCCCGTATGGGGTTAGACCGATGCCACCTTATCCCATAGTCCAGCCAATAATGCGATTCACATTCGTATATACGCAGCTAATCAACATCGCTAACAGGCTATGACAGCGTCCTTATGTGTCGACACCGGTGTTTTAGCTAGCAAAGTGGCGTGACTGATGTGGCGTGAAGCCACGTTAGTGTATAACCATTGGAGATGTGAGCAGGACAGACAGAACAATTGACGGAACAAGTGTGGACTTTATACCAGTTTTTAAATTGTGTTGATAGGCCACGTAAAACCAGAGTTATGACAAAAATATCTGCAATGTTTGGTTTTCTTCCTGAATATTATCATTGTTTATATTTACTGCGGGAAGAAATGGTAAAAACTGCGTTTTATAAGGAAAACGCTCGAAAGCACTCTCCACCTGTGAGCAAAGACAAAATCAAAAAGCCCCCACCCTTTCCCATTCGTCGAAAAATGTACCATGTCGACCAATCAAAACATGATATGGCAATATGGCATTTAGTGGTTTAGGAATGGGGGGGCATCAAATTTGATGCAGAACAGCTGACTGTTCCGTAAATAGTTTGAAATGTTTTTTTAAAAAAATGCCTTAGTTGCATTTTTAGGTAAACAGTTGCAAAAAACTTTGTTTGCAAAACTCAGTAACTTTTTTGAAGAAGTAACTATATAATTAACTGCCCGACATCAACTGTATTTTGCAGACAGAGCGTTACAGGACTATCTCCCAGACCAGACTCATACCCATAATACAAGTCAGAGCTTGTATGTAAATGTAAATGCTATAATTTGATTATTTTAATAAACCATGTAACTTGGATGGATTCGATGCTGGCATGACCACAGTGCACACGTCTGATGTCGCTCACAATGGTCCAAGGGATCGCTCAGGGAGTTTGTGTGTTCGCTCAGACACATGAAAAATTAGAGGGAACATTGGTCAGGACACATATACCGTTTGTGCTGCCTCCCTGCACTCTACATGGACATCTTCATCTTTCTGCACTACTCCCTGGTCTAAGAATTGTAACATATTAATAAAGAAATATGTACTATAATACCAAGAATATTTTCATTATAAAACACAATGAAAACACCTCAGTACACATGAAACTCTGGAGCAGATGTGGAAGATTTCACTGTGATGATTGGAACATTAGGAGCCCATGTCACCACTGGTACCTCCAAACTGTGAAAGCAGATTCCAGATTCAATTGGAAAGTAGTATCAGACGAACATTTAGTGAAAGTACAACAGGAAAGTGATGATTTCTTTCTCCTAATACTGGAAAAATTGAACTGATCTCTCAGCGTTCCTCTGTGTTCTAGTGTTTCAGACGTGCCCGCTTCACAAGCTGAAGGTTCATCGTGGTTTGCAGGAAGCTGACTTCCTGAAACTACTCAGGTCTACCTTCCCTCAGCTGGCTGGAGATGAACCTTTTGACCTTTTTTTAAGGGCCAAGCACAACAAACTCAAACCTCTGAAAGGAGACTCTGTGACACCAGAGGAAATCATCAGACTTTCTCGGGGATCTACCCTCTACATACAACAGTCACTGTGTCAAGAAGATTTAAGACTTAAGATCCGCATCCTTGAGGACCCTAAGATTGATAAGATCACAAATATAAGTAAGTTTAAAGCTTTTAACCTTCAAAGATCTTTGGAAGGATTTGATGCCTCTTATTAGCTCCTTAACTTGATTTAGAGGCTTTGCATGTCTCAAGAGTCCAACGTACTAGTCATCCAGCTCTCTGTGCAGGTTTGCTGAGTTACCCGTTTATTAGTTGATTCAGGAAAACATGTCTTCTAACTTGTCGATGACTGAAACTGCTTTGACTGTAGTCACACTACCCGCTGTCTTAAAAAACCTCGTAACATTATAAAAGATACCTCACACTCTGGCCACTCCCTGTTTGAACTGTTGCCCTCGGGCCGACGGTACAAAGCAATCAGCGTAAGGACAAACAGACTCAAACACAGCTTTTACCAAATCAGAAAAATATGTCTTGATGCTGCTACTAAAAAATGTCCATCACGCTACTCCTGAAGTGATCTATGCACTGACTGAGGCATGTGTGTGGGGATTGATTTTATTTTACAAATTTTATTTAAAGTTTACATTTGTATGGATGATGCATTGATCAGAGATCAATTCTAATTTCGTTCTACCTGTGACAATGACAAAAAAGACATTCTGATTCTGACTTTGTGAGCTTCTCTGTTTTCTCTCAGTGTGTCAGAATCACCCGTCTCATGAGCTGAATGTTCCTCGTGGTCTTCAGGAGGCTGACTTCCTGGCTCTGCTGAGGTCCACTTTCCCTCAGCTGGCTGCTGGTGAACCTTTTACCATCTTAATTGGTCGCAACCACAATCTAATTCCTCCAAGAGTGGAGAGTATGACTGCAGAAGAGATCTGCAAGAATGGGACTGGGAATCCTGGTATTTACATCCGACTGAAGGTACTGCAAGAACCAATTTAACATCAGGGTGAAAACATTGTTTAAATGTGGAGCATGTTGTTCTGAATGAAAAATCAGAAAAAAACTATTCTTTTACTTTTTGGTGGAAATTTAGGGTCCAGAGAAAAGGTCTCTACAGAGAGAAGATGCTACTGCTGCCGAACTTCCTCCACCCAGCCTGGATTCAACCACACTGACCACTGAGTGAGTCAAAGAAAAGAGTAAGCTGCTGCTGTTAGTTTGTTATTTATGTCAACAGTTCAATCCAATTTTGTTCTTTTCCCCCAGAGTTGAGTCTGAGAAACCTCAGATCAGTCAATCAGACACCCACATGCATCTCAAGGTCCACATTGTGGAGGACCCTCAGATGGATACCATCTCGCCCAATCGTAAGTTCAAAGCCTTTTAATTTATCTGTCCAGTACAATATTCAGTTATCACCACTGTGATCACATGCTGAGCTGAAATAATAAAGAGTAGCCGAGCATAGCTCCTAGGGTGGTCAGGACACATTTGTGACTATGAGGTCCTTTGTAGAGCTCTGTAGGCATGCTGCTGGATGGTTTGGGAAGCTTGTGATGACCTGAGTTTGGACCAGTTTGTCAAAGCACTTCATGATTACTGGAGCACGAGCCACTACACAGCAGTCATTCAGAATGCTGATGGTGGTCATTTTTTGGTAGTGGTACCATGATAGAGGATTTCAAGCAAGGCTGTCAGTGGTAAGGCTTAATGTTGGGGACATGGTCTCTTTGACTGACAGGTGGCTGTAGCTGCTTCCTGAACCTCAACTGGACCTCTGGATTGTGTTTGTGCTCTTGGAGCAGTCAAAACACATTGAGCACCTTATTCCTAAACGAGGGACTACATCTGTAGCATTAACATGGTTGGTTATGAACAGTCTGACACGGACCAGGAAATTGTACTATGCAAATTATAATGCAAACCGGTCCCCACCATGGACTCAAACATGGAAAACCACTTTTACCACCTATGCAACAACTTATGTCTAAAAATGTATAGCTTCATGTATCGGTGACTCTGCACCTAGTGTAGTCTGGCTCCAGCAGATCCTAGGAAAAACGTTGGAGATCTCTTTCCAGAAGACTGCAGTCCTAGAAACAGCTAAGATACTGCTTAGGACCCTCAATGCTCCAAAGCGTCTGGTATAGGACCCAAGCTCAAAGGATATGTGCCACAAAGAATTTATAAAGTGTCTGGTCAGTAGGGATGGGTATCGTTTAGGTTTTATACGATACCGGTGCCAAATCGGTACTTTTGAAACGGTGCCGGTGCTCAAACCGGTGCTTAAAGAATGGAGAACACAAAATTGGTCCAAAAACCTCTCATGTTCAGCTGGTTTTTTGTAAAAAGATAACAATGTTAGCCTTTTCTACAGCTATGGGGCATATATGGTATCACTCTTGGCTGGAAGCAGTGCTTAAACAATGGAAAAAACACAAACTTTGTCCAAAAACCTCTCATATTTAGCTGTTTCCCTCTTTTTCTTTGGTCATTTTAGCCATTTTGGCCAGGGTGAAGGGAGTATCTGCCATCAAACAAGAAGACAGCTGCATGTAACTATGAAGGTGTTTGCTAGTTCACCTTACATGCATTAATGTAATAATGTAATAACCTGGTTAGCCTACTCAATGTAAATTACACACGAACAACATTAAACTACTCACGCAGAGAAAAACGGCTGCTGCTGCCATCATCATCCTCATCTTTTCTGCTACACTGGCAGGGCTAGGGGCCAGGACTCTCCTCTTCGGGTTTTTGGGGATGTTGCTAAATCCGGGTCCGATAACAGACACCACACCTGCAGTAGATGTGCTCGGTGTGAGGTCTCGCAGCAAGCTATCAAAATAAAAAATTAAACCAAAACATAATAAACTCAAAATACTGGGTCCAACGGACCCAGAACCGTGACATACATGAATAAAGTTCAGTTCTAGAGAGGGCTGCTGTTTCATGTCTCTGATGTATGATCAGTAGACAAGTCTAATAAAAACATTTCATTCATAATTATGTGATAATTAGGCAACTGCAGTCCTCAAGTTCCGGTGTCCTGCAGGTTTTAGATATCACCCTGGGTCAACACACCCGAATCAGATAATTAGTTTATTACCAGGCCTCTGGAGAACTTGGAGACATGTTGAGGAAGTAATTTAGGAGGTATTGTTTTTTTTTAATGAGCTGTGGTGGATCAAGAACACATCTAAAACCTGCAGGACACTGGCACTTGAGGCTCCTGATGTACTGTCTCCTGATAGCATCTCCATGACACCGGACACTAAGCCGACAGACACAGCAAACCTTATCCCCACAGCTTGTATTGACAACACATTCTCACTTCCAGAGCGTAACATTTTACGCTAGGTGACAAATCGTCAACATATTACGTTTTTGGGCACCCAACTCGTTCCTAAATGATGACATTGGAAAAAATGAGGAAATATGAAAACCGTTTGGACTCAATCTACACGTTTGCTCCTTTTCTTATAATCGCTTGGGAAAACACTATTTAACGTCATTAAAGTGCTGGTTAAGGTTGGGAATAAGTTGAGCTGGGCGATAGAACGATAACGATATGTATTGCGAAATAACTTTTTCTTGTTAGAAAAATGAAACTGTTGCGATAGTCCTCGTCTCTCTCTCTTCCTCTCTTAAAAAAAAGAAAAAAAGAACAGCCAATCCAAATTAAGTAGCGCAGAGCTAAACCAATCACAGCCGCAGCGTCAAGTCACGTGACTTGTTACGTACAGCACAAGTGCCAAGCTGCACATGTATTTGTTTGGGAAGCAGCCAGCCACCGTGCCGGCCGGGTAATGGAGAAAATGAGTGTGCCGACTAGAGAAAAATCAACCGAGAGCTTGGGTGACCAGGTTAGAGAAGAGAACACAGATGACGGTTCCAATGCCGGAGAGATTGTCGAAAGGAAGGGCCGGAGAAATTCTGTAGTGAGGAGGTATTTCGGTTATTTGAAGTGTGACAAAAAAGTAGCGCGCAATGTAAATTGTGCCGAAAGCATGTTCCCACAAAGTCTGGTTATACAACATACCTTTTTTTGTCCCCTGAAGCAGTGCCACCCACTAGAGCATGCTCAATCTCTGACTGAAATCGCTAATTCGTCATCGAAAACAACCAGGGGAATCCCTGTGAAGCAGCAACAGTCAATTGAGTCAATTCGACATAACGAATGCCATAGCCTACTGCCTTGCTAAAGACATGCTACCAATAAACACGGTTGAAAATGAAGGATTCAAGCAGCCAATTAAGGTAATGGATCCTCGTTACCAACTTAAGTACATCTGCCCTGTTGAACTTATTATGGGAAATAAATATTTAAATCAAAACAAGCTGCTGATTATTTCACATTTTACTTGTGAGCAACAGCACATTTAAATCTTACAAATATAGTTATTTGGCTTTGGCTAACGTGATAGTCTGAAGTGCACGGGCCATCATTGGGGCCGGGTGGTGATGTCCCTGCCCTGTTTCAAAAAATTACCCATCTTGGGTGTATAAGCATTTTACATCATTGGGCCCTCGTGACGTTTCGGCATTTCTTTCTATTTATTTCTGTGCCTCTCTTGGCTTTTATACTCTTTCTTTGCTCCTCCCACTCTTGGGTTTCAAACTTGTGTTTCTTAAAAATTCTTTCTTGCTTTTGTTTCTGTTTTTCTCTTTGCATGACTTTCTTGTCTTACTTTGCTTGTTTTCCCCTTACTTGTGACCTATTTGTCTTTATTTGTTTACTACTTTTCTCTCTGTTTGTTTTTCGTGACTTTCTCTTGTCTTATGTAACTTGTTTTCTCTTATGACCTCTTTAGGGATAAGGTTAGATTTAGGACTGGAATACAGGGCTGGAACGTCTTGTGTGGGTTGTAGACTTCGTCTCATGTTACCACTAGAGTGAAATCACTACCAGGATTGAAAAGTGACCAAAACATCAGCCAGAAAGCATACAGTCTAGCCCATTATTATTTATACCCCTGGCAAATTTTGACTTAAAGTGAGTTTTATTCAACTAGCAAGTTATTTTTTTTGATGGGAAATGGCACAGGTGTTTCCCAAAAGATAATAAGACGATATACAAGAGGCATTTTTGTGGAAAAAAAAATTCTCAGCTTTTTTTTACATTTGAGCAAAAAGTGTTATGTCCAGAATTATGCATACTCTTCACAAACTGTCAGTCTCTGGGAAAATCCAAAGTTCCATACCATTCCAAAGAATCCAAGCGGTTCTAAAGCATCCTAAATACCCTGATTAATTGGGAACTGTTCATCTGGACAAAGAACAAGACTTCTGGTCTTCTGTGGTTTTGTGTCGCTTAATGCGACTTATAATTCGGTGTGCCTCATGATCTGAAAAATACGGTAACTTCTACCTTTTCACCTTCCTTTCAAAGTCCAAGTTTTTGTGCTATGGTTTAGAGCAGGGCGATATGGCCAAAAATATTTATCACGATATATATTTGAAAATTTGCGATAACGATATAACTGACGATATAATTGATGCGAGACAAAATACAACTCCACAACATTACTAGCGCAAAAAGACAACTTTCCATTTATTTTCTCTTAAACAAGAAGCTGGTTTTTATGTACAGTAAAGCTTTATAAAAATGTAACAGTGCAAATGCAAATTCCTTGCTGAAAGTTTAACCAAAAGGCATTTCCAGTAGAAATGGGCTGACATATCCTGAGCATAACCATGTATAATATCCACTGAAGTTAAAACGAGGTGCTTTGCAACATTAAACTGCAGTGTACAGTACGTATTTTTCGGACCATAAGGTGCACGGGATTATAAGGCACATTAAGCGAAACAAAGCAGTCAGATAAATCAAACTTTATTAAACTCATTCTTGTTGCTTCCTCCACTTCTGTACCATTGATTCATTAATGTTGAATTCTCTGCAGCTGCTCTATTCCCATGTTGTTGCAGTATATTAATGACTAACCTTGTATTGTGGATGGATTATCTCAGTTGTTCTCCTGACTTAAGTTTGGTCCGTTTACAGCATCCTGCCATGCAATTGCATTTGTGTCTAACTATCAGGAACTTTAACGTTAACTTTTATAAGTGGAAAAGTGTTAGTGTTCGTCCTCCAGCTTCACTGTTTATGTTATGCTAACATAGCTGTGTCGCTAGCAATCAGGTAGCACATCATTATATACCAGCTAGCCCAACTTCAGTAACCCTACAAATAGAGCTGGGCGATATGAGATTTTTTCATATCACGATATGTTTTTTTCATTTCAGGCGATAACGATATCTATCACGATATCAGCCAAATAACTATATTTGTAAGATTTAAATGTGCCGTTGCTCACAAGTAAAATGTGAAATAATCAGCAGCTTGTTTTGATTTAAATATTTATTTCCCATAATAAGTTCAACAGGGTAGATGTACTTAAGGAACATGAGGCTTTTTCAGATAAATAAAGGCAAATATTGCAAACTACACAAAAGGCAGCCGCTAAAGCGTTTAAGTTTCAAAATAGAACAAACGAAACAGACTATTAAATTGTCAATTCCACTTAGAAACAAAATATTAATTCTAAAAATAAATCTTAGTTTGTTTTACAGAAGAACAGACAAAACTAACTTTTGTCAGTATCAAACTGAGAACTAAAAGGAAATTCTCAATCTCTCCTTGTTGTATAGCTTAGCTTTTCAAACAGTTTTAACAGTTACTTTAGTCTGACAAAAGCCGAATGACGAATCAGCGCTTCCAGTCAGAGACTGAGGCTACGTCCACACGTACACGGGTATTTTTGAAAACGGAGATTTTCCATTTTCGTTTTAAAAAATAATCCCGTCCACACATAA